>NC_087215.1:23118481-23135981 GCF_015104395.2 Macrobrachium nipponense | reverse complement strand
GTGAAAAGCGTCAAAGAAACTAAGAAATCTCTGGCGTGACTTGGCAGATGTGATTGCATCGGTACACAATGGCGCCTCCCTCCCTCTCCCTCTCTCCCTCCTTCCTTCCTCCCTCCCTCCCTCCCTCCCTCCCTCCCTCCCTGTGCTTTCGGCGGGCCGAAGTTTTTCTCGATTATATACTTTTGTCTGCTTTCGTGTGTCATTTACCGTTACTCTTTTTTTACTTTTAAGAATTTTTATCTCACATCCTTAATTCTTTGGCTTCTTGATGATGATGATGATGATGGTGACCGGCCCATCAGCAGGAATTCCAGTCGTCGCTCCGAGGTAAATTTAACTGGAGATTTAACTGTACCTGTGGATATTTGCTTGCTTGCTTGCTAACGCGTCGCGTCGCCGGGTGACTGTCCGTGTATCACACTTGAGTTTCCTTTTCTTGGCGCCTGGGGCCAAGAATTATTGGAAAGTCGCGTCCAAAGACGGCGGTGAGTAAGGAATTTGTGTGTGCCGTTTTTAATAGCTAAATCATTTTGTGAAAGCTGTCGGGGTAGGTAAACGACGTGTGGGTATTTTAGGGTATCTCGGTGAGACGTCAACATTCATGGATATTCGTACTTTTTTCTGGAAGCAAAGTAAAACTAATTTCCACGCGAAAAATATTCTCCCGCGTAGCAAATTTTCAGCGTTACGTAAATGCGCGCTTGTGTGTTTGTGTGTGTGTGTGTTTTTGCGTGTTTGTGTGTGCGCATGCGCACTGCCAAGCAACGGGTGTCCGCTGAACTGTTCGAGATGCCCAAGCATTCGTCGGAAGTTGTAGCGAATTTAATATACACAATGAAAATACTCACTCAATCGGCAGATTTTTAATTTTTCTAATTTTTGTTTTGGTATATTTGTTTATGAAACTGCGTTCCATTTCTTTAGTTCTGTTATTATAACAAATAGATGTAATGCTAAAAATAAAATGAGAGAGAAAACAAAAAACAACTCGATGACGCGAAACTGGAAATTGATTGAGCGAATTTTTCGGAAAATTTTTATTATTTTATTTCACTCATTTTTTGGTCGGATTGTTGGACTTCATAATCTCGTCTAATCTTTTACCTTCTGGTTTTTTCTGTTTGTGTCGTTAAGCAAACTACGTTTGGAATAACTTTCAGTTTTGAACGAGTGTTTTTATCGATGTGACCAAATAACAATTACTCGTAAAGCCCAGAGTCAGTGTTTGAAGTTAAGAAAGGTCTCGATTTTGAGAAAGTGCCCAGATGCTAACCTGGGTAAATGTATCTAAAATATTCATATAATTAATATGAAATATGTATTTTCTAAAAATATACATGAATATGAATTATTTTCTAAAATATACATATAATAGAATATGCTAAAAATACATATAATAAATAGAAATATATTTTAGACACTTGCTTTAGTGGGCACTCACATGTAAAGTATACACTTACACATATAATATATTATATATATACACGTATACATTTATTTATAAATAAATGTATATGTCCTTACTTACATTTGCAGCCTTGTGCAATGTCTGTCTTTGCCATCTTGTTGCAGAGCAATTGATTGGTGCGTTAATTATGTAGTGTCTCTTCCCCCACTTGAAGAAAAGGCAGTTCCTTCAAAGAGAGAGAGAGAGAGAGAGAGAGAGAGAGAGAGAGAGAGAGACTTGACATTCTTAACCCTAAACAATTATGCGTAACAAGCATTTATCTCTCTCTCTCTCTCTCTCTCTCTCTCTCTCTCTCTCTCTCCATTTCCCCCTCTTCTCATCGGTTCCTTGTGTCTCCTGCCACCCTACGCTCTTACCCTCGTTCCTCTTTCTATTTTTATGTCCTTTCTTTTTATTTTTTTTTTTACTCTATTTACATTTTTTCTCCACTTCCATCTTTGCCCATGTATTGGTTATCATTATCATTAGTCCACTTCGTCTACTAAGGGCCTCGTTTGGTGCAACATTTTAATTTCTCGATTCTCTTTCAGCAGCGAGAATTTATTGGTTCGCGTTTTCATTTATCTTGTGTGTGTGTGTGTGTTTTTCTAATGCCCCTTCTCTCTCTCTCTCTCTCTCTCTCTCTCTCTCTCTCTCTTCTCTCTCTCTCTCTTTTATCCTCGTTTCTTTTCGATCATTTTTCAGTAAGTTTCGTCTTTGCAGACTCATCCCATCATCGGTTTCCCTTTGACTTGCTTCCCTGCCTATTAGCGTCTTTGCCTGAAACCCTTTTTCTTTTCTCTCTCTCTCTCTCTCTCTCTCTCTCTCTCTCTCTCTCTCTCTCTCTCTCTCTTAGGAACGCACACACATAGGATGCATACTTACAAAGAAATTTATACACGTGTACACTTACTTTTATATATTTCTTACTCCCATTAACTGATATTAATATGCCTCTCTCTCTCTCTCTCTCTCTCTCTCTCTCTCTCTCTCTCTCTCTCTCTCTCTCTCTCTCTGTTGTATAATTGTGTGTGTGTGTGTGTGTGTAAATAACCCCTGGATTTTGTCCAGTTTCTATTAGTGGTGGCTATTTACCTGTTATGTATGAGCAAAGTTGTATCCATCTTTCGCTTCTGAATTTATTCATAATTATTTATAATAATCAGTTATTTCCCTCCTTTTTTTTTATCTCCTCTATTCCTCTATCTCTCCATGTATCCGTTTGTTAATTTAGATAGAACTTTATATTGAATGATAGATTACTGTCTCCAGTATCGGTAGTTCCGTCTTATGTCTATCTGTCCACCAGTATAAACCTATCTGTATACATAAGCTCTCTCTCTCTCTCTCTCTCTCCCCGTTTCTGTGCTTTCCACTTCCCCTTTTCCCCTCCCCCACAGCGTTTCTCCCCTCGTGTCTCCCGCCCCTTCCCACGACCACAGAGAGAGAGAGAGAGAGAGAGAGAGAGAGAGAGGGGGGGAGGATGGAAAAGGGGAAGAGAAGGAAGCAGCAGAGG
Organism: Macrobrachium nipponense; assembly: GCF_015104395.2. Taxonomy (NCBI): domain Eukaryota; kingdom Metazoa; phylum Arthropoda; class Malacostraca; order Decapoda; family Palaemonidae; genus Macrobrachium; species Macrobrachium nipponense. The sequence continues at coordinate 23,133,018 of NC_087215.1, read as the reverse complement.
GGAATGTTGCAAAGGGGGAAAATGTTGCAAACCTGTGCAAAAACCCGGAGCATAAAGGTTGAAGGTAGTTTTTATGTCACAGCAGATCTCTGCTTTGTTAGCGGTGGTTTGTGGTGTTGTTAGTGACGGTTTGTGGCTTTTGGGCTGGCTGTGATAGCCCTTCCCACCCCCACCCTCCCCCTACTCTTTTCCTCCTCCTACTTCTCTCTCTCTCTCTCTCTCTCTCTCTCTTCTCTCTCTCTCTCTGTTTAGATTGGTCGCTGCCTGATTTGCAACTTGCTAAATTGCGTCTGCCCTTCGCCGACGATCTTGATGGTATAATTCAGTCCTGAGATGCCGCCCCCCCCCCCCCCACCCCCACCCCCCCCTCCCGCCAGTTATTGATCTCCACATGATCTATTGTTGTTGTTGTTGTTGTTGTTGTTTACCTTGTTGCTCTTGTTGTTTTGCTATTTGTGAGGCCTGGCAAGATTGGTTCACGTTGACGTATATGTCATTCCACTGTGTAATTTATATGTTCTTTAGTGGGTTTAGTGAGTCAATTTTAGAATGGAAATTACGTTTCTGATAAAATTGAAATTGATTTCTTTCAATTTCTTCAACTCAAACATTACAATCATGCCTGACTAGTAAATTATAGTTCCCCCATCCACTAACACTATTTACTACTTCCTGTCTTTGTCATCTACTCTTCCCTTTTTTCATCATCATCATCATCATCTGTCAATTTCTCCTTGTTCCTCTCCTCATCTGCCTACCAGGTATAATAGTACATGTGTTTACCGGTGTGACGTCACGCGTCACCTTCGTCGGCACGGGAACAAGAAAATGTAAATCGCCGAGCATAAAGATTCTTGGAGCGAACGTCATTATGCGTTGACGTTGATGATTCATTTTGATGTTCAGTCATTTCGTTTAGCGATTCCACATGTCGCCATTGAAGGCTTTTTGGTCCGTTTGACTGACTCCCTTGACTGATGCTTGACAGTTGTCGAGGTGAGGAGTAATTGATGGGGTGTCAGGTTGCGTCATAATGGTGTCGTCACTTCGATGACGTTCGGTGTTGTCGTTTTTGATGGTGAGGTCCTCCTCTTTTTTTTTTTTTTTTTTCTTTTCAATTCTTCGTCTAAGTCTGTTACAGCCGTGTTGCGGCTTGAAGTACATTTTCTAGAATGGTTTTTTTTTTTATTTTTTTTTTAGCTTTTGTATAAGATTATATAGGTGTCCTTGTATGTCTGTTAGTATTATACCTTTATTATTTCAAAGTTGTTATATAGTTTCAGCCTTTATTATTCTCATATCATCTTATATCAATATCTTTTTTTAATATTCCCGTCTTCATAAATGCATTATATTTAATGAATTTCTAAATGCTTCTAATGTGGGTTGGTGTTTGGAGCTCAAAATAGAAATTATTGTCAGCAGCAAAAAGAAGGAATTTTAATGCTCTTCCACTGTGTTGTCAGTTGCTGATTCATTAGACAGGTTAAAGAAAAAAAAAAGTGGTTAAGATATAAGTGCTGCAGTTCCTTCAGCCATAAACAGTATGAATGATCAATAAAAATTAAAAAAAATAAAGTTTTATCTCTAGTTACCGATAAATAGCCGATGTGAGGAACGTGAATACTGCATAATCTCCAACAGCGTAACTTGTACATAACTGATTAGCTATAAACAGTTCATAAAACTAGTCAAGAAATTGGATAAGAAATGAATAGTGAATTTAATTGGTTATTGAAATTAACTGTAAAAAAAAAATGGCCAAGAGTCTTATAAATGGTCAGCGATAATCAACATATATATCTGGTTAACGAAGGTAGAAAGCTAATAATGCCTTTCGTAGTTATTAATATAGAACCCTTTTGAGGGAGACGGGAGGGTATAGGGGCGGGAGGTAGACAGCATTCAAGAGAATGGTAGAGAGTGGTGGCAGGGCTTGGTAGGGGAAGGGGAAGGGGGAAGGGGGAGGGGGTGAGAAGTTGTTGAGTTTGAATTGCAATGAGACTGTGAAATGAGAAGAGAAGCTGACGTTGGATTCGAAATAGCATCACACACACACACACACTACTGACGAGACCTCCCCTACCTCTTCTCCTTTCCCTTTCCCCCTTCCCCCTTCCGCAACCCCTTCCCATCCTTAAGTTTTGGCAATAAACACTACCCCGTTAGATTTATGACGCTCGTCTCTTATTGTTACGGTGTAATGGGCAGCCTTGTATCCCTATAGCCTTATTTTCTTATTATAGCCTCGATAACAGAGGGTGGGCCGTTTTCTTTCATTCGTTTTTATCTCCTCAGATGAGAGGCGATCTGCATTTCTCTCTCTCTCTCTCTCTCTCTCTCTCTCTCTCTCTCTCTCTCTCTCATCAAGTTTTATTTATGGCTTTCGCATTGTATGGTATGATTAAGGCCACTTACGCAAAAATTGAAGGAAGTGTTTGTTATTAGTAAATAACCAACAATGAAAAATACGAATGAAATACAGTAAAATCAGAATAGAATTGCTCATATCTTTTTTACAAATGGACTAAAAGGAAACTAAGTAAATTTAAATCTTGAAAAAGAATAATTAAATAAAAAATATATATATGAATATATATATATATATATATATATATATATATATATATATATATATATATATATAGTTATATATATATATATATATATATATTTTAAATCCTAAGAAAACGAAACGACGAAAATTTGTGTCTATTTAGATCTCGAAAGAATACAACAGAACAGTATTTTCAAATCTGGAAAGAACAGAGAAGAAAAAGGAATTGTACTTAGATTTTACAATAAAAAATAACAAGGATTTTTTTATTTAAATCTTGAGAGACCACTACAGTTGGTGGATGCGTCTGGTCCTAAAATGCTTCCCTGGTGGAGAAGATTCGTTCATAGGAGACTTCCCACGCAATATTGTACACCTTTTGGGGCTTTCTTGGCCTAGCTGAAAGTATTTTGAGTAAGAGTCGAACGGTTTGTGATATTTTTTATATACATGTTTTGTTTTTTTGTTTTTCATTCCCTTCCCAGTCGATCTCGGGTGGAGGTCGAAAAGTGACCGAGATCCTCTGGTGGATAGTGGAGATGGAGTTTGAACGCTTCAGAAAGAAAGATTTATGGACGCGAGTTAGAGGAGAGGAAAAATGGGGAGGAAGGAAAGAAAAAGAAAAAAAAAGGGGCTTTGGAACGGGGGGAGCTTTGCCTTTCGAAAAGGGTGCGCCTTGTGGAAGGCGAAACCACCCCTCCTCCTCCTCCTCCTCTTTCCCCCTCCTCCTCCTCCCCCTCCCCGTACTCCTACTACACCCCTCGCTTTCCCACCAACCCCCTTTTCCACCCCCTTTCCGGATTTTTCAGCTTTCAAGCAATGCCTGTGCCTCGGAGATGTAAACAATTTCTACGACTAGACATGAAAACAGTTTCTGCAGCTGCTGCGACTAACCATCTCTGCTTGAGATGAAAGCATCTTTTGCTGCTGTTGTAACTAACCATTTCTGCTTGCCTTGAGATGGAAGGATCTGCTGCAACTAACCATTTCTGCTTGAGATGAAAGATTGCTGCAACTAACAATTTCTGAAGCATCTGAAAGCCATTTCTGCTGTTAGAACTAACAATTTCTGCTGAGATGAAAGTAATTCTTGCAGTAGTTGAAATCAATTTCTGGTGGAGATAAAAGCAATTTCTGCTGGAGATGGAAGCAATTTCTGGAGGAGTTAAAAGCAATTTCTGCTGGCGATAAATACAATTTCTGCTGGCGATAAAAGCAATTTCTTTTGTAGATGAAAGCAATTTCTGGTGGAAATAAAAGCAATTTCTGGTGTAGATAAAGGCAATTTCTGATGGAGATGAAAGACATAATAATTGTAGTCAATCCGAGGAGACACCGTTATCTCTGGGAGCAGGTTTCACTGTTCAATCAAGTGTCCTAATGATTTTGTCTAGCTTTCTTTTAAACTTTTCCACTCTGCTGCTGTTTACAACTTCTGATGGGTGTGCATTCCATGTATCACGTATCTTGTATGTAAAGAAGTTCCTATAATGATTTGTGTTGTATTTCTTCAGTTCTAGTTTCCATCCATTATTTCTTGTCTGGTTTTCGTTGGAGGTAATACTTTCCGTTATTTGTTTTTATTACTTTCTGCTGTTGGCGGTAATGGTTTCTATTAACGAAAATAGCAGTTCTAACAAGTGGACGTAACAATTAATTGTGAGGATCATCTCTGCCATCGGCAAAGGGTACTCGCACGCAAGATGATAGATCGGTAATCCCCAAAGCATTCGGCGAGACGGAAAGGATTCCCTCAGGTCACCTAGATGGGAGGTCATTCGCAAAAGCCAGCAAGCAAGCAAGCAAGCATGCAGTCGCTCGCTCTAGGAACGTCGCCTTTTCTAGAGGCGTAGATAAACAACGCCAGCGAATCAAAGACTGACGCGATATTTGCTTCCGAAAATGCAAGAGCCCTTTTTCCCGGTCGCTAATGGAATTATGTAGTCCGAAATGCAAGCTATTCGGGGCCAGCGCCGGCGACAAAGACAGGCATTTTGATTTTTATCATTCCCACCCCCCCTCCCCCCTCTCCCCCCCTCCCCCCCATTCCACCCCCCGAGCCAACTTTTCAGCCGGACGAATTAGAATAATAAGTTTAGTCGTCGTTCCGAAGACGAAGGTATGTATGCGGGGATGAGAGCGACGACGCCGACGGAACTGATAAAAGAAATGATTAAAACGAAAGAAAGGAAGAAAGAAAAAATAAAAAGTTCTCTCCGGTCGTTTCCTGACGGAGGGGACAGAGGAACGACCGTGATTTTGGATGCTTGCAAAGGGGAACCAGAGCTTGACGAAGCGAATACGTAGAGAGTTTTTATTTTTTTTTCTATAAATACCTCTTGGAAGATATTAAAACTCCAGGGAAGATGATTTACATAACTCAGTTGAAACCGAGGTGGTTTAGTACGCGTAGTTAAATGGCGAATATCGATGACTTTTATTCTGAAGTATTTTCTTTGGACTAAGTAAAATACATAAGTTTTATTTTCGTATCTTAAAACATTTCCTGATAATTCACTGGGAAGTGAAGGACTTCCAGTGAGATATGCGTACGGAAATAAACAGTTTGTATTAATACTTAGTTCCTTGTTTATTTTTGAATTATTTTCCTCCCACCCACATTATCAAAGGTAAAAGTGCGTCATCCATTCTAATACAGGAAAAGGCTCTAAGAGGCAAGAAATGAAGATGAAAACGTATTGCACGAGGAATAAATATTACCCAATTATCTACTGCTGCAAGAGGAAGCAGTATCATTCAGTTCAACACCTCTGTGTATGTGTGTGTGCGTGTGTGTGTGTGTGTGTGGAGAGATGAGAGAGAGAGAGAGAGAGAGGAAGGAGGATAGGAAGAAGAAGAAGAGTAGAGAGAGAGAGAAGAGATGGAAGGAAAGAGAGAGAGAGAGAGAGAGAGGAAGGAAGGAAGAAGTAGTAGATGAGAACGGCAACAGCCTTGCGAAGCCCCGAGCTTATCATGGTGTGGGTATTGGGAGATTTGTGCCTTGACTGGAACAGAGCAGAGAAGGAGATCAATAAGAATAAAGGGATAAACGCCTCTCCCTTGGGCAAAGAAGGCGAGGGATGAACGTATAGTCAGGGATTAAGAAAAGAGTGGGGTCACAAGCAGCCAGGACGAGACGGAGTCCAGAAGAGGGAGGAGAGAGAGAGAGAGAGAGAGAGAGACATAGACGAACGAAGAAGAGCAAAGAGTCGAGAGACTTGATGATGGTAAAGGGGGCGTCTCGGAAAGTCAACTGTGCTACGGATAGAGGTAGATAGGCAGGAAGGGATAGATAGAGAGAGAGAGAGAGAGAGATAGGGACGAGAGGTCGATAGGTATGCGTAGAGAGAGGTTCTGGGCCCATTTTTAATTACAGGTAGAGAGATATGGTGTAATATGTATTGGGTTAACTACCGGCGTAGCGAGTGTCGTGACAAGAGGCTCTCGACGAGAACTGCTATTGGATTATTCGTTTGCTGTAAGACCTCAAAAGGGCTATTGTGTAACCTCGCTTATGGATAGCTTTTGGGGCAGCTGTTTTGGCTGTTGCTGCTGCTATCACGCTTGACCTGCCAGTGTTTACGAGCTGCGTTCTCTCTCTCTCTTTCCGCTGTCGGATTTGCTGATCTGCGCAATTCTCCGTTTCAAAACATAAACACTTGAAAGACGTCGTTGGTGAACCTTTCCAAATGATAAGGCCAAATTATTGCTCTTTCTCACACGTCCATTTGGGTGAAATCGTGAAATCACACCTTTCGTGTTCGGCCGTAAAGAGATAGACAACTGGAGGAGCCAACGTCTCAGATACATCAGAAACAAACGCTCCTCGCGTTATTTTGTCTCTTCTTTTCCTCCTCTTCCTCCTCCTCCACCACCTCCTCCTCCTCCCCCTCCCCCTCCCAACCCCCCACTCCCAAATGGACCCACCGAGGGGCGAAAAGATATATTTATTACTGAAACTCATTAAAGCCGGATTCGATATTGAACTTCATCTCATGTTTTCCCTTTCACATCCTTATTCTTAATCCTTCCTTTTCTCAGCGGAAGGGGCTGGAAGCTTTTCTCTTTTTTTGTCCTTTTTTTTTAATTTCTCTCTCTCTCTCTCTCTCTCTCTCTCTCTCTCTCTCTCTCTCTCTCTCTCTCTCTCTATTTTTTGTATCTTCATCTCTTTGTTCACCTTTTACCTATATATGTTTAAGGAGAATTTGGAACCGGATTCCCCCTTACACTCAAGGATCCTATTTCACGTGAAGTCTGATAATGAATTTCCTTTTGTTATTATCACTTGATTAGCTCCCCTTAAAGATTGGACCCTTGTATAAGGATTAAGTCTTACAATTCATATTCTTTTTTTTTCTCCTCTCTTTATTTTTTTATGGCAGAACCTTTTGATTTTTGACAATGCAGTGAATGTCAGTTCCTTTTTTTCTTTAATTGTAGTTTTAGGAACGTTTGCAGTTGAAGTAGAAATAGATTTTAGAAGATCCGTTTTTTTTTCTCTTTTATTGTGGAGTTTCTGGAAGAATCGCCATTGCACCTGAAGAGGAAGATGGCGGTTGTTCTTTTCTGTTATAGGTTCTTATTTTCGTAACCATTCTCTTATTAGGTCAAGAAAGGCTGAGATACTGGAACCTCTCAACAATGATAGCAAAATGGTTTAATAGAAGACCAGATAACATCAATCAACTTTTGTCTGGTTGCCTCAGAATTGACCGAAAAGGTTGACGGTCTTGTCTTGGTTCTTCTTGCAAATCCACTAAGGCTCTTGAATTTCATTATGACCAGGTGCTGTTTGCACCAGACTGCAAGTGTTTGTTGCATGATCCAGTAACACATTCAGAATTTTTCGGAAGAAAATGTCCTGAGAGTAACCAATACAATAGCAAAACGAAGTCTAATTATATTTCTCATTTCTCCCATTAAATTAGCTTCCTTGGTATTTTGCAAGGCAGGGCCCAAAAACCATTCAGTCCTCCCCCCTTTTATCCGGACCTGGGCTAGATGACGGGGCTTACGTAGATAGTCTCGTGGATAGCAATAGCGGGAGCGAACGGCAAAAGGCCCGAGCTGCTAAAACCGACAAAAGGAGAACTCTCTCATTATCTGGTCATCATCTTCAAACATCAGTTATAGAAAACGGTAATGAAATCGCACTCTTTAGGACCCCGTAGAAAGAGGGGTCCACGGCGGAAGGCAAAAGGAAAACCGAAGAAAAAAAAAATACGAGCGGGAAGGACGAGAAAATTAGATGGAAAATGGAAAAAGGGGAGAAAATTAAAGATAAAAATGGAAGAAAGAGAGCCTTGGACTTCTAGGCGGGAATTTTCATCTGCTTTCTCCAACGACCAACATAAACTTCTTTATGACCTTTTTATGGAAACAATGAAAAGCCTCTTCGTCTTTATGGCAAAATTTAGAAGCTTTTTTTTTTATTTTCTTTCTTTTTCTTTTCATCTAGCATCACAATGAGGAATGGGAGCACGGAGGGGGAGGGAGTTGGGAGGGAGGGAGGGAGGGAGAGTGCTTCAGGGGTTGGGGGGTGGCGAAGAAGGGGGGGGTGTCTTGACTGAAAATGGAATTATGCCATTTCTTTGGTCATTCCATTCCATTCAAATTTATTTAATCAGTCGTTTCTTTCCTATGTTTCTCCGCCTTTTACTCACTTTCACCTCCCATTCCCGTGTGTAGTTAGCCCTATCGCTTCTTATAAATCCTTCCCCTATTTTACCCTCTCTCTCTCCTCTCTCTCTCTCTCTCTCTCTCTCTCTACTCTCTCTCTCTCGTCTCTCCTCTCTCTCTCTCCTCTCTCATCTCTCTCTCTCTCTCTCCAACCATATTTTGACAGATAAAATTAAATTAGAAGACGCGGCGAATAGTACGCATTAAGTCCACGAGGAGTTATGGCGAGGGGAGAGGGAGGGAGGGAGGGAAGAAGGGGAACAGAGGGAGAGAGAGAGGGAGAGAGAGAGAGAGAGAGAGAGGGATATAGAACTTAGCTGCCGCGCTCCGGAGGGTGGAAAAGCGTTTTGTTGTTTTATCTTTTGTATTCATAGATTCATTGATTTCGGAGACTCCTCTTCCTCTTCCTCTTCCTCCGCCCTCATTAAGATGTTCCTCTTTTCATCCTGTACATTACATGCATTAATACATACCCACCCACCCCCTCCCCCTCCCCCCTTTTCCCTCCGCCTCACCCTCGAAGGCATTCCTCCTCCTCGACAGGAGATAAGGAATTAATCGCTTTTGCTAATACTCTTTGAGGACCTTCCCGCCTTCCGTCTGGGGATGCAAGGAGGATGGGAAGAAAGTGTGTGTGTGTGTTTGTGTGTGTGTGAATCAATTCGCTAATCAGTGTAAGACAAAAGACTGCCGCTTACATGCTCTTAGTTTTTTTCCCCCTTTTTTTATTTTATTGAATCCTTTTCTACGAATGCGAATCCTCCCAGGAGAGATTAGAGCATCATTGACGAACGCCAGATTCCAGATTCCTGAACTAATCCTTCCGTCTTGTCATTTTTTTCCCGCGTCGAAATTCTTCAGATATCTGACGAAATCTTATAAAAAAAAGACTGTATCGTGAGTGTTATCTTCGTGTCCAGTAAGCGTTAATGATTGATATTCGTGTATAAGACAAGTACTAGTGTTTGCTGAAGTCTAGTTATTTATGCTTCTTTCTTATCTATTTCAGGGTAACTAAGTCACTTTGCTTATGAAAGTCTTTGGAAATATTTCCTGAACCAATTTTGTCTCTATATTTTCTTTCATCTTCCGTCTCAGTGAAGGTCAGATGTTGTTGTTTTTGTTGTTGTTGTTGTTGTTGTTGTTGGCGGGTAGGAAAGGCCTATGGAAAAACCTAAAATGGTCTAAAAAAGGTGTTCCGCGTTGAGTGAAAGATACTGGAATTTAAGGATAGGATATTTATGATTTATTTATTAAAATTAAAATGTAAAAAAAAAATAATAACGTGTATGTTTAACAGTACAGAACGATTATATCTAGTAAAATATAGCGTATTTATTTTAATTTCCGTTGGTGGAACAACGCGCTATGTGATTCTAGATTTTAGCATGCGCCCTGAGTGAGCTGGAGGTCGGATCACGCCTTGTTATCTATCCTACTTACGGGAGTCTCTGCAGTATGTGATAAATGTAAAGTTAATGTCAATCTCTCTCTCTCTCTCTGATATGAGCAGTCACCAGATGAAGAGAAAATTCTATTATTAAGGATATTAGACACACTCATCACTTCATAGCTGCGTTGTTTTCATATTCGCCTTGAAAATTAACCCCGTTTTTCCAAGTGTCATTTGATGAAAGATCTTTCCTCATTTATTGATATATTGAACTGTTCTTTAATTGTTACCTGATCGCTCGTTTTTTTTGCAGTTCCCGAAGACAGTTAATTCGTCAGAATCGAATGACTACGAAGAAGTGTAAATGTTGAAGGTAAAGTAAGAGGGAATGTAAGAGAAAATAAACTGTGAGAGTATAAGAATAACGGATAAAAGAAAAAGAAATTGAGAGATTAGGAATTGCGGAGCTTCGCGCCATGCAAGTCAGGAATTAGGAATGAATAATTGTGGCTGCTTAGTGTCATGTCCGAAAAAGAAGGATAAGTTGCGGTTTCATATTTACGTCACGTCTGGAATTGAAAGATGAGGAGGTGTCATTAGAGACTGAAGTCATGTCTGGAATTGAGTAGTGATGATGAATTTTTGCGGCCTGATGTCATGTCAGGATTTGAATATTCGGAACTGTTGCAGCAGCATTGGTATCGCGTGAGAAACGAAAGATTCAGAATTGCATCGTTTTGAAGTCGTTTCGGGAATCAAAAGTCATATCGGGAATTGAGTCATATCGGGAATTGAGAGTCATATCGGGAATTGAGTCATATCGGGAATTGAGTCATATCGGGAATTGAGAGTCATATCGGGAATCGAAAGAGTCATACCTGGAACTGAAAGAGTCGGTTCGGGAATTGAAAGATTCACATCGGGAATCGAAAAATTTGTTTCGGGAATTGAAAGATTCGTATCGGGAAGTCATGTCGGGAATGGAAATATCAGGAATTGTCGTTTCTTAAGGCCATGTCAGTAATTGAGATATTCTGGCCGATCCAGGCTTAATGTTATGAGAATTATGAAAGGATAAGAATGATCTCGCCTATAATCTACTCCAGATAATAATAATAAAAAAAAAAGGAATTCGGAATCGTTCCTTACAATTGACGTTATCAGAACTGAAGGACGAGGAAGTTTTTTTTATATTTTATTTAATATTGTAGAATCATTACTGATGTTGCTTCGTGCACTTTTGATGGTCTGTTTATGTTGCTCTCAGCTTTTCATCGAATTTATGTAAACAAAAATCGTTGCCGTCCCTTAAACAAAAACATACGCTTCGTTTGAAATAATGCAGGAAATTATAATCATATTTTTGTGCGTGTGTGATGGTCTCTCTCTCTTGAAATAACTGTAAGTATTGTTATTTATGCAAATCCTATAGTTGGTTTTAAATAAAGCAGGGCATTATAATCATGTCTTTTCTTGCGTGTGATGGTCTCTCTTTTCTGAGATAACTCTTACCAGCGTGTAGCTTTGTAATGCCGCCAAGCCTCACAAAAGCAAGCTTTTTTTATTTTATTTATTTTTTAAACGTTCCTTGTCAGTCGCATCTGTATAACGAGTTATGAGGCGATGTAATTGAACGGCAGAAATAACAGTTAAAACGAAGTCTTGCATAAAGGGACTCCAAGAATTATTTTTTTTATTTATTCTTTTTTTTTATACTTCTCATTTCATTGACTTCCAAGAGAACCGTATGATTACAGAGGCGATTTATCTTTTGTCTTTTCTTTCCACCATTCGATATTATTCATTTCATTTGCTGGCGACGAACGACGAGAGAAAGAGAGAGAGAGAGAGAGAGAGAGAGTGAGAGAGAGAAACTGTATCATTACCGATGCATTTGTTTTAAGTAGCGGGAGATGAATATGAGCGTGGATTAGTACCTGTCCCTTTTTCAATAGCCGTGAAAGGCGGGCCCTTTTTTTGCCATTACCTTCATTTATTTGCGTCGGAGGGAACCCCTCGCCTTCCATTTCCCGTCCAAAGAATAATAACAACATATCTTGTTCTTTTGATATTGTTCCCAGTCTTCGTGATTAAGGGAGCTTTATGCTTACAATGATCTGACCCCTCGGTTATTATTATGCTTTTATGTCTTACCCTCTTCAGTTTTCATTAGTATTGCCGTCAAGATTGTTTTCTTTGGGGACTTTTTCCGAATTATAAGGTCGCCTTCTACAGCGGCGATTAAATCGCATATTCCCTTATTATTCTCTCCTCCTCCTCCCCCTCCTCCAGCTTCGTCTTCGTCTTCTTCTTCTTCTTCTTCTTCATCATCTTTTGGGGTAATGGTGCGATTGTGATTCGCCCATTCAGACGACGTCGCAGAGACTATTCAATCAATCAATAGCCCCCTGCCAAGGAGATGCGCTCGAAACATGACGCTATTGCTCCGTAGACTTGTTTAAATTCCCTTCCTCCAGCTAAAACATTCATTGAGAGTAGTATACCACGTATATTTTGTTCAGCAATGACGCAATAGCATTTCTGCCGAGATTCTTACGCATTGCAGCGCCATTGTCGAACCGCACGAAACAAGACATTTGGGAACCTGAATAGCATGTCGCCTTGTCAATACTTGATGGTCGAGTTCATTAATATTATTTTCGGCCGAAGATTGTTTTCGTTGTGGGGTTACTTGTTTTTGTAGGGTATATAGGCTGTTATGCTGCATTTATATCTGTATGTATGAATAAGTGAGAGTACGTTAGCATTTATATCCATTCATGTATTTATATATGTATATATGACTGTGTTTTCATAATGTTTTTCGTTAATGTGCTGAAATAGTGAGCATTTGCAACCTCTGTTCGAGTAAATACAAAGTGGGTTTCTCGAATCTCAGTATAGTGGAATTAGTCTCTCTCTCTCTCTCTCTCTCTCTCTCTCTCTCTCTCTCTCTCTCTCATTACAGAAGATAATTGACATTATATATCGTCCCAAATAAATCTCATTAAGGAAATATTTTCCCTTAGAAAAATAAAGTAAGCAGCGTTGACAGAGTTGGCGAGCGAGCAGTTTTATCACACGGCAAATGGCAAAAGTTGGAAAAAAGTCCCGTCATATTTCAGGCCAAAGTCCAAAGTTTGATCCCGCTCATTGCTGCCGTGATTCTGAGACACTCCTTTCCTCCTCCTCCTCCTCCTCCTCCTCCTCCTACTCCTCCTCTCTTTCCCCTTCTCCGAATTCCTGCGTAAACTTTAAGAGGATTGTTCTTTCTCTGATGTTTTTCCCGTCATTTACAGATAAAGTCTCTCTCTCTCTCTCTCTCTCTCTCTCTCTCTCTCTCTCTCTCTCTCTCTCACTCTCCACACACACACACACACACACAGAGACTGACACCCGTGCACCGCCAAATCCGTCAAAGGTATCTATCAGCGACCTAATCGCCGTTGATATAACAGGCATTAAGTCTAATTTCTCTTTAACTATGTGACCGACCTCTAATAATTGCGATTAATCATAAGTAACGAATGAATGTCCAATACCTAATGGGTGGGAAAAAAGGAGCCCCTGTTAATCCTCCTGACATTCCTAACTCTTCATCAAATATTAACATCCTTTTGCCGCCACTCGCGAGGAAGAAGAAGAAGAATAAGGAAAACGCGGGAAAAAATGGGGGTGCGCTCAGGTGTTCGATTCGGTTGGACACTGACTTCGCAGCTGTTCTTTTTAAAAAATTCGTCTTGAATGATATTCTGTCGGATTTTTTTTAACGATTCCCAATTTATTACTGTGAGAGGCAAGTGGACCTGCGTATCTTATACATAATTGTTAGAGAATGTTTGGTTGTCAAAAGAAAATATGGCGGTGAAACGTGCGCTGGTTAAGACGAGTTTTGAAATAATTATTGCCATTACTGAACGAAGTAGGCCTACTGTGATTAAACACGAGGCTTTAGATATCCTTGTCTCAGGCCTGTGGTTATGGGGGAGTTATTGTCCTCATTAATTACCAGCCCTGTTTCCATATTCATGGCTGCGTTTTTATTCAATCGCACGCAGTATCGGTACATGAATATGTATATTTGTATCCGCTATTTTATTGGATGATCTAGGCTTCATTTTCGTTTTGTGAAACTCTGATATGGGTGATTTTTTTCCCACTGGACAAAACCACTGGTAATCTGTTGGTTCTTCTACTATTATAACAAGCTTTTTGGAATTCTATTCATTTCCGTGCGAGATATGGAATTCTCTTCCCGAGACGTAGACTAAATTTCCTCCCTATATTCTGGCAAACAGTAGAATTCTCTTCTTTTCGTTTTAGGATACAGATTTACGGATTTCTCTTCGTGTTTATACGAGATTTAAGGTCATTTCCATTCTAACGAGCAGGTAAATTCTCGTCCTCTGGTGACAAGATACAAATCATTCTTTTGTACTATCGAGTTTTCTGTACAGTGTTATAATGCAGTAAGCGCCACGCACCATGAAACTTTCAGCTACGGGCCTGTCTTTCCTATAGCGTTGCCAGACGCACGATTACAATGGATGACTAACTACAACCTTAAATAAAATAAAAACTACTGAGGCTAGATGGCTGAATCTTTGATATGCGTGATGATCGGAGGGTGGATGATCAACACACCAATTTGCAGCCCTCTAGCCTCACTAGTTTTTAAGATTTCAGGCCCAAACATAAAACTAAAATCAAATGTCAAAGAACATGGAAATCTCCGGCACCGTCAGAAATCAAATAGAAAGAAGAAGAAGAAGAAGAAGAAGAAGAAGAAGAAGAAGAAGAAGAACCGAAGAAACCACGAATCCGTATAAAAAGTAGAGTCTAATGGCCGCCGCCCCGTCCCTCCTTGGAGAATTAAGGCGGAAATATATATTTCTTTAAAAAAAAAAT
>NC_087215.1:23063481-23115981 GCF_015104395.2 Macrobrachium nipponense | reverse complement strand
GACCTTGTCTTCTCGTCCTGTGATATATATATATTTTTTTTATTCTATTTCAGTTTTTTCCTTGTTTTTTATTTCTTTTTGTTTTTCGTCTATGGCCTGAGATTCGTTCTGACCCTTTGTTATTATTATTATTTATTTTATTGTTATGTTTTTTGCTTGGAAGCTTATAATGTTATATTTTTTTATCACAGGGCTTAGACATTTGAAAGCAAGGATTAAAAATTGTAATCTTATTACTTAATATATTATTATTATTATTATTATTATTATTATTATTATTATTATTATTATTATTATTGTTGTTGTTGTTGTTGTTGAGCCTCGCGTGTAAGCGGCCATAGAATAGCACCACCACAACACACAAATAAATAAACTTAAAAAAAAAAAAATAGGAATCTGTCGGTGCTGATAATGAAGAATTTATGCATCCACAAGAGACAGGGAGATTCTTTTTTTATCATTTTTTTTTTTTAGAAAATAACGAAATCGGGGGATTTGCTTGGTGTTTTCTGTATATTAATTTGGCGTGTAATTCTGCTTAGAGCCCAACATTATTACGAATTCCAGAATTATTTACTGAAGACAAAGCGAAAATTGGGGACCATCTGTTTACCATAACGAAGTTAACTCGTTTTCTCATTTGTCTTTCAAATTACCTCGGTTTTTTTTTTCTTCCCTCAGCTCTTGGTTGAAATGAAGTGACTCCGCCTTTCCTCCTCCTCCTCCTCCTCCTCCTCCTCCTCCTCCTCCTCCTCCTCCTCGTGTCATTTCTCTCCACCCTCCCGTCTTCCCCCATCTACCATCAGCTTTCCTTCCTTCTCCTTATTCATTCTTTCTTCTTCCTCCATCTCCTCAGTCACCATTTGGTTTTTTTTTTTCCTCGCTTCTTTCCGCTTCCTCCCATTTCCCTCCATTCGTTAATTTTATCCTCAACCTCACAATGCGTCAAATTAGATTTCTTTATTATTTTTTTTTTCTCGTTTCCATCGTGGGTTCCTATACATATGGAAAGTGATTGCTGTTGGGTTGTCCATTTTTTCTTGAGGTAATTTATTAATTATTCTCTCTTATCTTTTTCTTTCAAATAGAGAATACACACACACACTCAAACGCATATATATATATATATATATATATCTATATATATATATATATATATATATATATATATATATATATATATATATATTCACTTATTTTCTTTCCTCTGCATTTACCCGTCTTTCCTTCCATACATTTATTCTGCGTTTCTCTTTTTATACGTATACCTCTCTCTCTCTCTCTCTCTCTCTCTCTTTCATTCCCCATACGTCAATTCATCTTCCATTTTCTTTTTGCCCCCGTTTATTGTAGTTAGACATTCTCGCCAAAGGTCTCGCTTATTGTTCTTTTTCCGTTGTGTTCATATATATATATATTTCCCTGTTCATCTAAATTTATTCTCTCTCTCTCTCTCTCTCTCTCTCTCTCTCTTCATTGTGTCATCTGCATTTTGATTTTTAAGGGACGCTCCTCGATACCTTGCTCTGTATTGTCAGCGTTGCTTCTCTCTGTTGTTTCGTCTTTTTCATTATCGGTCTTCTATATTCTCTCTCTCTGTCTCTCTCTCTCTCTCTCTCTCTCTCTCTCTCTCTCTCTCTCTCTCTCTCTGTATTGCTTGCCTTTTTCATCATAGTCTCTCAATCTTTTGTTTCCTTACTTTCCTTTTAGGCGAATTTGTATCCGATTTTTTTTTTTTGAAAGCGTTTGAAATGATTTCATGTCAAGTGTAACTCAGGTTTATTTTCACTAAGATTTTGCAACCGTCCGTTTTAATTGTTTATTTAAACTTTTATTTTATTCGCTTCGAGGTGTCTGTGATACTTTCGTTGATTGTATTGGGAACAAAGTATTATATTCTGGTGTATGGAGATTTTTTTTATTATTATTTTTTTACTTTTTTCGCTAGAGAGAGATTAGAAAGAAGTGAACAGATCGAATGTACGTAGCAATACATCATCTAATAACAGTGACCTCTCTCTCTCTCTCTCTCTCTCTCTCTCTCTCTCTCTCTCTCTCTCGTTGTGCTGACATAAAGCCACATCCAAGACTCTCTTGTTACGCCGTAATGATTCATCATTATCAATACAATGAATTTTCATCGTTGCCCATTTATCTGAAATTCATCCTTAATCAATAATTCTTTGGGATCATTATTATTATTATGATGATGATATTCTCATTTTGGAAACGGTCATTGTTAAAGGGTTGTCATTGTATTTATTTTGTCATTAGCTATATCACCTCCTCCCCCTCCTCCCTCTCCCTCAAACAACAAACCCCTCCCCTCCCTCCTCTCCCTCACACAACAAACCTCTCCCCTCCATTCCCTCTCCCTCACACAACAACCCCTCCCCTCCCTCACAACAACCCCCCTCCCCTCCCTCCTCTCCTCACACAACAACCCCCCTCCCTCCCTCTCCCCCTCACACAACAAACCCCTCCCCCTCCCCCTCCCCCCTTCCCAAGCATGAACCGATCAGGCCTACCGCATGACCATGCCAGATCGATCCGACATAATTAGTCACATTAATTAGTCGATTGTAATTTACATATTGTTAGGAAAAGAGAGGGGAATCGAGGGGGTAGGGGTGGTTGGTGGGGGGGGAGAACAGGTGGAGAAGGGGATATTGGCCCCCAGCTTTAAATTTATGCGCCTTTATGCTTTTTCATTAAATTTCTTCCCTCCAATTATGTGTTTTTATGTAGCTGCTGCCATTTTTTCGACTCTGATAATGATTACGGAATGGAAAAAACTGGGTACATAATGAAAATTATATATGACATGTGAGCTCTCTCTCTCTCTCTCTCTCTCTCTCTCTCTCTCTCTCTCTCTCTCATGAAGTTAAGTTACGACTGACTTTCTCTGTTCGAAATAAATGATTTTCTCTCTCATGTAGTTAAGATAAGTCTCTCTCCTCTGTTAGAAACGATTCTCTCTCTCTCTCTCTCTCTCTCTCTCTCTCTCTCTCTCTCTCTCTCGTGGAGTTAAGATACGTTTCTCTTTCTCTGTTCGAAATAAATTATTATCTCTCTCTCTCTCTCTCTCTCTCTCTCTCTCTCTCTTCTCTCTCTCTCTCTCTCATAAAGTAAAGATAGGCCGTAAATTATGAATAAACGAATCCAGCGTAGCCTCTCGCTGGCGGTATGCAAGAGGAAAACCTCGAGTGTATAATGTATGCCTTTGTTTGAATGAATCATAAGATTTTTCAGCGATGATAAAATTTTCGAATGGCACCGTGGAATTGCAGTGGTTCTTTTCATGTATATATCTGAGCTGAATAGGAGAGTTTTATGCGTGTGTGTATATATATATATATATATGTGTGTGTGTGTGTGTGTGTGTGTGTGTGTGTGTGTGTATACGTGGTGTATATGTTTATTAAATTTTATAAATTTATATATATAAGTTTATAGTATATACGTGTATGCGTATACACATATATATAAAATACATGCAAACACACAAATATATATGTGTGGAATCTACTGGTCATTTTTATCAAATACATATGAAATTATCATATATATATATATATATATATATATATATATATTATATTATATATATAATATATATATGTGTATTTATATATATTACCAGGGAATCTGGAAGGGATCCTGGGGACTTATCGCAAGACATTCCCCTGTATTTCCGGAGCCATTATGGATCTTGAGAAAGCCCGATTATCCTTCGAAGGAGATGTCTAAATGCTCCCTTTTATGGCCCGAGAAAGGGGAAAAAATGCTGCTTCCTGCGAAATACAATTGCAGCATCCACAAGAGCAGCAGTATAGCAAGAAGAACCCTCTCTCTCTCTCTCTCTCTCTCTCTCTCTCTCTCTCTCTCTCTCCTTGCATTCAGGTGATAATATCTTTTTTCGTCACCTTGGATTAAATTGCTGCTTCTGGATTAAGACTCCTAACATGTATATGCGACTTGAAGGAAGGGGAATTAATCCTTAAGACGTGATGCCGTTGAGGTCAGTGTTCTAGAATCTCTCCGGCGCTGCCGTCCTCCGTCTTCGGACGCGATTCTGGGTCTTACGCCCGCCGGATACAGGGGACAGAATTTGGTCTTCCGAGGCGTGCATAATAATAAGTGTTTCCCTAAATTGACGATTGGACATTAAGACATTAATTATCCAATTTAAGGAGAATTTCTTTTGAAGCCCCAATGTGTGCGACGACTTCTGTTTTATATGCTAATGAGGCACCACGGCCAAGTACGCCATGAATTCTTTATTCAAACATTCTCTCTGTCTCTTTCTCTCTCTATCTCTCTCTCTCTCTCTCTCTAATAACAGGGGTCAAAATCTCCTCCTCCCCCGCCCCCGCCCCACCCATGCTCGCTCCACCCTTCTGCCAAGTTCTTCCCCAGTTCTATAAAGATCAGAATCTTAGCTTCTTCGACGAAGATGATAACCTCCTAACGAAGATAATGCCCTTATTCGAACGAAGTCCTTCCTTGTTTTTATGCCGTCTTTTCGACCAGTCCTTCGTCTGCTGAAAAGTCAGTCGTCCGGTTAGCTTTTAAGACGACATATGGCTTTTTAGAAGGAGCGAGATAAAAAGAAAAAAAAGAATTAGTTTGACATATCCGTTATTGATTATAGTGACATCTATAGTTTAGCTAGCGATCAGCTTTCAAGTTTATGACTTACTCAGACGTTCGCCAGCTTGTCATTCGATTTCTCTCGTGCTTATAATGTCAACGGATGGCTCTCTCTCTCTCTCTCTCTCTCTCTCTCTCTCTCTCTCTCTCTCTCTCTCTCTCTCTCCGCTTCTCTTCTCCATCATTGCACTTATTACCCGTATTGTTCCTGATACTATCGTAACCAGTCACTGTTGCACGCCGATGGCCTGAAGTGATTTGTGATTTGTAGATCCTTTCATTTTTTATTATTTTTTCCTTCCCTCTCTCTCTCTCCCCCGCCGTTATATCTGTCGGTAAGTCGGTCGGTCCTTCGGTCCAGGAGTCAGAATTACGTGCTTAGATTGTATAGAACGGATATGGGTACAGACCACCCTCCTACCCTCCCTCCTTCCCTCCCTCCCTCCTTCCTTCCCACCCTATACAATTCTTTCGCTCTTTCTTTCTTTCGCCCGCTTTTTTTCTCTCTCTCTCTCTCTCTCTCATTCTTTCTCCGTGAGTTATCGCTCCTGACACCCCCTAAGCCTACCCACCGCCCTGCAACAAAGCCATACATTTGCAACATAAAAGAGCCCGACCCATCTTGCAACGCCGGCCCCGCGCTTGACTGTGCTAATGGTACCCACCCGGGATCGAGAGAGAGAGACAGAGACAGAGACACACACACAGAGACACGTCTAAGCAAAAAAGGTCCTTGGGGACACACTTCATTAGGACTCGTATTCTTTTTATCTATATATAAAACTTTTTTTTTTTTTTTTTTACGTTCATCTTCCTCTAACCCTTTACCATTTTTTCCACTCCCTTCCTTCCTCTGGCGATCATTGTGCGCTGAATGAAATATGTGATACGTTTAGAGCATTATGTGTCCGTGTGTGTGTGTGCGTGCGTGTGTGTCCCCCCGCCGAAGTCGCCATCGGTGTCCTAGGACACTTCGGAAGAGTGGAAAGCAAATCGGGTATTTCGTCTTGTTGCAAACTTAACATTGGGTCGCTTCAAGACATCGTAGGGTTTTAAGAAACAAATGCCAAGATATAAAGATATATATATATATATATATATATATATATATATATCTATATATATATATATATATGGTCTTTATATATATATATATATATATTTTTATGTATTTTATGCATTCATGCACACATGCTTATGTCTCTCGTGTGCATGTATCATCTTAAGAATATCCTAAATTCATTTTACCTTATTTGTAAATTTACAGTTTGATTTATAAGAAGCGCTGAATGTCACTTTGAGAAGATGAGATTTATGGTGTTTTTTTTTTATTTGATGGTGATTTTTCTGATACCTAAAAATAATCCTATTTACCAGCGGTATATATACATATCGATTTAAAAGAATATCGCAAAATAACACTTCATTCCAGTCATCAGAATTATTGAACTCCTTCTAATCAATTTGTTTTTGTCGTGGATTTGTCCATACTAATTTGTAGATTCCCTTTATTTATTGATACTATCTCCGCTTACTCGGGGAGTGAGCCTACAAATTACTTTATTATTGTTGTTGTTTTTGTTGCTGTTGTTGTTCTTGCTAAGGGGGCGGGGGAGCCTATAAAGGTGTTTTCCCGTTGAGTTAAGGATACAGGAATTTCAGGATATTATATTTGTGATTTATTTATTAGAATGAAAAGGTAAAAAAATAAATAATGTGCATGTTAAACATTACAGAAAAATCATTTTTAATAAAATATAGCGTATTTATTTCAATTTTCGTTGGTGAAACAAAGCTCTACTCGACGGCAGATTTCAGCACGTTTTAATTTAAATTAAAAGTCAGGAATATAATGTTTACAACTTATGCATGAGGGGAAAATCTTGCCCGCGTCCAGAGTGAGCTGGAGGTCAGATCACGCCTTGTCACTCTTCTGTTCATTCTTTTCCCGTTATTCACTTAATGAGTGTTCGAATTTGTAGTAGTTAACATTGTCTTTGTGATTTAGTTGGACATTTATATAATAATATTAACAAAAGCATCAATAGCAATAATAATAATAATAATAATAATAATAATAATAATAATATGATGATGATGAGATGATGATGATGATGATGATGATGATAATAATAGTAATAATAATAATAATAATAATAATAATAATAATAATTTCTGTTCAGATATCTTAGATGTAACAACACAATTTCCTTTATTCGGTAAAACATGGATTCTTTTACTTAAAACTCATATTTTTCTCCTTAAAGGTATTTATGATTTTTAAACCGTATCACAATCTCTAAATTTAAAAGCTTTCATTATTGTCAAAATGAGCATCACCTTAATCTTATTAGCCCCATTGGGCTTTATATTGAAGCTTTTCATCAGCCGAAAAACCTGTTTATATATCTTTACCTTCATTTCTGGTCTATAGCATTAAAAGGTCTTAGTTTTCGTTAGATCTAATTTTTTTTTCTTTATTGATTTGTCGTCGCGTGTATCGTGAAGTTAATGTAAACTCTAATCATTTATATATATATATATATATATATATATATATATATATATATATATATATATATATATATATATTAATTATGATTATTAAAAAATACACCTTTGATAGAACCTTCTGCCCCAAGCAAGTTTCTGGGGATGAAGTCGATAGCCACATGGGCTCGTTGATTGATAGCTTTCGTTCTGGGAATTTAACCACAGACCTTACGAATACTAGTTGTCTGTTTATAAATGCAGGCAAGAGAGAGAGAGAGAGAGAGAGAGAGAGAGAGAGAGAGAGAGAGAGAGAGAGAGAGTGTGTGTAAAGGTGACACAGACATGAGAAACCTTTAAGACGTCGAAAGCAAGAGAATTATGAATGAAAGTATGAAAGTTTAGAAAGTAGGGCACAAGCGCGCGCACGAACACACGCACAACACACGCACGCACGAACACACAAGGAAGGCGGGAACGAACGAAGGCTCTGGGATGCCTCAGTGTTTCCCAAAAGACTGGAAAACGAAAAGAAAAGCCAAAGAGAATGAAAAAGAGAGAGAGAGAGAGAGATAGAGAGAGAGAAGAGGAGGAAAAAAGATATCTTGTTGAGCAGACTATAGTAGAGATGTAACATGTACAGAGGGGAATGAAGAGAATAGAGGAAGGGGGAAACATGTAGCTAGGGGTTTTGGAACAAGGGGAAAGGACATGAAACAAGAGGGAAAGAGATGTAACAAGCCCGTCGGGGGTGAGAGGGGAGAGAGAGAGAGAGAGGCCGAAAGGGGTAAAGCGCCGTGGCGACCCATCTGTGTGTCTTCACCGGAGCATTCTTAACATACCTTCAACTGAGGGGACTCCTATGGACCGCTGACCCCCGAGGGGAAGCCTCAGAGGGGAGGGAGGAGGAGGAGGAGGGTGAACGGACAGGCCAACCGACGGACGTGGGAGAGGGGAGAGGGGAGAGGGGTAGTACACACGTACACACGCACACACACACACACACACACGTGGTGGAATTGAAAAAGAAGAAAAATGTAGCATGTAGTTGGAGTACTTTTCCTCTGTTTCTAATAGTTGAAGCCTCTGGGTAGGCCATTTTTATTTCAGCCGATTTATTTAGGCCTTGGCTGATCGGGAGATGTATATGTATAGTCTATATATATATATATATATATATATATATATATATATATATATATATAATATATATGTATATATATATTTATAAATTAATATTTATATATATATATACATTACATATATTATATATATACATATATATATATATATATATAATATATATATATATATATATATATATATATATATATATATATATCGCGGTATTTTTATCCCGCGCAAAAGTAGGTGACAGTCTCGGGCTTTATGAGTAAATTCACGTCTATTTAACTTCTAAACCTACTGCACTGAATGCCATTGGATTGAAAATTTAAATTTCTTTGAATGCCATTGGATTATTTTTTTTAATTCTTTAAAACCACCATTTTCCAGTTGTGGGTATGACTATGTAATTGTTGTTTCTTTTTGCTATTATGATATTTTACTATTATGATATTTTGATTCGCAAAGACCCACACTTTCTGTCTTGTAAAGTAATGTTAAAGCATTTTTTTTTTTTTTTTTAGTTTATAGAATTAGGATGATCGAGATCAGTTTCCATCATCGAGAAAGAAAATTAGATGAGGACATAATGGACCAACATTATTGAAACATTATATGTGTATATATAATGTATATATCCCTGCCTCCTCCATGCCCAGATAAAAAAAAAACACGTTATTGATCAAAGACCATAAATTTCCAGCGATTCCGCCGCTAAAGAAAATTCTCTCCTTTTGGAATAAAGGCGCTCCAGGGCTGCCAGGCCATCTGATATTCCAGCAGATTCCAGATTCCCGCCTTGAGAACGCGAGAAATTATTCAGAGATCTCCTTTCTTCGCTTCTGGAGCAGAATCTGAGAATCTGAGGACTTCTTTGGTGCGCTTCTTTTACGCCTCCCCCCACCCCGTTGCTTATATATATATATATATATATATATATATATATATATATATATATATATATATATATATATATATATAGATACTTACTGTTTTTATCAAAATAACGCTCAGTTATGGAAAAAGATTGATGTCGATGTGCATTAAAAGTTCATATGTAAATATGGAAATATCTTTGCGTTCATGACAGCTCATAACGCAATGTACAAAGCAGGTCCTAATATGCTGGCAGTAGGGTTATATTAGGAGACACTTGGTCGTACATTACGGCTCATATCAAGAAGATTATACTGGTTGCCTGGTGCGCGTGTTTATTATTATTATTATTATTATTATTATTATTATTATTATTATTATTATGTCTCACGTAGCCAAAGAACACTGATATATAACTACCGTTACAATATCTGTTCCTAATATTTATTCAATATGTTACAAAAACCTCTCTCTCTACACACACTCACACACACACACACACACACACACACACACATATATATATATATATATATATATATATATATATATATATATATAATATATATATATACATATATATATATATGTATATATATATGATATATGGTGTGTGTGTGTGTGTGTGTGTGTGTACTATATTTATATATATATTATAAATATATTTATATGTGTGCTGTGGTGTAAGTGTGTGTGTGTTGTACTATATATATAATATATATTAATATATATAGTATCTAATATCTAATTGTGTATATAGATATCTCTATATGATTTTCGGTAATAATTATATTATAATATCTTACTTAACTTATATGTATATATATATTAATATTAATTATATATATTTTTATATAGGAATCACACACATGAGTTACATAAAAATAATTGTGTGTATAAAACGAACGTATCAATGCTCGTATTAACATAAACTGTTCACGTCGCTAACACACGCGTGTGTATTAAAATGTTTATGAGAGTAAAATACGCTCAAATACGAGCGTGTGTAAAAACCTAATATACGCCTTGCGTTGCGTCTTTGTGATCGCCAAAATTGAGGGATTTCCATTACAGTCTCTTGCGTCTTTAATAGCAATTGCTTTATATTGAAGCTACAGATCGAACAACAACAAACAAACAAAAAAAAGTAAATAAATAATCTTACCCTCTGAAGCTGACAACAAAGACAGCTGCGTGTGTGTGTGTTTGTGTGTTTGTGTATTTATAGATATACTTTGGGATCAAAAGCATCTCCGTGTGTGTTTGTGTGTCTGCGTGTGTTTTGACCTCTTGTTTGTGTATGTGTATGTGTATATATTCTGGTGAAAAAACACCTTACAAATTATTTCCCCGTTTAGTCTCTCTCTTAGTGGCGTATACTGCTTCTCTCTAACATCATCCTTCGTCGCCTCTTTATCCATCTCATTTCCACCCGTTCCTTCCTTCCTTCCTCTCTCTCTCTCTCTCTCTCTCTCTCTCTCTCTCTCTCTCTCTCTCTCTCTCTCCTTTATCTCATTCCATCTTCCTCGCCCGTTTTATTGTTGTCTCTGCCGCTCTGTTATTGTGTCTTTACCCTTCTCGCATATTCCTCCTTCTTCATCTTTATCTTCGTCTTGCCCCGCTCTCTCTCTCTCTCTCTCTCTCTCTCTCTCTCTCTCTCTCGTCTCGCAACAATCATCGCATCCTCTTATTATGTCAAGTCTCTTAATGTTGCCTGCTAGTCCTCCGGCGCCTTCCTCTGTCTTTCTCTCTCTCTCTCTCTTTCTCTCTTTCTCTCTCTTTCTCTTTCTCCCCTTCTAATTTGCATAGTGCAACGTTGCAGATATGCGTATATTCCCCCTTCCTAGCTATTTATGGCCCACGGAACCCCTTTATTTCATTCTGACTGATTATGTCATTTATGTTCAACTTGGATTCTTTTCTTCTTTTTCTCTCTCTCTCTCTCCCTTCTCTCTCTCTCTCTCTCTCTCTCTCTCTCTCTCTCTCTATTTCAGTAGCCATAAAGCCAAGGCAGGCGTTTTGAGATAAAGAGTAGGGAGGGAGGGAGGGAGGGAGGGAAGGATACTGAAGAGGGAGATTACTAAGGGAGGAAGACTATACCCTCCAGACGACAACGCAAAAGGCCAAAAGGAACACTTGAACCCTTCGTCCTCCTCCCTCCCCTACTCCAACCCCCCCCCCCCCCCGCACCCCCCCCCCCCCCCCCGCTCTTTCAGATTTGCTGGCCCAAATGGGATAAGGAAGTCGCGGACTTGGAAACGGACGCAGTTTTGAGGTTCAGTTGCAAACTTAAGTGGATATAATGAGAGAGAGAGAGAGAGAGAGGAGAGAGATAGAGAGAGAGAGAGAAGAGAGTAGGAGAGAGAGAGAGAGAGAGAGAGATGCTGAAGTGTTTTCTAAATATATATGCAAATGAATAAATATCGATACCCTCATCGAAATGTTAGCCAAGAATTATTTGTTTCTAGATCAAAATTGAAAATGATCTTACCGGTGCTACTTTATAACATTGCGGGGTAATTATATCTATATCCTTATTTTGTATATATATATATTATAATTATTATTATATAATATAATATAATATATATTATTTATAATAACTATATATATATATATTATATATATAGATTATATATGACATTAATACGTACTGGACAAATCTGTAATAAGATTTATAGCTCTGAAAATTGGAAAATATCGGTTACCCACTAAAACGCCGTTCTCTCTCTCTCTCTATTTGCGTGTGTGTGTGTGTGTGTGTGTGTGTGTGTGTGTGTGTGTTCCTACACTTCTTTCGTTAATCTCTTGCACATTATCTCACCCTTCGATGTTACAAAACTCAAAACGGACGAATATTGCACCGTCAGCCAGTAAGCGGCTTACTGGTCAACGCAAGATTCAGTTGGCTATCATGCAGTGACTCAAAATGCACATTTTTTTTTCGTTGCGTCATTGTTTTCTTAAGAGTCGAGACCACAGGTTGAGTTCCGCTTCTTTTTTCTTCTTTTATTTTCCATTACTCCATTTACTGTCATTGTGACTGCGTATTGACTTTAGCGTAAGGTGTTCATCTTCTCCTGAAGTTATCGAAGATAGATTGTTATGGCAAATAGTTTTTTTTTTCTTTCTTTCTTTCTTTAGAGCGATAGATCCTATTTGTCCAGTTGGGTGACTGTCATGGAGGCTCTTCATATATATATATATATATATATATATATATATATATATATATATATATATATATATATATATATATATATATATATGTTCATTTCAATCCCAGTCAGACAGCAAAGACGTCCTTTTTATCATATGAAATGACTTTGGTACTTAATCTTTGTTATATAGCCCGTCTATAAATCTCGATAGATCTTCCACATACACCCGCCCCCTCTATCATACAATTAGCCCCCTCCCCCCCCCCCCCACCCCTCCCACGCGGTAGTGGCGAATCCCATGTACACAGCCCCCTGAGGAATGTCTAATGGGCATCATCGCATGGTAAATTTGCTCAGACTATCTGTAGAGCATTTAGAGCTACCAAATATTAAAGAGAGTGGTAAGTGCTATTCTTGAAGCCCCTCGCTCATGAGAGAGAGAGAAAGAGAGAGAGAGAGAGAGAGAGAAGAGAGAGAGAGACGACATATCGCCGTTACTTTGCCTTACCTTAACGCGAGTCGAGGCATTATCGAGTTCTCTCTCTCTCTCTCTCTCTCTCTCTCTCTCTCTCTCTCTCTCTCTCTCTTTTCAGTTGCTCTTTACGGGTCCTTTTATGCCTTTCCCTTAATGTTTTCTGATTTGATTGCATCGTGAATTGCAGGTCCGCTGCAAATGATGGAGTGGGATTTATGAATATGCAAAGAAGGGATGGATAATGTATAGGAGGTAAGAAGAAGGGGTAGCAGCAGCAGCAGCAGCAGCAGCAGCAGCATTCCTAGTTGGGGTTAATGAGTGGAAATGTGTATAATAAATATGCATGACGAGGGAATGAAAATGTGCTGCTCCTTGGTGCGCCTCCAGTGCATGCCGCTAGATGGCAGGACGAGTCTGAAAAGTATATATCTTTCCCGCCTTCCCCTCGTGAGTGCTTTGATTGGCTCCTCCTCCCATCTTTACTTTCCACCAATGGCTGGCTTTCCCTTCCATAGCCCCCGTGCAGCAGCAGAGCAGCGGCAGCGGTAACAGCAGCAGCAGCAGGGAAAGAAGTTGCGTCCTTAAGCACGCCGGTGATTAAGCTGTTCTTTTTTTTTTTTTTTCCTTCCTTTTTTTCCGAGAGCGCCAACCGACCGGTTTTCTTTTTTCGTTCTTTTCTGTTTTGCTTGTGGGTGAGCGACGTTTCGCTGGGCTGCCAGTTTATATATATGCGTTTCTGCCATACATACATACATATCCTCGAAACGGATTAAAGGCTTCTATTTACTCGCCCAAGTAAATGCTCTCTCTCTCTCTCTCTCTCTCTCTCTCTCTCTCTCTCTCTCTCTCTCTCACGGACTTCTCCCTCGCGACTCTGTGTCGAGTTGTGTCTAGGGGAATACGGTATGTCCGCGAGATTAGCCGTGCATTATAGGGACGGCTCTCCCATCACCACTCCCCCCCTCCCCCCTCCCCCCTGGTCCACCAAACCCACCCCCCCCCCCCCCAGGGGGGACCCCGGGTCTCTATTGTTTTGAAGGTTTTCTCGTCTGGAAAGCCTTGTTGATTTGTTCGACCATTTTCCTTGGGGTCGAAAGAACACTGCAGTCTGAAGATGGCCACCGAAGGCTCTTACACCCCCCCACCCCCCCACCCTCTCCCCCTCCCATCTTTCACCCAAGTGGCCATATGGCCGTGCCTTAATGGGTCCGTTCGTACAGCCGCCCCTCGACGACGACGCCCACATCCACCTCCCCTCGCCCAGCCCATCTTTTTCCTCCCCCTCTTTTCATTTTTCCCCTCGATCCACCCACCCCCCGCTTGGACATCTCCTCATCTGTACCCCCCAACCCCCTTCCCAAACCTCATTCTTCCCTTGCCCTTTAATACCCTGATTATCGGAACACTTGAAAATGAAATCATTAAAGATTACAATATGATACGTTTCATGTGTATGCGTCTGTTGGGGTCTGTTTATGTATACGTTTGTTTTTTTAATCCGCGTCGGCTTCTTTTTTTTTTTAATGATGCTAACGTATATAACAGTCTTCATTGTCTCCTGGACCCGTGTTTCTTTCTTATTGTTTTCCTCTCCTCCTCCTCCTCCTCCTCCGTCTCCTCCTCCTCTCGTTCTCTTTTTCCTCCTCCTCCTCCTCCTCCTTCTCCTCCCCCATTCACCCAGTCGCGGTCCCTTCCCTGGGAATATCAATCAGAGAGAGTGAGGACTGATGGTGCTTCTGGTGACATCCGCCGATCGCTCACTTTTTCACTTTTGGGATATTATCATTCTCCCGAGGAAGAGGAAGAGGAAAGAAAAAAAAACTCATTGGTTTCCAATATGTTGATTATTTGCTTACAGGCTCATTTACCGAGGATGGGCAAATGATAATGCCGCAGTTTATAATGCGAATGCTTTTTGGACGAGGGGTGATTATGGAATGAGGCAGTGGTTTGCCGAGGATGGACACTCCTCTCTTCTGGTGATTTAACGTCGTCTGTTATATGGTGGCTGTCTTCTGTCTCCTCGTCCAGATTTGTTTTGAAGGAGAGGAAGGGTTAAGTAATGGGTTCACTCGGTAAGGATGTTTCGAAAGGGGTTGCGAGGTGGTCTTTTATATATTTTGTGCACCGTCAACGTGCAATAATTATTCTGAAACCTGTCTTCCCGTTTTTGTAGACGAAGGCGATGATCATTCCATCCGCCCTTCTTCTCTCTACACCCAACCACCCACTAACCCCAATGGGCAGCCCTCAGATTCCTCCACCTCCACCTCCTCCTCCCCCTACACAACTCCCGCCCACCAAACACACACCCTGACGCCACTTCGATCATTTTACTCTTACATTAAATATTCAGGCACTATAATTAGTTCTGTGATTATGTGTTTGCAGAAAGTCCCGACTAGTGTTTGTGTGTGAGTGAAATTTTCGATTTCAGCCTCCTCCTCTCGCCTCCCCTCCTCCTTCCCCCCCTCCTTCCTCCCCAGTCGTATCCCCTTCCCACAGTCCTTCTACCCCCCCCCCCCCCCGCCGCCACCTAACCGCTCCTGCCCCATTTCTTTGAATTTCTCATTAGATATTATAATAAGTTACAGCATCAGATTTCCATGGTAATGTGGAAAGTCCATCATTTTCGGGAGCACTTGACGAG
Organism: Macrobrachium nipponense; assembly: GCF_015104395.2. Classification (NCBI taxonomy): domain Eukaryota; kingdom Metazoa; phylum Arthropoda; class Malacostraca; order Decapoda; family Palaemonidae; genus Macrobrachium; species Macrobrachium nipponense. The sequence goes on along the minus strand of NC_087215.1, from coordinate 23,100,551 downwards.
GAAAAATTAATTAAAGGGAAAGGAAAAAATAAAAAAAAGTTATGTTGACAATACGCTATATTTGTTAACTTTTTTTATTTCGCGAATGTGCTCATAATGAGATATATATTATGATTCGGCGCATACTTTCAAAATTGCGTTTAATTAGGTGGGTTATTCAGTCAGCTGTCGATAACCTCTTGTCGCGTAGTTTTCAATTCTTCGCTTGTTGTAACCATCTTGCTTGATTTAATTTCTCTAAGTTAAGTGTCAGTGTAATGCATTACTTATATTATAGATGTATGTGTTGAGCATTCTGAATAAATTTCTTTTGTTAAATTTCATATAATCAAATTATGAATGATATGTTAAGATCAGCGTATCCGACAATTCAAAGATATTTCTGATAAATTATGAATTAAATTTCTCTTTATTATTATTGTATTTACGTTTCTGTAAAAGACCATTCATCACTTTTACCTTTGGTAAAAAAACAAATAGATATGATATCATCTCCACCTTTATATATTCCTATTAACTTTAAATTCACATTTATCTTAACATCATGTTTATGTTTCTTCGAGTCGACCGTAAATTTAACACATCATGTTTCTTTCAGGTGACCTCAGACGTTATACCCAGCGTCGTCTGGTTGACCTGAAATTTTAGATCTTTCTTGTCTCCTCCCACCAGACCCTATAGGTCCCATTTTACCATCTTCCAGTTAATTTTAAAGTTTAGATATATAATTCCAGTTTCTTCCAGTTTACCTTCAAGTTTGGCCATCACTTGTTTTCTCTTCCAGGTCACCTCAGGTTGTAAATTGCACTCACCTCGAATTTTTAATCTTATTTAATCTTAATTATGAGTATCGATTCCAGTTGAGCTCAAAGACCTCACTCATGTTTCTTTTTCTCCTTCTTCTTCTCTCCTGGAACAGGTGAAAGGCCCTACAAATGCCACTTACCGGATTGTGGCCGCGCTTTTATCCAACTGTCCAACCTCCAGCAACACCTGAGAAACCACGACGCCCAACTGGAACGCATGAAGAACCGCCCTTTCCATTGCAACATCTGCGGGAAGGGCTTCGCTACCGAGAGCTCCCTGAGGACCCACACATCCAAGGTAGAGGTCCAAGACGCAGCTGCGCCGGGTGGGGGGTTTATAAGCAAGAGGAGAGGAGGCTGTTGGGGGGTGAGGCCTCTTAAACTTAAACAGTCTTAACCGCACGAGTCTTCATACCACACTCTCTGAAATCTCTTCCAAGAAATTGACAAAAAGAACGAAAAGATACATATAAAAAAAAAATAATGCCCCCCCTTACTCCCGAGAGAGCCACCCAGTTACATTTTTTCTCTTTTTTCGTTTTTAATTTCACACAGAAGCATTTGTTTTGATTGCTCGCATTCTTTGTTTTTATGTTTCAAGTCTCTCTTTCGGTTATGTTTTATTTTCTCAGTGGCTCTGTCACTGGTCTCCCTTGGAAATACATGAAGCCAGATGCAAGGTTTCTGTGACGTCATAACGTTGGGCATGGTGGAGCCTTTCAGAGATTGTGACATGGGCTTAGGTTTATACCTGTACATCATAAGTGATTTTCCTAAGACGACCTATATTGCTCTTCCTATCATTCAAAAAAAAAAGAAAAAAAAATCAAGTCGATTCATGAACACAGACATATATACTAAATATATATATATTTAGCGAATCACCTTCTCGTTTACACTGTGACCTCTCATTTTTTTTAAAAATCTATATGTATATTGACATCATTGATATGATATTAATAAGCTTCCCTACCAGAGACAAACCCCTCTTGCAGAGCCCCGATTTCTCATTGTCTGATTTCTTATATATTTATAAATATATATTTATATTTATATATTACATCATATTTATATCATATCTGGTAATGTGACATCGGATACCCCTTTTTTTAATGATCATTGTCAGGCTGTAGTTGCTTTTCGTAATTGCATTTGTTATCAATTTTAAACTTTAATTTTTTTTCCTTTATTTTCGAAATTTATTTTCTCCTTTGGTTTATATGTCGTGCTCACTATGTCCAGTAGCTGGATTTAGACTCCTCCTTGGAAGCTCAAATGTTTTGTTGTTTAAGAATAGACTTGATTTCAGTAGTCACTAGTTTCTTTCTTCTTTGGTTTTGAAGTATATCTTTCTTTTTCAAGTTTTTTGTATGATTTCTGAGAGAGAATTTCCAAAACTTACAGTACCATTCATGAGAATATATTACTAAAAGAAATGCATGAACCATTTGCATGCCTACAGTATCTGTTTCCCAGTGATGTTTATATATTTGCAAATCTGCAATTCATGTTGGTTCAATTATTTTGCCATTTTATGTCAATGCATGCTATTTGTGGCTCGTTGCAAAAACTGCCTTTCTTAGAGTTTAAAAGATTTTTTTGTGTTGTTTTCTCTCTTGATTGTTATTGTTATTATTATATTTATTATGACTGTTATTACTATGATAAGCTAATCATTTGAAGACTGCTAGCGCTACCAGATTGGCTTTTGGACTGTGTGCGAACTTTATGGTCTGAGATTCTGTCGTCTGAGTTCAACTGAGGTGAATGTCGCCATCTGAGGCTCAGTTTCCCGAGTCTTGGGTGCCGTTGAGTGGCCGATGCATGCGTTGAATCCCCCTCCCAAAAATTGTAAAGGAATAAATTAGCACAGAGAAATAATCAGTGTAGTGGAGGATTTTAATTTTTCCGTTTGATTTGCTTTTTTTCCTTTAAACTTTGGTGTTAGGTTTTATCTCATCGACAAAACAACAACAACAACAACAAGCCGAAACCATGAGCTGTTTTTCTTTTTATATAAAGATCATTCTTTGTGTTTAAATTAAAGTTTTTCTTTCGTTTCACGTGGAGGAATTTCAGAGTTACTTGAAATGGATGGGTCTGCGTGAGTATGATTCGTGAATATGTAGATATCTTCCAATAGATTAGAAATGTTAAACGAAATCTGCAAATGATTATTCTTCCAAAGTGAAAGATTAATATGATTTACCAGTTCATACCAAGTATATAGCCATAAGCGACCATTGATTATTATTGAACTGTTAGGAAAACCAGTTATTCCATCATTAACTTCGTCAATAACGGAACAGTATATACTGAAGAGTTTAGTAAGAATCTGTTCAGTCTCCAGTCCGGTTTCTACGTGCTTATAGAAGAGAGTGAGAGTCATAAAAGAACAAAAAAAAAGAAGAAATAAAGCAAAATTGTCACTAGAGAAACCGCAGAATGAAAGAGAAAGGCTATGTCATCATATATATATATATACACACACATCCATGTCCTCATTGAGACCTGAATTTGTTAGAATTGTTAGTTGGTTAGTTAGTGTGTTAGTTAGTTAGTCCTTCTGGCGACGACAGGACAAAACCGAGGGTTCACCGAGTGGTCTGTCACTCTCTCCCACACAGCACGCGGCTCTCGTCGGTGGACCCAACGCTGTTAATTGTCCTCAGTGCCAGAAATTGTTCATGAATGGCGAGCAGCTGATGGAACACATGAAGTATACGCACAGGGATCCTAACGCCTCGGGAGTGGCAGGTTAGTTTGCTTCCTTACCTCTAACTTTTTCCGTTTTGCCGTCTTTCTCACAGCACGCCAGCAACGTCGGAGGACCCAACGCCTTCCACTGCCCGCACTGTCAGAAGTTCTGCCTCACAGGAGAGCAGCTCATGGAGCACATGAAGATTGTCCACAAGGACCCCAACGCCTCTGGTGTAGGAGGTAACCCAAACCACCCCCCTCCATATTTAGGCGCTCGGCCATGAGTGCACACACAGCGTTCTCTGGGACTGTTTCCTAAAGATATTTATTGAGAAAAACACAGAAGGGTCATTTGTGGGATGTGTCATTTGTCACGTATATCATCACCATCATCATCATCATCATCATCTTTATTTAAATCATTCCTTTGTTATTCTGTATTGCCTTTTTTTCTCATCTGTGAGGGAGTGTTGTGCCATGCGTGTACTGGGGAATCATAATGTTATTTCCAGGTTGATTCATTGTTCCTTTACTAACCCACTTGTTCCTTTTTTTTTGAAACTTTTTTATATATCTCTCAAGCCTCTGGTTGTCCTGTCTATAGTTGTAAGTGTGATTTCATAGATAAGGTCTTTTTTCCCCCCGTTATGTTATCTCTTGAATTGTAGGTCTTTTTAACCTTTTTATCCTCACTAGGATTAAGTGCTATTAGGAACAGATAACCTAACATTATCTCTTATAATTAAAGGATTCTTTTATTTCTTCGTAGGACATCTTGCTAACACCTTTGGGTACTCCCTGCTTTTGATATTGTTTTACTCTTAGAAGATCTAAGTCAGTTCATTTTTGATAAGACAAATGATGGTCATCATTTCAGTGAAGTGTGATTCATGAAAGCAAAACCTTCCTTTGTTCAAGAAGCATTGAATTTAAAGATTCAGTTCATATATTTTTTTTAAAGATAAGCTTTGAAAATGTTCTTTGGACAAAAATAAAGCCTTGAATTAAATGCATATAAATTCTGTAACTTTTTTTAAGTAAAGCCTTGAAGAACTCTTTTGATAAAGCAAAGCCTTAAAATGAAACGAATATCAATTTTGTAGCTTGAAATATATATATACACAAGTTCTTAAACACTCGAGAAGACCTGGCGAACGCTTTCGTAATCTTTGCCCGTTTTCCTCTCTCCTTGGTGGAACAGCGAAGCGTCGTACGGCGTCCCATTCCTGCCCCGTCTGCGGCAAGCACTACGTGAACGAAGGCAGCCTCAGGAAGCATTTGGCCTGCCACCCGGAGACCTCCCAGTTTACCTCTTCCCTCAGGATGTGGCCGTGTTCCGTCTGTCACGCCGTCTTCACTCATGAGTCAGGTGAGTATAGTACCTCCTCCTCCTCCTCCTCCTCCTCCTCCTACGGACAGATTTCTTGTTCGTGGAAGCCTTTCTTCTTAGTTTTATTTTTGAATGATGAGTGTCTCGTCAGAAATTTCGTATTTGCTTTTTCATGAATTTTTTTATCATAAATCGGAGACCCTCGTATGTATACGTATGAATGTAAGTTCCTGCGGGTCTGTCTTCCATGTATGAAATTAAGTTTGTTGTATGTATGTATGTATGTCTAAAAGTCTTTCTCTGTGTATAATATCAGTCAGCGTTGAATTATCATGGCTTGAGATTTTATAGCATGTATGTAAGCGAGTCTTTCACTATAAATATGTATGTATGTCTGCGAGTCTTTTTTATATATAATAATATGGCTGAGACTTTACAGCATGTATGGCTGAGAACCTTTCACTGTAAAGAATATTAGCTATCTTGGAAAAATTATGGCCGGTATTTCACAAGCCATCCCAGCGTCATTGCGCGCACACTGGCTTATGTATGACGCGAAAGAGCTTCATGGCGTCGATGACTGTGATATTACCCGACAATGCAGTGGCGAGTTTCCTCTCGAGGCTGGAGGGGAGAGGTCCCTTCCAGCCCTTTAGTTTAGGCAATCCAGTATTACAGCCCAAAGTCCTAAAGCAGCTTCGCTTTTTCCGTGTCATCTGGCGGATGGGATGGAGGTGAGGCCAAATCACCCAGCTCTACAAGATCAATGGACTCTCCATCCAAAAGCCATAATACCAATACAAGATTGGCTATGAATTTTAAGCAGAGATTTAATCAATCAAAATACGGAGATAACCATTACAAATAGCGAGCCAGCATGACTGATGGCCTCAGATTGTTGATTGCCTATCAGAGATTGTATGTAATTGGATACCCCAGTCTGTAATTGTGACTCGAGGGAAAAGATTGGACGATATACTTTTTCTTCGTCTTTTTTTTACTTCTTTTTTTTACTTTCGTTCTTTTTACCTCGAATACGAAGAGCGGAAAAGATTTGCGGGTCTTGATTCTAAACTATTTTATTCACAAGTGTTGAGAGTAATTTTATTCACAAGTGTTGAGAGTAATGTCTGCATCTATGTTTTGTTTTTGTTTACGTGACGCCATCTTATCAAGATGAGTTCTTTTTCCTATAGTGATAGTTTAGCTCTCTCTCTCTCTCTCTCTCTCTCTCTCTCTCTCTCTCTCTCCGTCGAATAGTTGAAACTCGGCGCATCTACTGATATTTCAATTAGTGAATTGGATTACCGAGCAAGTCTCTCTCTCTCTCTCTATCCGGTTCTTGTTTGTTTGTTTGTTTTACTTATTTTTTACATCGTCGTCGCTTCCAGCTTCATCATGTTTCCAGCGAGATTTTATTTGTCTCTTCGTTATTTTGATTTTGCGACTTGCGCTCGTAACGGAAGAGAACGCCTTAGCATTTAGATGTTTGTTTAAAGTGAAGACAACGGTTTATTTCTTCCATGAAGATTGCTGATGGTTCAGCGTGAGGTAATCTGCGATCAATGGTAAAAGATTTAATTCACCACTATGTACAGTATTTACGAAACGGCGTTAAACTGATTTACACAACTACTTGCGTCGCAGTCTTGGGTTGAAGTGGATGGGGGCCATTATTTTATCATCATCATGAAAATAACCGTCGAGTGACAATCTTGGCGTTGTATAACCAAGTCGTTTTTTAAGAAATGTACGAAATATTCTCCATTTGCCTAATATACCCGACAAAATCCATTTCTTCTGGATATTTGAATAATTTCTCGCATTATCTATTCTTCTGATAGCCACAGTCGACTCCTAATTGGGGCAAAATACCTTCGGCTACGCATTATCGATAAGGATAAGGTAGATCCGGCAATAAGTGCCATCGGCTACGCAATGTGGATAAGGATAAGATAGATCCTACGACAAATGTCATCGGCTACGCATTATTGATAAGGATCAGGTAAATCCTACGATAATACCACTGGCTACGCATATTTTATAAGGATTAGGTAGTTCTACCAAAACCCGACAAAAATAATAGTGATGGAGATGACTGCAGTTTGTAAAGAGTTAAAGAAAGGAGGTCGTAGGTCTTAGTCTTTATTTTATATATAAACTTTGACAAGTCAGAGAAAGTACAACGTCAAGGTCTTTCGACGATTTCCATTGCCAATTGGAAAATGGGGTTAAAGTTGTAATTATCTTCAAAACGGGTTTTACCTGGCGTTAGGATGACAGGACTGTATTCTCTTAAATTTGTTAAGAGTATTATTAAATTGTTCTTCGAAGGACAGCCTCATTTTAATTCGTTACTTACAGACCTTGCAGCTCGTTCGGGTTGCCCCAGGTCCCTCAGTGTGAGACACCTTTAATGTCTACCAGAAAATTGCTAATGCATCTTCCGATATATTTTGCATCTTCCAATCTTGGATGGTCTGGGATGCAGCTTAGATATTTGTCGAGCTTATTCTGAAACACATCTACGCTCACTCCTGATATGTTCCTCAGACGAGCTGGTAACGCATTAGTTCTATATCTTTTATATACTTTTAAGTGTTTTTCAAGCTGGAAAAATAGCACATACCGAGAATAATAATAAATATTGATCATTTAGTACAACCGAAAGTTCTTGTGGCGGCCATAACAAAAATCAACGAGTCCCGGCTTAGCCTCGTTTCTCATTTATCATCTCAGAGTCTCTATCGTTTTCTCGGTATTCGATACTAAGTCTTGTTTCCAGGTTAATGCGTTATTGAGATTTTTTTAGTTCGCGGAGTCATTAGTGATTATGCGAAGATTCAAGCTCACCTTTCATCTGTGGCAGACAGGGACGAACCACGGTGTAGCCCTCCGATCGGTGCCTAAAAGAACTTTTTGATTGAGGGCTCTATGACAGCTCCGCTCGCCGATAAACCCATCTCCTCCTTCCTTCCTCTCTCTCCTCTCCACCTCCTCCTCCTCCTCCCTGAAACCCCCTTTCTCTTGTCATGCTACAGACTCCTGCCATTCTTATTTAGACCTCCCTCCCTCCCCCCACCCACCATCTCCTACTACTCCTCTCTCTCTCTTGTTATGCCTCGTACTTCAAGGATCCTCATTTCACGTTCATTATGATGAGATGGTAAACACAGAGATCAGTCGTCTTGGCTACTACGTGTTTCCTTTGACTAGGGATGTTGTGTGAGGATGCCGCCGTCTGCCTGCCTTCTTCCGAAGACTACTGGGCTGCCGAGAGGTTCCTCATATGTATCATGTCAATGTCAGGGGCCTAGTCTGATGTGTGGTGCGTGCATATATTGTATATGTTATAATATTCATATCTATAATTATATTAGTTAATATATAATATCTATCTATATATATATATATATATATATATATATATATCATAGATATTATAATACCTAAATACATACATAAGTAGCCAGCAGAGAGAGAGAGAGAGAGAGAGAGAGAGAGAGAGGACATAAATTGTGAGATTATTCCAAAAAATAGTAATCAGACATCAATCGAATGAATAACAAGATCTAGGCCAAGTTGTCAATAAGCGTTGGAACTAACTAATGAGAAAAACTACATCACATCTGAACAAGACAACCTTCTTTACGGAAAATACCAAGATACTATTTATAAGTGATATTCCATGCAAACTTTCAAGTGTTAAACTCTGAAAGTTGGCTGAAAATTTCATATCTTATGGCCTTTAGTTTCTAGCATTTTGTATTACATATTACCTTTATTCAGTTGGAGTCCGTGGCATCGTTGCCAATTTTGCAGAGCTTTCCACATAGGCCGATAACTTTACTACGAACTGTTTCCATGAATTTTAGCTCTCATAGCAATGCAATAATGATACAATTGCCCTGATATTCATGTATATTGAAAATAGGTACGCTAAAATCACTTATTTCCAAGGTTTTTTCGTAAGTTTTGTCCCGATGTTTGGCAGGTGAACGCAGGCCAATTGGCAACAGTGCGAGGGGAACCTTATGACAGTGATGCCAACCCCTCTAACCCTACGCCCCCTACAGGAGACGAGAAATTACCTTACATAACTGAAAATGGCCCAACATATTGCGGCTATGATAATAAATAAATCTTTAGATAATATTAATGTGCAATATCATGAATACTAATAAGCATATTGATCTTAACCTACCTTGTTTCTAATACCCTACACTTGAAAATATTGCCCTGCTGTCTAAGATTTTGCCCATATTACCCTACGCATAGGGCAATTACTCTACAGTGGGCAACACTGCTTTGTGACCTCAGTCCCGTTAATACATTTAGTGTGCTGTTCTAAAGTTCATACACTACTCTCTCTTTAATACTCTCTGTAACTGTATGATCTTCGCTCACTCATGTTGTTAGTTTTCCTGACCCAATTTCAAGACTCACAGAAGCTCATTTGGTGTTATGTAACTAGCTAGTTCTTAGGAAATCTTGCCTCTCCCGAGAGTGTTTCCCTGTCCGATAATCCTACTTAAATATTTCCAGGAATGTTGAAATGCCTCTGGAATCTCCAGATACGTAGTTAAGGGAATCTCCTCTTTAGAGTATTGTGTTCCCGTTCCAGTTGTCAGTCAAGAGTTATTTAGTTCTTTATGAAAGTACTTATCTTGTTGGTATAATATTTTAACGCCAGCTTAAGTTGGTTGCCAGGAAGATTTAGTGATTTAATCTTTGTAATCCTCTCCCTTAAACTTACGTTTTAAATCCATTTTGTGGTAATCTTGTAATCTTGGGCTCATCCTTATTTCTCAAGTTACCGGGACTGCTTATCCTTCTCAACTGTAAATTGGTTGTTAAACCCCGTTTAACGGTCAGTTTGGAAACAGAAATCTTTCTCTCAAATAATTGAGGTCTTCCTCGCTGTTAACGGAAATCTTTCTCCAATAATTGAGGTCTTCCTCGCTGTTAACAGAAATCTTTCTCCTATAATTGAGGTCTTCCTCGCTGTTAACGGAAATCTTTCTCCAATAATTGAGGTCTTCCTCGCTGTTAACGGAAATCTTTCTCTAATAATTGAGGTCTTCCTCGCTGTTAACGGAAATCTTTCTCTAATAATTGAGGTCTTCCTCGCTGTTAACGGAAATCTTTCTCCAATAATTGAGGTCTTCCTCGCTGTTAACGGAAATATTTCTCCAATAATTGAGGTCTTCCTCATTGTTAAAGGAAATATTTCTCTCTGATAACGGACGTTTTCTTCGCTGTTAACGGAAATCTTTCTCCCAAATAACGGACGTCTTCCTCGCTTTAACGGAAATCTTTCTCTCTAATAACGGCCGTTTTCCTCGCTGTTTACGGAAATCTTTCTCTCTAATAACGGCCGTCTTCCTCACTGTTAACGGAAATCCTTCTACCCAATAACGGCCGTCTTCCTCGCTGTTAACAGAAATCTTTCTCTCCAATAACGGCCGTCTTCCTTGCTGTTAACGGAAATCCTTCTCTCTAATAACAGACGTCTTCCTTGCTATTACCGTCGGCTTCATCGCTGTTAACGGAAAATTTTCGCTCCAGTAACAGACAGTTTTTTGCAATGCAAGTCTTTCCAACGATCAACAGCTGTCGTTTGCGCTAATAAAGGACATCTTTATAGCTGGTAACGGATGTCGTTTGCATTGCTAACGGACATTTTTCTTGCTGTTTACGGATGTCATTGTAGCTAATAACAGACATAATGTTTAATAACGGACATTTATCTTGCTATTAACGTATATAATTCTTGCTAATAACAGATATTAATGTTTAAAAGCCGACATTTATCTTGCTATTAACTAATAACAGACATAATGTTTAATAACTGATATTTTTCTTGCTATTAACAAATTTCATTCTAGCAAATGTTTAATAACGGATATTTTTATGGCTGTTAACGGATATCATTCTATTTAATAACAGATATAATGTTTAATAACGAACATTTTTCTTGCTACTAACGAACATCATTCTAGCTAATATCAGACATATTGTTTGGTAACGGATATTTTTCTTGCTATTAACGGACGTCATTCTAGCTAATAACGCAATTAATGTTCACTAAGGACCGACATATTTCCTCCATTGACGGGGATATATTGTTAGCTACGAACTGGCATATTTTTGCCTATCAAAGGACATCTCTCTTGCGGTCTCTTCCCCAACTAAACGGAGATATCCAGCGCTGTTAACGGACGCCGTTCCCAGCAACGGTAATCATCATCATCATCATCATCATTCCTTTTCTTAATCATTTATCAGCTTGATATTTCACCCCGACCGCAACATGAAAAATCCACACTTGCTTTGTATCATCGTCGTACACAGCAGCTCATTACAGTGTGTCATATTTTTTAGTACTGTGTATCAGATTTTTTTTTCCCTTTGCATCTCATTTCTCGCATTTTCAGACACCTGCTTTCCTAACTAATGTCTGAACGAAGACAGATGTTATTATGTGTTATTCTCTTTCCGGGCTCTGAATGACTGAGATACATCGTCATGATATTTCATATGGCTCATCACGACATGCCCTTTTTTTACTTATATATATATATATATATATATATATATATATATATATATATATATATATATATAAATATCAGAATTGAAGGGACGATCGCTGACGCTTATGTATTTTTTTATTGTCTTTATGTTGGACATAAATGATCGTTGTTTTTTTTTATTATTGAGGTGATATATATTTTAACTAAATAGTACTGTATATACATTTACGTGTAAATGGAAAATGTAAGAATTCATTTATTTTAATATTTTATTCAAATATTTGAGACCGTAGAACATTACTTTCTTAGTATTACGCTTAAACTATTTTGCAGTTCTGTTAAAAGTTTTTTTTTTGTGGGGGGGAATGGGGGGGGGTAATTAAAAAATCCCTTTATTCATATTTGAGACTAAAATTCCCACCATCTGCAACGAAGGAGACGTTGGCAGTGATTGCACACGATATACTATATAGATCTTTTGTCAGAAGTGCTCTGACGACCTTCAGTCTTTTAAGCATTTTAGCGAATGAAACGATGTACTTTTATCATGACGTTCTGCTATTGTCTTTTTGGGATTTTTAAAGTAACTTCACTCGTAGTGGATTCTAGAATTTTTTTTCCAATTCCTAGAACGGACACCTAGGCAATTTCCCCTCTCTATGACACAAGTCCGCAACTTCTGCTGACATTTTGATCCACTTTTGAGATGACTTAAAGTTTGTGTTTGTGTGCTTGTTTGCATGCACATGTTACTAGATATATATATATATATATATATCTATATATATAGATATATATATATATTAATATATATGTGTGTGTGTGTGTGTGTGTGTGTGTGTGTGTGTTTATATATTTATATATGTATGTATGTATATGCATTATATAAACCCAGAAGATGAAAGTATTAAAATAACGAATGCTTAATTAACACGTGCAGGCATATATTATACATATACTTATGTAAATCTAAATAATGTCGGATGAAATCATAGAAACTTATCAGAGAGAGGGGGGGGAGCGGGGGGGGTGGGGGTGGGAGGGGAGGGGAGGGGGAGGGGGAGGGCATCTACCAAAGCACAGCCTTTCTCCTGCTGTGTCTGTCCATAAAATAACAAAATCTTCTCGTTGTGAAACGATCATTTGCAAAATGTATCGCAATAGTCTCAAGCCCGAGATCTACTGACCTTTTTTTATCCCAAGTGTCCTGTTGCAACTTATATGAGCGCGAACATTACGTGTGTCTTTAATCAAGTAATGACAATTAAGGCGCTGCTGTCACTGCGAATTTTTCTCGGATCCGCTCAAAAGCTAATGAAAAGAGCTGCTGCCTCGCCACGATTCAAGTCAGGGCAAGAAAAAGTCGTTCTTTGTAGATTACAGTGCACAGGTTACAGCAGTTTGCATCACCTTCTATTTTCTGCACGTCTCTCTCTCTCTCTCTCTCTCTCTCTCTCTCTCTCTCTCTCTCTCTCTGCTACACCGCACCGCAAAGCACTCGTTCAATATCCCATAGTAGTGCTTAACGGCTGCTTCTTGCAGTCGTTGGAGGAATTGTCTTCAATTTGTGTACTTTCCTCTCTTGAGGTCAAGATTTTTGTCTCTTCAGCCAAATGATGTAATTCTTATGAACAGAAGTTTGTTTAAAAGCTGCAATATTTGTTTTTACTATTATTATTATTGTAGCAGCCAATATTATCATAACTATTGGTGAGCTCTGAGCACAAGTTCCCTGTTTATTATTATTATTATTATCATTTTATTATAGTAGCAGCCAATATTATCATAACTATTGGTGAGTTCTGAACACAACTTCCCTTTTTTTATTATTATTATTATTTTATTATAGTAGCAGCCAATATTACAATAACTATTTGTGAATTCTGAGCACAAGTTTCCACCAGTCGTGTTCAGGCTCAACATCAGGTCGGATATTTACCACCGTCTTGAACAAAAATTAACTAAGATGTTTATCACTCTCGAATCGCAGGACATGTAGCGTATCCTTCGAGTCCTTTAGGGTCTGGTTTTCTTGACGCTGCCCAACCGCCGCTATTCGGAAACAACGGCTCTCATTGAAGAAAAAAAAAAAAGATGGCCATTCGATTAACCCTTCTGACTCCCTGGCCTGAAGTGCTCTCCCCGGATGAGGCAGGACTTGAGAGTCGATAGCAAAAGCCCACCCAAACAAAAACGAAAACTCAAAAACAAAAACAAAACAAAAAAAAGGGAGGAGAGAAAAAAAGGCGCTTTTGTTTGCAGAATGCAGTTGACTGATGGGAAATACCTGCTTCCTTCGCGAGGTTTGTTCTTGTTATGGACGCAGCTTATAGGTTTGGCCCCAGAGGATCGCAGTTTTTTTTTGCTCAAGTTTTTTAGCGTCGCTCCAAAAATGTGATCGTTTATGTGCCACGTTGAGAAGTCCTGAGGGTGTTCGCGTAGGTGACAAATCATTGACGGCCAAAACATTGCGTCAAAAGAAGTTGATCGTCTCCAGGGCTGCCATTAAGCCAACTTGACTCCCATTACTGCAGTGGTAAGAAGTGAATTTAAGCTGGTATTTAATGGGTTCTTGGAAACACCGTGTCCTTAGAGGGACAGTGATACTGGCTTATGAATAACGAAGGCAGAAGCCGCTCACAGAAAACCCCAATATATCCCTTTTTAGAACCTGACTTGAGTTACAGACCAATATTATTTTGGGAGGGATAGCGGGAGGAGGGAGTGAAGGTAACGTTGTTACAATGGAAATACAGTGTCCATAAAGTCCCAGTACTATTACAAATATGTATGCCTTGTAATGGTGCTGGGAACTTTATGGACACCCTGTAGGTCGTTATGTATAACCGGACTTAATTAGTTTTTTTTTTTTTCCGAGGAAAACTGCCCATTTACTAACACGGGCTCTTGTTTCTTGAATATTCCGCGAAGCGGAAAATTTAGGAAAATGAAAGACCGAAGAATGCCAAACACGCAAAATGGAGGAGTCCTTTAGTAATTCGTTTATACGCGTTCTCCCAAAACGCGCAAGGAGTATAAGGCGGGCCTTTTGCGCGTTCTATTTCCCAATTTCGGCCCCTTGCGGTGAAAATTTACTGCTACCAATTAATTACGAGAGCAGCCCATTCGGCAATTAGTAATCCCCCTTTTTCGGGATAAAAAAAAAAAAAAAAAGATATTTCGGGAATTCGACAAATTGAACTTTCTGCCATCTGGAAATCGCAAGAATAGGAAAGAAATAAAGAAAAAAAAAACAGTGAATAAGCGGATCATTAAAAACAAAGAGTGGACGAACCTGGGAAGAAAATAGGAGGGGAAAAAAAGGGACAAAACCCAATTTTTTTTTTCTTCGTTTTTAAGAGACAAGATAAACTGTCTTTTTTTTTTTCTTGTTCGTCCGACGTAATCCTTCACTAAACAAAAGCATTTTGGAATGGCACTGGAGGGAAGGGACAGAGCAATGGCACAGAATAAACCATTGTCTGCCGACCGAATGAACAGGAGAAAGAGTTTCCAATTAAAAGTGCGTGTTAAGAGGGGGAAGCAAAAAGGAGGACAAAAAAAAAAAAACGCCCAAGAAGGCAAAGAGCCAGCGACAATAATGACGACGACAACTGCCATAATGACGTGGATGAGACGCTCGGACGACAAACTGGCATGAGAAGACACTCAATCGCTTAATCACTTCAGCCCTCATTGAATCGCTCGTCCGTTCTCTCTCTCTCTCTCTCTCTCTCTCTCTCTCTCTCTCTCTCTCTCTCTCTCGTATAATCTTGTGATTCTTGTGATGAAAAAAAACATAAAATATTTCACTCTTTCAAGCTGCTGCTATTTAGCTCCTTTTAATAATCTCTCTCTCTCTCTCTCTCTCTCTCTCTCTCTCTCTCTCTCTCTCTCTCTTATGATAATCTTGTGATGGACAAAAAACTTTTTTTTTTTCACTCTTTCAAGGTGCTGCTTTTTAGCTCCTTTTAATCATTCTCTCTCTCTCTCTCTCTTTCTTTTCGTCTCCTCATCCTTTTGTTGTTTTTTGATGTTTGGACAATCACTGTCTCTCCTCATTAGACTGCTCACATTTAGTTCCTTTTAATAATTCTCTCTCTCTCTCTCTCTCTCTCTCTCTCTCTCTCTCTCTCTCTCTCTCTCTCTCAGAGAGCCGCTTGGAAGTTGATTCATATTGACTCAAACGAAGTTATATAGTCCGTGGAGGGCAAGAATGGTCATCTGTCTTAAACCTGGTTTTTTTCTTCTTCTTCTTCTTCTCCTTCTTCTTCTTCTTCTTCTTCTTTTCTTCTCCTTTTTCTTCTTCTCCTTCTCCTTCTTCTTCTTCTCCTTATGAACTTTCATTGCATCTACTGATTTAACTTTAATACAAATCTTAGATGTCTGAGCGCGATGTCACCTTTTGAACACTGAAGAATTAGGCCGCAGCTAAACTAGTGTTTTGTTATTATTATTGATATTATTATTATTATTATTATTATATTATTATTATTATTATTATAATTTTGAGGAAAGCGTTTTTCGCGTCATATAGTTTCCCGTCATGGTTATTAACTGCAATGTTGTTTGCAAATTGGATTCGAGCAGGTTTAAAAAAAATACCAAAATAAAATTAGAACTTTCCGTCAAATTTAGCTTTTCATCTATTATTGTGAGTGAGAGTTTTTGCTTACCCAATTAAATTTAGCTTTTCATCTATATTTGAGAGGGAGGGCTTTGCATACCCATAATTTAGATTTTCATCTAATATTTCAAAGAGAGAGTTTTTGCTTAACCAATAAATTTAGCTTTTCGTCTATATTTCAAAGAGAGAGCTTTGCTTAACAATAAATTTAGCTTTTCATATATATTTCAAAGAGAGAGATTTGCTTACCCAATAAATTTAGCTTTTCATCTATTATTGTAAGGGAGAGCTTTGCTTACCCAATAAATTTAGCTTTTCATCTATATTTCCTTCGTACTGTCCTTATCAGTGATAAACCACTACTTCGGAGACCTGTAAAATTAAAAGAAAAAAATGGGTATATATTTTGACAACACTAGAATTTTTTTATTATAGTAGATGTTTTTATATTGCAGAAGGGAAACCCCCATATATATTATAAATCTCCAGAAGGAATGGCTAAGTTGACGTTGGATTATTGAAAACGTACTATTTTTTGTTTTTTATATTTTTTCCCCTTTTTTTTATTTTTATCGAGTAAGACACAACGACAAACGACGGGATGTCCCCAGGGGACACCCGAGGTGTCCCTCTTCCCCCGGGGCGCCCCTCCTCCCCCCACCCCCCCCGGGGGGGGGCGCGAGTCATATCCCACACCTCGTAAATCTATCAGGACTTGTGATTAATAGAGAGGTGTTGGACACGTTTATCTGTTTTGTGACCCCTTTTTTAATCCTCCTCTTTTTCCTTTTATTTTTTTTTTATTATTATTGTTGTTGGAGGAGAAGAACAACTCTGCTACTGTGTTTTTAATCACGTTTTTTTATTGCTTTTTAAAAAATATTCTTCATATTTATTTCTTTAATTTTTTTCTTTGGGGGGGTGGACAGGGAAGGTGATCAGAATACATAAATTCTCATCTCAGGATTTAACAAAATATTCATCATATTCATCATACCTTGCTTTTACTTTTCCCGCGTCATCATCATCATCATCATCATCTTAAATTTTATCATTTCTGCCGTCTTATTTTCTCGTCGTGGTCGTCATAATCATCGTTCATTTATTTTCTCCTTTATCATGCTCATCCCTTTGCGCATTGTGTTCGTCATCACATCATCGTCACTTTCTCGTTTTTCACGCTTCTCTTATATTCACATCACACAAAGCTTCGAATTTTAATCAGCGTTTAGTCGTGGCAGAAGTAATTTTCCCCGTTTCTTTGAGTGTTTTGTAATGAAGTGAAACTGTTGCTAAAATTAAAGACTTTCAGAACAAACTTCATTTAAGAATTGCTCTCGTGGAGAGAAAAAATTAAGTCAACCAGTGAATGAGAAAGGTAATCTTAGAATTGTCATGGCGTTATTATTATTATTATTATTATTATTATTATTATTTTTGAAAGTATGCCAATATTTTTTCTAGCTATCCGGGAGGCCTTAAAATTAAAATACAGTCTCTCTCTCTCTCTCATCTCTCTCTCTCTCTATTCTCTCTCTCTCTCATCTCCTCGCTCTCTCGCTCTCTCTCTCTCTCTAGAGGTAATCACACACACACACACACACACCCACACACACATATATAGAATATATATATTATATATATATATAATATAAATATATATGCTTATATTGCATATGCAAATTTGCATCTTTTTTTTTATAACTGTGTATGGACATATTCGTGGCAGTTGTTACAAAATTCCTTGAATTTTATCATTTAGTCATGAAGAGAGAGAGAGAGAGAGAGAGAGAGAGAGAGAGAGAGAGAGAGAGAGAGAATATATATATCCAAAGCTGATTATACATTCCCACTTGGAAATCTCTCCCCTTCATAATATCGCCTCTGGAACCACCAGAATAAACCAGAGCAATTGGAAAATCCGGGATTTTTTGATCGATTAGGGAAAAATGGCGCGGGCACAAGCACCCGGCCCTGGAAATTTTCCTCGACCCGCCTTGGCCCCTCAAAAATGGCGGTGACAGGGTCTATGAATGCTTAATAGCGTCCGAAATTCTTTCTTGATGGTCTTTTATCGCCTTCTTTTTTTTCCACGACTTCCTCACCCGGACGAGGAGGGGGAGGAGACCTCGCCCCCTCCAACAGACACCCTTCCCCCCACACAGGGTCACACGATTTTAACTTCCCCCCCCCTCCCCCCAACAGGGTCAAACAGATTTCTCGCGACATGGGGCCATTTTCGTACGACCTTTTGTCTTTGGGGGAGAAAAATGGGACCCGCCCCAAAAATATTCATGCGCGTTTTCTCGGACTGCTAAAAACTTCATGTATGCACCTCTCTCTCTCTCTCTCTCTCTCTCTCTCTCTCTCTCTCCGGCTGCGTCGTCTTCTGCTTCCTTTCGGCCTACGTCGTTTTCTCTTCAAAAGGATAAAAGGAGAAACAAGAGTACATCGAATAAGTAGTTACAAACTGTATGCATATCACGCATATTTGTGTAAGGTTATACTTGTGTGTGTGTGTATACAGACACGGCATGTCGATAATTGATTTTGTAAAAGTAATGTCAGGCGTATCATTATCAAGTTTAGTCATTATATGTTAAGGTTACTGAAATGCGGTTTGAAAAAAATGTCGCTTAAAAATATCGTATCTAAATTACATATTATTATTATTATTATTATTATTATTATTATTATTATTATTATTATTATTATTATTATTATTGTTATTGTTATTGTTGTAAATATGTTCATAGAAAAAACACCACATCCTATTTTATTCTAACGAAAAACTAATTATTATTATTGTTATTATTATTATCATTATTATTATTATTAATATTAATTATTGTTGTCGTTGTAAATACATTCATGGAAGAAACACCTATAGTATTTTATTCTAACGAAAAAAAAAATTACAGACATATTGTACTCACCGCCGTTAACAAGTAAATCACATTTTCTATCAATGTAGAGACAAATAATAAAAGAATAAAGAATAAAAAAAGAAAAACGAACGATGACGGAATCATTTCTCGTTGTTACCGAATCCCCAATTCGGTAAACGTCGACGAAAACGAACCGAGGAGAACGCTGAGCTTACGCCGAGGTACCGGAACAAGCCAGATCGGCCGCTGTTGCTATATACCTCGTTCGCCTCCGTACGCCGATAAGTCCAGCCCAGGCATTCGTCTCTGATTTCATGACCCCCCCCCCCCCCCCCATCCCTTTGTTTTTTTAGCGAGACTTTGAAAGATTTTCTCGAAGTTGCAAAGCTTTTCGTTAATCGGAGGGAAACTCCTCCTTCGTTGTTGCGTCGTGGGTTATGTAGAAATTATTCGTGCGTTATTTTAGTTTTGATGATGTGTCAGATTTTTTTTATTTGATTTTTTTTTATTCTGATTGATTTTAGAAGGTGAAATGAGGGTATAGTTTTAAATTATTTTGCTGTTACCTGAAACATCTCCGTGCAAACATTATCTGTAGCTTATGTATATGTATATCTATATATATATATATATATATATATATATATATATATATATATATATATATATATATAAAATATATATATATGAAATTCGATTAGTTTTCTTAGGTATTGATTCCTTCAGAGAACCGTTTGTTCCTAACTAGAAATGTTCATCGGAAGTTTTTTTTTTTTTTTCTTTTTTCACTAAGATCTTGAAAATTTGTAAGATAACGAACTGTTTATATTCGATTATGTTGACCGCTGTCTTTGCAACGCCAGTGTATGAAAAATCGTTCAAGCCCATGAATGGAGTGACGCCAAGTAAACATTAAAATTTATTATAAATTGTCAGGACTATATTTCTATTTACATTTCAATGCGAGTTCTTTTGACACCTGGTTTGTTAGCTTAGATTAAGTCGCCCTTATGCCAGCAGGGGTCTAGTGTGGACCTCCGAACTTGACAGTTGACGGGAAATTCTTCTTTGATTCAGTTTTATGAAGGCGGCGAATGACCTCGTCCGTTCTAGTATCTGACCTTTGACCTAGATTTGTCTATGCCTTTCAGCAGTCATCTTGCGTTATATGTATTAGAACATCCGAGTGCTCGGAAGTACAGCGGTGATGCGCATTTTGTTACTTCCCTATTTCTACGAAACCGAAAGTTATTATTAATGTGGCTTTTGACCTCTGGAGTATTTGAGGAACATTGTACTAATTTCCTGGCGAGATCATCGCGCGAAGCTAAGCGTTCTTTTTTCTTTGCCACTGTTCATTTTTTTCTACATTTTTCCCCCCTTTTATTTTTCATTTTTTCAAAGACTGCCATCACCGTCATGGCGGCCTACTTCCACCGACAGCTTCCAGGACCTGGCTGTTGTTGGATGCGAGGCCTTTTGTCTCTTTTCATCGCCGATAATCTGTCATCATTTGGTAATGGAAGGAATCCGTCCAGCCCCCTTGATATACATTTAATTTAGTTCGCCATTGTCATTCACGGATGAATAATAATAATGCTTTTGTGAGCATTTTTCGAACATCAAAGATTGGCATTTTTTTCTCCCCCCCGGTCTCTCTTTTTATCAGAAATCTGAGCCTGAAAACATTTCCAATACATCAGTGATTTGTGTCCATTTCCGTCCGGGGGCATTTGAATAAACTTTGTCTTCGAAAACAATAAATAGCATTAACAATAGTAGCAGGGACAATTACCGATCTATATGAGCTATTCCTTTTGTATATCATTGTGATTGATGATGATGATAATCGATCAGCGTTGATTGACAGAATTGAGGAGCGCGCGTTCTGAAGTATATCTGCGCTGTGGGAAAAGTCGCTTTTATGTAAAGATGCCCTTTGATAGGATTAGATTATATGGCAAATCTCTCTCTCTCTCTCTCTCTCTCTCTCTCTCTCTCTCTCTCTCTGTCGCAATTATAAAGAGCAAAACCTTTCCTTTTTTATATATCTCCAGATATTAATGGATTGCATGATACTGTCTCTATTAAGTTCATGTCTAATGTGAATCATTTTTGCCTTAGCGAATTTAATTTGCAGTCTCTCTCTTTCTCTTTCTCTCTCTCTTCTCTCTCTATCTTCTCTGTCTTCCTCTACCTTCTTCCTTCCTTCTTATCGTTCTTCTCTCCCTCTTCTATGAAGCATCTCCCTTTAGAAATATAGCGACACTTAATACTGCTACTTAGTTGAGTTTCGTTGATTGTTCCACCATCACATCTGAACTTTTTAGCGCGGCGCAGAGTTCTCACCCTCTTGCCTATTATAACACGTCGGACTTTGCATGCTACATCATCCGATTTTTATGCATTTCTTAACTATTTTCCTCCGTTTCATTGCTTTCCCTCGGCTGATGAACCCCTCTTTTGCCCGCGCGGTGCTTTACAACGGGCGACTTTCGCCCTTGCCGACGCCTCAGATTTATATATTCTCTAAATGCTCATCTCCCGTGTTCTTTGGCTATTTTTCAGCCCATTGCATGAACTGTCGAGGGTGCTAGATGGATAGCGTATTCCAGAGAGCGACTTTGAGAGCGCTTTTTTCATTCCAGCTTCCAGGGATCGCGCTCCGCTCCCGTTTTTTGGGGCCGGGCTGGGGAATTATGAGGCCTTCTTGTAAATGAAAATGAAAGGGAGACGCTGCTTTTTGCCCGATCTCTTCCAAGGAAGTTTGGCAATTGTTCGCGCTTACTGATTAACTCCTGCCTTATATACCCCTGTTGTCCGAGTGTTGGTTTGGGTCGGGTGGGGGATGGGAAGGGTTATACGGGTGGGAGAAAAGGGAAGCAGAACTGTTGTTCTTAAAAAGATCGCGTTTCATTTGTTTGTACTTTTGCGTCGTTGCCTGTGGTCTGTCCTAGTCTGTATTTGTATGTTCGTAATTATGCGTGTGCAAATATACATTATGTGCATCTATACATTATACTTGTTAGAAGATAAAGTCTTTGCTTATATACTGGTTTATAGAATTAATAATATATATATATATATATATATAGATATATATATATATATATATATATATATATATATATATATACCTAAGAAAGAAAATTCTCCTATCATTATCTATCATAATACCACATTCCATTTCATTTTGTTCATTTTAACTCTTAGTTCTGTCTTTCCTCTCCCAGGTTATACTTTTAACGTTTTATCCACAATTTAGAGGACATTTCCGCAAGGAAGCCTGGCGTCTCCTTAAAATGGTATATTTTTATAAGTATATTTTAAAATGTTTTATTTCACTGACAACTCTGCGAAATCCTGTTAGTGTGACGGTATTTTCTGATTTCCTAATTGGTGTCTTTTATTGCTTTAGAGATTATTATATATATATATATATATATATATATATATATATATATATATATATATATATATATATATATATATATATACATATATATATATACTTTATCTTGAGCTCGCTTCTGTATTACCCTCCCTTAAATCATCTTTTGGAATAAATTTTCTTGAACTTAATATTTATGAAATACACTTTTAATGAGAATTTTTTCTAAAGAGAGGCCTTTTCCTTAAACTTCGATATTCCGTAAATCGTCATAAGCACGCTCCAAAATAAGTCCTCCCTCCCTTTTAATTCATCGTTCAAAAATACACTTCCCTTAAATAAACTCCTTTACGTCTTTAAGTCCCCTCTCCTTACAATCGCTCTTTAAAATTCATTTTCCCTTAAATTCACGTTCCGCTGATTTCTGCACAGATAATGAGAGTTGGCAACATATGCACGCACCCGATTCAACCGCGTCTCCTCCCCTGGCTAAATTTACCGAACCCTCCAAGTATCTGGCGCTGACTCTATACACTCACAGCCTCCTTCGTCGTGTATATGTATATGTATGTATATATATATATATATATATATATATATAATATAATATATATATATGGATCCTTATATATATATAATATTATAGGATTATATAAAAGCCTATAAAAAACGGTCCAAAAATATAGTTTAATACTACTTACTTTCTATATTTTGGAGTTTTTTAGGGCGCTCCTCCTATTAGATGGAATTTTGTTATAACAGAACATTTTTACCGGATATATATATATATACCGGATATATATATATATATATATATATATATATATATATATTCATCACGTACATTTATTCATCTTGTATTGACACAACAATATATATATATATATATATATATATTATAATCTATATATATATATAAATATATATGTGTGTGTGTGTTGTGTGTGTGTAATGTCAATGATGGATTTACTTGTCCGTGTCACTTTTCCTCACCTGCATTTTCAGGTTGTGGCGTGGAGAAAGTAGTGGTGATGGTGAATTATATGAATTCTCAGCCCCTTCCCTCTCATTATAGTGTCGTTATTCTTCTATTTCCATGGCGATGCTTCTTTTGCAAGTAATGTTTTAATCAACTGAAGTCATTTTCATCTGGATAATCTAGGCGGTTGTGTTTGTCCTGGTAATATCTCTGCGCTTTTAAACGTTTTTATTTTTTTAATTTCAAGCGTCGTAATGACAACTATATTATTGCGCTGAAGTAATTTTGCACTTAGACTCTTTTCCTTTTTGGGGGAATGAGAACGTCATTTCTTTCAGGTTATTTTCATGAGTGTCTTTCCATTTGTGTACGCTGGGAAATCGGGCATCGTTTGCCAATTGTAAAAAAGTTAAAAAAGTGGCTTCAATTCTGACAAGACGCGATCGTCTGTCGTCGTTCATCTTGCCTTGTTTCGCCCCTTCCAGTTCTTTCATTATCGTTATCTCCTCTTCTTATTCTTCTTTTCGTTCTTCTTCCGAACCATTCGCGAAGATTTTCCCCGAGAGCCAAATGTGACCAATCGAGTGTTTTTATGAGATATCATTTCCCTTGACGTCCGCTTTGGCCATTCTGCCCCGAATTCCTTTCACGCATTCTACCATCCATTCCCAGGCATTCTTCCGTCGTTCCACCCATTTCCAGACCCTCCATGCTTCCATCCATGTCCAGACATTCTTCCATCCATGTCCAGACATTCTTCCATCTATGTCCAGACATTCTTCCATCCATGTCCAGACATTCTTCCATCCATGTCCAGACATTCTGCCATCCATTTCCGGACATTCTTCCATCCATTTCCAGCCATTCTTCCATCCATTTCCAGAGCAGCATCAGCTGTGCAGACGTAAACCTCCAATACGCACATCCGTCCTCCCTCGGATGCTGGACGGCAGACTTATTCTGCTGTAATTACACGGCGCACACTTTCTTCCCCGTGGATCTCCCCTTTTCCCTGCGAATATGCCCTCTCTATTATCACTTTTCCCTCTCTCTCATATTGTTCCAAGGCACCTCCCTCCCTCCCTCCCTTCCTTCCTCAGCAGGGCCTGGACTCCGGCCTGGAATAGTCTGGACCCTCAGGAGGGAGATCGAGATGTGGTCATCTGTCCGTCCCTCCTCCTTTTCGTCTGAGAGTCGTCGACAATCATTCTCGTCTGGTGTTGTTATTGTCGCGGACAATTTTCATTGTGTCCACATTGTTTTCGACATAATTCATTGTAGTGCACTTTGTCTTTAACTTGTCCCTTTGATTTCAAGAATATATTCGTCATGTCCCATTATACAATCTTCATTTTTCTTTGTGTCAGCTTCGTCTTCTATATCTGTCTCAATGTAGACAGCTTTATTTTCACCATATTTCATGGTCGTCAACATCATCTTCACTATATCTCATTGTCATCAACATTCACTTCACTATACCCCATTTTCTTAATATATCGGTATTATATTATATTGTTCCCAACCATATGTACCATATCTCATTATATTCACTGTAATATCTTACTGTCGACAGCATCAACTGTTATCATCATCGGGCATCTTCATCATATTTCCTAAAAACTGTCATCATTAAGTCGTCTGATCGCCAGCCATCTTCACTATATTGCCATCATTCATACCCTCCATTTCTCGTTGCCGTCACCATCACTTCACCACATTGTTTTGTTATTGTGTTCAATTTCTTTCTGTTTTCATCTGTATTGCTGTCTTCTCATATATCTTCATTGGGATATATTTTCCTTTTTATATCTCTGGCGCCTCTCATTCTTTTACAGGTGGATGATCTAGGGGAAACTCTCTCTCTCTCTCTCTCTCTCTCTCTCTCTCTCTCTCTCTCTCTCTCTCTCGTCAAGGGTGATTTATTTATGGTTAAGATTTTCTATTCATTTTATGAGAAGGAAAATGGAAGACAATTTGTCTGATGTGATTTGTTTCTCTCTCTCTCTCTCTCTCTCTCTCTCTCTCTCTTTTTCTGCCTGGGTGAAGATGTGAATTTTGTCTTTTAAGAATTGGAATTTGAGCAGAGAGTTTTTCCCAAAGATGAATTTAAAGAGAAAGCTATATATGTGTGTTTGTGCGTGTATGTGCGTGTGTTTGTACTTGTCTGTTTGTTTGTTTAAGGGCGTTGTATGTGTATTTATGCAAATGCTTAAAAAATGATTACTCATTTTAAACGAGGGTATCCGAGAATGTATTTGCTGCTTTCCCATTTTGTATCGTTTTCATATTTTTATTTCTTTTATACTTTTCACTCCGTAATTGGTTTGCGAGTTTGAAATCTTGACCAGGTAAAATCAATGGCATGAAGGTTTCTTGCGAAATTTGTGCTTTGTGAAATTGAGTATCAAGAATCACAGTTTAATCTTGGTGTAGTCTTAAATTTTGCAGTTATTTACTACAGTTTATGTTTAAGTTCAGTCAGTAAAAGTATATCTATTTGAAATTTTCACTGTAGAATAATAATAATAATGTTAGCTTTATAAATTCCTTTAGACTGCATAAATAGTGTGCTTTTGTGTGCATTGTTGTAAGAGACTGCACTGAAGTATAGCAACGACTGACTCCTCCCTTCCCTTGCAGGACTGTTGAACCACATGGAGCATATGAGGATGGACCCCAAGCATCAGTTCGCAGCGCAGTACGTCCTCTCCCGCGCCGCCGCCGAGCGCCGCGAGCGAGAGAGCATTCTGGGCTTAGCCCAAGTCGGTCTACAGGGTGGCGGCAACCACATGGGCATGGGTATGGGCATGGGCATGGGCATGGGAATGGGAATGGGCATGGGAATGCCCCACCAGATGCAACATCAGGCCCAACACCAAACATCGCCCATGGCCATGGCCGCCTCCCCGTCCACCCAAAGTGACGCATCATCGCGGATGTCCACGCCCGCTGAAAAGTTAGAGGGCGGCCTAGGACGCATGCCTTCCCCATCCGACACATTGCGTTCCATCTCCAGTTACCACGATGCCATGAATCATATGCGTCCATATCCATCAGACAACATGCGTGCTATGATCAGTCAGAGCCAGGCAGAGCTTGTCAAGTCCACACTCAACTCACAGGCCGAGACCATTCGGAACGTCATGGCCTCTCAAGCAGAGGCACTCCGCTCTACACTAGCTAACAACCACCATCTTCAGCCACAGGGGCAGCCACAAAGTCAGCAACAGCAGCAGCAGCAACAACAGCAGCAGCAGCAGCAGCAACAGCAACAACAACAGCAACAACAGCCCAATGGTCATCAAGCCCAAGAACCAATGGGGTCTCCTCAACCCGACATGCGTGACATGAGAGACTTGCGTATGGGAGGTGGCATGGAATCTGCTCTGAGGTCACAGTCTGAAGCATCTCTACGATTAGGAAACCACGAGGGTCGACCATCTCCGCAGCAGGAGGGAGAAGTCAGCGAAACATTACGTTTACAAGAAATCCGAATGGAGCAGGCGTTGCGATTGCATGGCGACCCCCGTTCCCTGCCTACCTCCCTCCCTGGACCCTTGGGATTCCCTCTTGCGCCCCCTCAGCACCAACCTCAGCAGCAGAGCGCCTGAACCTACCCAACAACTCCCCCTGCCTGGGAGCCAAACCCCCACCACTCGCCTCTACTAGTCCTCCGGTGAACATGTCATGGTCAGGCAGCGTCTGTCCGTCATGACTGCGCATCTGTCTGTCACATCGCCTTGGTTCCACCTTTGTTCTGTTGTGTTGTCGTATTTTTAGCTGTGATAAAATAAAATAGTTCCTTGCAGGGACTATCTATTAATTTAATGATTACTTCTCCATGTTAGTTCCTTGAGTTGTTGTTGTTACAAAAGGGTGCTGAGCGTGGAGGACTCATCTAGGTCAAGGGGCTCCATCCATAGGCCTACTAGACAGACACCTATAGAGGTTGGGACCATCCCAAAGATCAAAAGCTCAGTCTGCAAGACTCAGCTGGCAACAGAATACTACCAGAGGGACAGTCCGTTCACCGGCCTGGAACAACTAACATTCTACTTGGATTCCCATGGAATTTCCCTCTGAGCCCACCTCCTTGGCCGTCATGTCCCAGGCGAATTCAAGATCGCCCGCTCGACAGTTCCTCACAGTTACTTTAAGTGCAATTTTAGGGACCAGCGGTCTGTGACACTCAATATCTACAGGAAATTTGAGGTGTTGGGCCTTCGTTTTACCACTGAGTGGTCCAACAGCTCTGGGGGCGCAAAGCTGTTAAGGGTCACCAAGCCCCCTCCAGGCTCAGTGGCCCCGCAATTGATCCAGTGAGGCAGGCGCTGTTCAATACCATATGTTAATATTGCTTCCATGGCTTGACTTGATCGCAGTCATTGTGTACCTGTAATGAGAAATCTTATCTTTGTACATTTCAGTGCATAATGAGCACCATGTTCTGGTGTAAGTTAAGGTTTGCACAGTGTTGAAAATTCTAAAGGTCCTATTACAAGCATACAATCAAACAAGATCCGAGAAATGAACCTTATTACTAGTGATGAGTGACTTGACTGCCTCATGTGGCAAAATGAGTGAATTAATGAAAAAAGTCTCTAGCAGCAGTACGGTGCCCAAGGCCCTGCTATGGAGCAGCTCACATCAGGGCTGCCCTGAAAAGGAAATAGCTCTCTTGATATATTGCCGTGTGACACCAGTGAATTTATTCACCCTTGTCGAGGTACTTGGTAGAGGTATGAGCCCTACCAAACGACGTACTCGAGACAAGGGATAGTTAATACCCTCCACTTCGTATGAAAAGCTTCTGCTCAGTCCCGCCGTGACTCGCGAGGCACAGACAGAACCGATGTTCCTGTTGGTCATCCATTCACTTCCCCGAAAGGACAGGGGAGACCAGTGATCCTGTGGGATGCGGTGGGACGCGACTGAAAAGGATTCTCGAAGCTCTGCAGGAAAGGAGACAACTGCCATTCGGGTCAGTCTGACGTCCACTTTCTTCCATCAGAGAGAAGAAGAAAAAGAAGAAGAAAACTACTCAGCACGATTCTCCACTTCCCCAGTTGCGCGAAAGCTTCGAGAAGAAAGTTGCAACCCCTGAAGTTTGCTCTGTCATCCATGTCCTATACGATGCATCACTTCAAGGATATATTGGGAAAGATATTCACGTGGACCGCGTCATTAGTAGCGTATATTGCGCCAATGTTATTTGCTCAGTTCCAGAAAAAAGAAAAAGAAAATGAAGCAAAGCGAAAGCGCGAGAGAGACTGACAGACGGATAGAAAAGAAGACCCAGTGACGTGAGGAAATCTTCTGAGCCAAGCGGGTGTCGTGCTGCTAAAAGTGAGATAACAAAAAAATAAATAAATAAGTAAGAACTAAGGTATTATTGTTAAAACAAGTATATTTGCCTTAGTACATGGAGACAGTAAAAGATACACGTGTGTGATTATCAAATATGTTTATACAGTTGCACATTTAAGTGTCTAATTTTTGACTATGATTCATCAGCGCAATATTGTAATAAGTGTAAATTCCCCTCAAGTAGCTTTGAAGGCAAGACTGTATCATCATCATCATTAGCACAGAGGTTGCGAAAAGTAGATTTTAGTCCACCATAGTTTAGGATTGATTATTATTATTATTATTATTATTATTATTATTATTATCATTATTATTATTATTATTATTATTAAACCTTTAATGGTTCTTGGCATAATAAGGACGTAGAAAATAATAATAAAAAAAATAACACACCGCCCTGGAGCGATGTTATGTACAGATTGAATTGTAAGATTTTTATAGCTTCTTCAATGCAGATTTTTGTAATTGAGCCTTCAAAGCTTCCTGACTCTGAAAGAGATAAAAAAAACCAATTGTCTGTTGACTGTTCCTGCGATGATAGTTTACCGTTAAAACGCTGCTCCTTCTTGCTCCACTACCAATAGACCTAGAATCAATTTAATGTTTGTACACTATAAACTACTTCTATTCCTACCTACTACTATGACTACCGCTACCTCTCTGACTACCGCTGCTGCTACTACTACTACACTACTACTACTACTACTACTACTTACTTCTCCTACTACGTCGACTAATGCTGCTACTACTATTCCATAGGCCGTAGCAATAGATCCGGAACCCCTCCCCCCCCCAAACTTGACTCCTCTAGCAACTTGACTAAGCTTAGCGTAAATTCTATAGTTCTAAACCACCCAACCCGAATTCCTTCCACCAGCTTCCTAACCAACTTTCTTCTTTTAATTATGATATTCGTGTCTTTTTTTCTTTCGTTACTTATTTCCCTTTTGGCTCTAAACGAAAAGGTTCTTCCAGCGTCCTTCCATAGAAGGGTTATTTCTGGATAGTTCCTCCTCTTTCCACTGGGATGCCTTCTCACGTCCTCATCATCCTTGGTTTCTAATTGGTTCTGTAAAAATTTTACAACAACAACAAAAAACCAAGTTTTTTTTTGTTTTTTTTTTTTTACGTACAGTTTTCCTTCCTGGCCTTTTTCATCACTTTGTTATAACAAAGTCAGTTATAATGTTCAAAATTCTCGTCTGTCCTTATTCGTAATTAGTGACAATCGAAACGGTCTGGAATTGCGCCTCGTGATTATTTGATCGTGTTTGTATAATAGATTAACCTGCTTTAATGCAGTGTGAACCCTTTTTTTTATATTTACGTAACTTATTTAGATGGTATAGTGTATTCTGTAAGTGAAATCGTAACTCCCGGTGATGGAAATTATATTGGAAGTTGTTTTTTTTTCTGTATCGTCTCTTCAACCAGTATTCGTGAGTTTTTTTTTTTTTATTCAACACCTTTTTTTGTCTTCAGGCTCCAAATTGGATTTGTAAGATTACCCCCGTCGATTCTAAGTTAACCCCCCCCCCACTCCCCCCCCTACCTCAACACAGTGTTACCGCCCATTTCACAACTATCTTAGCTATCGTCTCGTTCCTTTCCCTAAACCCCTTTCTTCCAATCCCCCTTACCAATCTTCCCCCTTTGCCTCCTGAAAAAAAAAAAAGAAAAAAAAAATGTCACCGCTGCTATCATTCCCTTCGATGCCTTTTACAAAAATCATCCTTTTGACCTTTCCTGCTTAGAATTGACCTGCCGCTTCCCTCCCGACCTGACCCCTCTTCGAAGACACCACCCCTTTCCCCCCCTAATACCTTTGGCGCCTTCAACCCCCCCCCCCCCCACCTTCTCCTAGCCAAACACTCAATCACTTTCTCGTTCGAAGTTCCATAGTCTGTCGACAGATTCACTGGTATCAGGAATAATAAAACACAAAGGATAATGCAAGTTCCTAGTGAATTTTCCTAATTCATAACTTTGTCGTTTAAACCACTCATAGTGCGTTTGTTTGCTTTTTTTTCTATTTCTTGGTTTTCACCGACAAAATGAATAGTATTGACATAAGAATTCTTCTTCCCTTTTTTCTCACTTTCTAACTCTCTCTCTTTCTCTCTTTCTCACTCTCTCTCTCTCTCTCTCTCTCCACACCGTAATAATGTGACCCTCGCTTTTCAAAATCCTCCTTTTCCCAATCCGTTTGATTTTTTTGAATTTTTATTTTGATTTCCTCTCCATTTTATGTATTCGTAGGAATTGCTTTTGTAATGTAATTAATTAAGTAGATGAGTTCTCGATGGCGATGGAAGTCACTCTGTTCCTCCCAGAATTTTGAAGGACATTTCGAAGCACTGACAAATTTCGTAGCTCTGACAAATTTTTCGACTCTTTAGGCAGAGTGGCTGTGTTGGCAGTCTTTGCAAATTGATATTGTTTCCTCGGAATTGTAATTTTGTCAGATAAGGTGACGTAACAAGTATTGGAAGGCTGAAAAAAAACTGCCTGTCCCCTATTTAATGTATTAAGTATAGTACTGTTACCTAGTATTAGGGAACGCCATTCGTGACCCCCCCCCCCTCTCCAGGGCTAAACCCTCCTCAACACCCCCTCCCCCCTTTCCTTCTTTCCGAGTCATTGTTAGTACTTGCTTCTAAATGTTACCAAAGTTAATGATTATTATTGTTGAATGATGTAGTGCTTATTAGTCCTGGGGTATTATTATCATTATTATTATTATTATCATTATTATATTATTGTTAATTTGTTGCTTTTTTTATTGAACATTATTATGATAGGAGTTTTATTTATTTCCGGAGAGATGCAAATCCTGTGTTCTCCTCCTCCTCCTCCTTCCTCATCATCCTCCTCCTCCTTCTCCTTCTCCTTCTTCCGTGTTGCCATTCAGCCTCCAAGCATAACCACCGTCTCATCCAGCATGCTCGATGACCACCCATATATGACTACTCTCTCTTCGTCTCTTGTAGCAATAGGACATGAAAACAGTTTGTACGGGGTCCCCACCAAAGCACACGTGGGCCACCCCCCCCCCCCGCCCCCCAACCCCCAACCCCTTTTTTGATCTCCGTTGTCTCATTTATTCCTTAGCCTCCTCCTCCTCCTCCTCCTCCTCCTCCTATTTCTATTCCACCGAGGAAAACCAGACTAAAGCCAAGCAACAAATAACAACCTTTTTCCCCTTTTTCTTGTACCCTCAAATCCCTCCCCTTCCCGCCCCCTCTTCCTTGGATTCTTTCTCGGATACTCTTCCTAACCTTTTCCATATTTTCCCTCCCACCTCCCCTCCCCCCTTCCCTCAAAGCTTTTCCTCAACTCCGGACATCCCCCTCCTCTCTCTCTTTCTCTCTCTCTCTCTCTCTCTCTCTCTCTGAAATCTGCTCTCTAGTGCTGACGTCACGGTTCGCACATGCCGCCGCTTGCGGCGTCTAAAAAAAGGGAGGGCCGCGCATGCTGGTCGGTGCCGCCCTTAGTGGCCGCCGCTTGCGACGGCTACGATGCTTCCTCTTCCTCGCAACGTGTTGCATCATGATACTACTGCATAATAGTGTGTGCGCGTGTGTGTGTGTGTGTGTATGGGCCGAGGGCGACCCAACACTCCCCGCCACCGCCCCTACCCCCCCCCTCCACCCGCCCCCGCCGCCGCCCCCACCTCGAAGAACGAGGTCTCATCATCATTATCTTCATCGCCAGAACTGCAGGTCTCATCACAGCACCGACGGGAACTGGAGACGGCTTCAGGGGCAAAACAGAACAATTAAGTCGTCTGCGCCTCCTCTTGGGCGGAGCGCACCTATACCGTGTACGATGCCTTGCCCATATACCTCACAAGCCGCGGCCGCCGCTGCTGCTGCCGCAGCATAGTTCTCCGACAGCAAATGCGGCCTGGTCGGCAAAGAATTAACACCCCTGAGGCCGCTGCCGCCCGTTACACGCCCGCAGTCTTCCACACGACGGACACACCTCCTTCTCCTTCTCCTCCGCCGCGCAGGAGGGAAGAAAAAGAAAAAGTCGGTACTAAGACGAACCTCTCGAACCACATATAGAGAGAGGTTGGAATAATACGAAGACGACCTCCTCCTTCTCCTCCTCCTCTCCTCCTCCTCCATCTCCTCCTCCTCCACCCACCTCCTCCTCCTCCTCCTCCTCCTCCTCCCACCAAACCACAGACCGAGGTCGCGCGATAAACAGATTGGTGTCTATATATATTATAATAATAATAATAATAAAAAAAGGCCAAATAAGATTTCATGTACATTTCAAAATGGTGTCTAAGAAGACATAATATAAAATGCACACGTCCCAAACCATCATCTTTGTACTATTGTATGAATTATCAATAAGTAGTTCAATAGACTGTTGTTGTCATGTTGTCGTCTTTATAAATTATTAAGGGTCGGGTACTTTTGTTGGTACTGATGCAGTGTGGAACAATGTACAAGTGCGGAACAATGTACAATAACTGTGCGGGCCCGCTCACCCCCGCCGCTCCCTGATCTGAGGGAGCACCAACCCCCTTTTTTTCTATGATCCTGGTAGACTTCCCCCCCAACCCCCCAAACCCCCTTCATGTGATGTGACTCATCGTGGTCATCAGGAGTTTTTCAATGAAAATAAAAAAAATGATGTGCACTGTTTATCAACGAGTGAGGATTTCTGCGGAGCTCTGCTGTGTGTGTCTCTCTGTGTGTGTGCGTGTGTAGGAGAGTCAGTCATTGGCCAGGGGCTGTAGAGACGCACATGGAACTGTTTCTCTGTGCATGTTCCCCTTGCAAAAAAAAAAAAAAAGCTTCAATGGTTTTGTTCCGTTTCTTGTCCTACTATGTAGTTAAAAATGTTCATGTGTTAGATGTAGTGTGGGAAAAAATTGTCAACTCTGAACCAAGCCCATGTTTTACACATGGAAAAATTTGTCATACTGGTTGGAAAGACTAATAATCTACTTGGTTCAAGGGTGAAGCTACGCCGGACTCTGTCAGTTTAGGTAAGCATCAGGTCGCAGCCCACTGCGCAGGTTGTGCGCGCAGCTGCTGATGCTGCTGCTGCTTCGCCGTTCTCTAAGACTGTAGAGGTTTTTCAGGTCCCCTTGTATGTATACCACTCCCGAAAGAACTTCTCAGAATTGCAGAATGTTGCAAGGCGTTGCAGAATGTAGCAGTTTTTGCAGAACGGGGCCCTCTCCACTCGCTCGTAGAACATGTTTCAGAAAATTTTAAAAAAAAAATTCTCCTAAGACTTCCTGAATTTCCATTTGATCTTGTCCAGGATTGCGTTGGAATGGAAGGGAAGTGAATTTTTTTTTTCAACAAATTGTCATCAACCAAAGCACTTCATGAAGAGTGCCCTGCGTGTCACCAGTAATGAATAGTGCCAAAGACAGAGAGGAAGAGGGAGAGAGAGAGAGAGGGTCCACCCTTCTGCCAAAATCTGTGCGTGGTTCAGCCGATCTGTAACTTGTCTGCAGAATTTTGTTCAAGAGTTCTGCGGAAGTGTAATGACTTGCGAAATAATAATATTAATAAATACAAAAAAAATATATGAATTATGTAAAAGACTCCATCACCACTATTATATGCCACCATGCGGGGGACGTATTACAAATAACGTTCACTACCTATTTGTCATAAATTATTGTGTATTTTGCTAAGCTTCCCTAAACGGCGCTCTCTTTACCTTTGTCCGTGGTACTGAGTGTGTAGGTACTGCAGTAATAATAAATAAAATGAATGAACAAAACATCGGGCCAGCCAGATGACATGGTCGTATCATTTCATTCCTTCTTTGCTTGTGGTTGATTCTCGTCTTCTCCAGGGCGTCGGAGTTCGCTGTCCTCCTCCTCTTTCTCCGACGCTCCGGTTTTTAAAATGGAGGGTGATCGCCAAGGGGCACCCTTCCTTCGGAGGATGGACACCGTATCGAATTTCTGAAGATCCAATTGACAGCAACAATGATGCGGATGAAATGGTTGCCTGGACAAAGTAAAAAAAATAATAATAATAAAAGGAAAAAGAATCATTTAATATCCTTCTACGAAAAGACACAAGGATCAGCATTAAGTGCAATGTCCTTAACGTAGACTTGACTTGAATGAAAAAAGAAAAAGAATCATTTAATATCCTTCTACGGAAAGACTCAAGGATCAGCATTAAGTGCAATGTCCTTAACGTAGACTTGACTTTAATAATAAACTGCCTAAGGCATATTTCCCTTAATTCAAAATTAAATTCTGTTCAATTGCCACATTTAGAAGCTAGTAGTATTGACTGCCTTATCTGGTGTCATTACCGGACACGAAGTCGAACGCAAATAGCGTTTTTTTTTTTTTTTTTTTTTTTTTTTTTTTTTTTTTAAATAAAAGTAAGCTCGATTTGAAGAAATTATTTGAATCTGGTTCCTTTACAGAACCCAATGGCTTTCAGACTGGGACGTTCATAATGAGACGGATTCAATACGTGTCTCTAGTTCCTGTCTCTCCTGAGGTAATTTACCAGAAAGTGCATAATAAAATGCCTGTCTGAACGTGGAGTATTTTTGTTCTAGACCAATGGAATGTGCTTTTTCATCAGACATGTTGATCATAAGCATGAAGGCCTGGTAATAGGTTTTTTTTAGATAAAGAAGGATGCTTTACGAATAAAATCATTCCTGTTTAGGAAATGTGATTTATGTTACAGAATGTATGAAGGGAACTGATAAGAATGTATATACCGTATGGTGATTACATAACACATATATATGTATATATAATATATGTACTAGTATAAGTATAAATATATATAGCTAGCTATATTTTCCACCATGAATCCCACCCATCATAGCTCACTATAACTCCTGGGACCTACCTAATACACTACTACAAAGGTCTATGAGCATCACAAGTTTTTATTTACGAAACTGATCTTATTCGCTGTTACATACATGTTGAAGAAACATCTAAATTCAATACTTGAAAAAAGTAGGGGAAATTTCAGCATAAACGTAAATCATTACGGTCTTTCAAAGGTTCTACATAAAGAGTTCTAGTATAATTACCCGATGGAAGGGTTGACACATAAAGTGAGTTATCACAAATTAATTACATCTTATTTTAACCAGTCCACTGAGCTAATTAACAGCTGTCCTAGGTCTGGCCCTAATGATTAGATATTTTTACGTGGCTATGAACCAATTGGTTACCTAGCAACGAGACCTACAGCTTATTGTGGGATCCGAACCACATTATATCGAGAAATGAATTTCTCTCTGTTTCCGCTTTGGCTGTGAGGTATCACAGGCGAGGACAAAATTCACTCTTGAGGGGGAAAAAAATCCGAAATCCAAATCCCCATCTAACAGAAAATACAGAAAGAAAACAAGATAAATAAAATACTATAATGTCTTCCTAACAGCATAATGGTCAAATGTGACTACTACTATTTATTGTAGTATACAGGGATTCTTCACTGTCAGCTACTCACCCAAAGAAAACGAAGAAAAAGACATAAGTAACCAATGACAATGTACAGGGCAAAGTGTACTTCCGCCATCTACTGTCAGTAATGGGAAACGTAAAGGTACTTAATACGTATCCATGGTTTCATGTCTCGCTGGATCGTCCTTGGGTGCTTCGGAAGAGGAGCTTCTAAGAAACGGAGACGCTCTGTCCTTGACGACAAGAGTTTGGTATACTATTTGGTGTTGTGTTTGCTTAATTTTTATCGATAAGCTGTCACCTACATCTGCTACGTATAGATCTACGTAAGTTTGTTTATCAGTGAAGTTTAGTTTGGGATTTTTGTTTTCGCGTCGTATAAGGTCAGTTGCTCCTAGTCTTCCTTTCAAGTATGAGTGACCTGTGTTCTCACACGCTTTTAAGTAGTTTTTAAAACAGTAGATTTTAGGATTCATAATAGTAAGGAGTTATACTTATCCAGTGTTATATATATATATATATATATATATATATATATATATATATATATATATATATATTCATAGATATAATATATCATATATATATATATATATATACATACATAGTATATAACATATATATATATATATATCATATATACACCTATATACATATATATAATAATATATATAAATGTGTGTGTGTATGTATATATTATATATATAAATATTTAGATATACAATATATATATACTATATATATATTAAATATATATATATATACATATATATACATATATATACATATTTATATATATATATATACAAAATAGTATATATAATATCTATATATATATATAAATAATATATATATATAATATCTATATATGCATCTATATATACACACACATATAATATCACACACACACACACACATACATATATATATATATATCATATATATCTAATATATATATATATATATATATACACACATATATAAGTCATCACCACAAATAGTAACCAATATCAT
>NC_087215.1:22928481-23058481 GCF_015104395.2 Macrobrachium nipponense | reverse complement strand
TATATATATATATATCTATTTGTAATATGCATACATATATAGCTAATGCTTTACTTACTATTATCGGATCAAAACGGGACATTATTTCTTGTCGTTAGCTCCTGTGAACCCAATCTTCATTCATCAATTTCACACTAAAATGGACAACTCAAACTGCCAAGCTTCATGGTTAGGTTAGATCAGAAAACATAATCGAATGTTTGTTCCAAAATTTGACAATTAACCTTGCTGGCAGCCTAGTTCACTTCAGTAGAGAACACTATTTAATCCCGTGGTATAACTGTCAACCTATTAATTCTAGAGAACATCAATAGCGCTGGCCGTTTTGTACAGAGGTTAGTGGACTATACAGGGTGTCCATAAAGTCCCAGTACCATTACAAGTATTTATTGCTCAGAATGGCACTGGACTTTATGGACACCCTGTATTTCTGATGGGTCAAGTCAATGAATTCTCAGTTTTGGGTGAATAATCTCTTCTTCAGAAATCAGTAATTTTCTTTTTCCCTGGGGGGCTGAAGTCATTTAGGGGGGAGGGGGGAGGGGGGGGAGGGGGGGGGAATGCCCTAAGGAAGAATTCAAAGTCTAACCTTGTGGGAGGAGAAATTACTCGTACCTACGTGAAAATTCATTACTTATCCCTATATATATAGATATATCAGATATAGTATATATATATGCATATATAATAGTATAAACATAACACGTATATAAAACTCGCTTAGCCCGGCAGGCCTGCTCGAGGCAAGGACTTATACGCATTTGTATGATCAAACTATTTGATAACAACCATCCTTTTAACGGAATACATTTCACTTACCGCTGGCTGGTTGGATTGCTTATAGCGGTTGCAGGCTATATTATATCTAGTTCAGTAAATATAAAGCTTAGGTGGATAGTATATGGAAAATTAACTTGATCGTGATGAATTGCCCACAGTGTAAACTTATGTTGGATATAAAATGTTTCAAGTATTCCTAAGGAAAATCATGTAAGTTTTTTTGTTTTTTCTTTGACAGTTATTGAAATTCAGTAGTCGTTAATGGCAATAGCAGTTGGCTATAAATGTAAAATTGCAGGGAAGAGTTCTTAGTACGTATCACAGATGGTGTTTAATGAGAAAAGTTATTTGTGGAAAATTCCCCCTACCCATCCTCCCCTCTCTCTCTCTCTCTCTCTCTCTCTCTCTCTCTCTCTCTCTCTCTTGTAATGCATTTCAAGAACCATTTGAACCAGTATTGAATTGAGTAATAATATAAATTTTACGTTTGGATGAAAATATTACACTTCTCCTCTGTGTGTGTGTGTGTGTGTGCGTGTGTGTGTGTGTGTGTGTGTGTGTGTGTGTGTTCATTTAAGGGAAATAACAGGAACTAAATCTGGAGAATCGAAAGTAATTTTTCCTTACATCCATATTTCTCTCTCTCTCTCTCTCTCTCTCTCTCTCTCTCTCTCTCTCTCTCTCTCCTTTAAGAATTAAATTCATAAAGACTCCATAACTGCCCTCCCTGACTGCCCCACTTGGCCTCAAATCTGACCATTTCAAGCGATCGCGAGGCGGGCAGGGTCCCCCCCCGAAAAGAGAGTCTTTGTTCATGAGAGAAACAAAGAATTCGCTTCAATGCTCCGGCCTCTTTTGAATAAAGTTGAACTTCATTGTCTGCTGCTGAAATTACATCTTTTATGCACTTGCGTAGGTCAGAGTCATCATCGCAGTTTAAATACTTACGCCCTCGAAAGGGCGAAGCCGTTATAAGTCATTGTCGCAGGAGGGGAGGCGGATCCGGCCTCTAGTTTCTGTTGGAGGATGAGTGGCCGGGAAATGTTGGTGTCGGTGGAGGATTTCCTAATAGGAGTCTTACGTTGGTGGAGGATTTTCTAATAGGTGTCAGGTGTTGGTGGAGGAGAATTTGGGAATTTGGGTAGTGTCAGTGTTGGTGAAGGAGTATTTGGGTTGTGTCAGTGTTGGTGGAGGAGGATTTGGGTAGTGTCAGTGTTGGTGGAGGATTATTATGGTAGTGTCAGTCTTGTTGAAGGAGTATTTTAGTAATGACAGTGTTGGTGGAGGATTTTCTAATAAGTGTCAAGTGTTGGTGGAGGAGAATTTGGGAATTTGGGTAGTGTCAGTGTTGGTGGAAGATTTTCTAATAAGTGTCGAGTGTTGGTGGAGGAGAATTTGGGAATTTGGTTGTGTCAGTGTTGGTGGAGGATTTTCTTAATAAGTGTCAAGTGTTGGTGGAGGAGAATTTGGGAATTTGGGTTGTGTCAGTGTTGGTGGAGGATTTTCTAATAAGTGTCAAGTGTTGGTGGAGGAGAATTTGGGAATTTGGGTTGTGTCAGTGTTGGTGGAGGATTTTCTAATCGGTGTCAAGTGTTGGTGGAGGAGAATTTGGGAATTTGGGTGGTGTCAGTGTTGGAGAATTTGGGTAGTATCAGTGTTGGTGGAGGATTATTATAGTAGTGTCATTGTTGGTGAAGGAGTATATGGTAGTGTCAAGTGTTAGTAGAGGAGAATTTGGGTAGTGTCAGTGTTGGTGGAGGATTTTCTAATAAGTGTCAAGTGTTGTTGGAGGAGAATTAGGGAATTTGGGTAGTGTCAGTGTTGGTGGAGGAGGATTTGAGTCATGTCATTGTTGGTGGTGGAGGAGTATTTTAGTGGTGGCAGTATTGGTGAAGGAGGATTAGGGTAGTTTCAGTGTTGGTGGAGGATTTTCTATTAAGTGTCAAGTGTTGGTGAAGGAGTATTTGGGTAGTGTCATTGTTGGTGGAGGAATATTACGTAGTGTCATTATTGGTGGAGGAGTATTTGGGTAGTGTCAGTATTGTAGGAGGATGTTCTAAAGGTGTGAAGTTTTGGTGGAGGAATATTTTGGTAGTGTCAATATAGGTGGAGTATATGGGTACAGGAACTTCTAGGAGTCAGAGTTGGAGAATTTCTTTAGTTTCAGTGTTGAAGTAAGAATGTAGGAAGCTTCACTGTTTGTGAAAGATGAATGCGGTAGCATCATTGGGTGAGGAATATCTAACAAGTGTCGAGATGATGGGGGTAAAACTGTGTAATGCCAAATATTAGCAGAAGAATATCTCACCATCATCAATGTTGGTGGAGGAATATCTACGCAGTGCCACTGCTACTAATGTCATTTTCGGGTAACGTCAGATTAACTGAGAAATACCTGTATAGTGTCAGTGATAG
This sequence comes from Macrobrachium nipponense, assembly GCF_015104395.2. NCBI lineage: Eukaryota > Metazoa > Arthropoda > Malacostraca > Decapoda > Palaemonidae > Macrobrachium > Macrobrachium nipponense. Next base: position 23,055,286 of record NC_087215.1, on the reverse strand, counting down.
AGAAGGATCAGCAGAGGAATATTTGGGTCGAAACATTGTTTAGGGAGGAATATTTTCGTTATAACATTGATGCTGGAAAGAATCTTGCCGTGCAGGTGTTAGTGAGCGGATAATGTACACAATATAAAGCGAGCTCAAGCCAGCACGAGGCCTTCAATGATGTTGGCTTGTAAGAGGATTGATGTGGACCTCCACTCTATACCAACAAGTAGACGTTGGCGTAGATATATCTGCACAGTATAATTCTTGACCGGGAATATCTAGGTCATGTTAGTATTGTCGGAGAACACTTGGATTGTATCAGTGTTAGTAGAAAAAATGCCTGGGCAGCGTCAGTTTCAGCAGAGGAATATCGGGATACTATCAGTGTTGGTGGAGAATTATCGGCATAATGGTGGAGGAATATATAGATTATGTCATTGAGGAGAAATGTCTGTACAGTAACAGTGATGGAGAATGAGTATTTGTATGCCATCAGTGTTCAGTGTTCATCGAGAATTACTTGGACAGTATCAGTGTTGGTGGAGAAATGTGTAGGGCATGTCAGTGTTGGCAGAGGAATACTGTTGTGTTGGTGGAGGAATATGCAGGTCATGTCAGTGTTGGCAGAGGAATGCAGTATCAGTGTTGGTGGAGAAATGTGTGGGGCATGTCAGTGTTGGCAGAGGAATATCTGGATAATATCAGTGTTAGTGAAGAAGAATGTAGTGTTACTGGAGGAATATATGTCACATGTCAGCGATGATGGAGCAATATCTGGATGATATCAGAGTTGGGGGAGAAATACGCAAATAGCTTCAGTGTTGGTGGAAAACTTTTTGTAGAGCATCTAGATCATGTCAGTGTTGTTGGAGAAATGATTGTATAGTATCAATGTTGGCAGAGAAATATGTGTACAGTATCAGTGTTGGTGGAGAAATGTATACTAAGTCATGTCAGTGTTTTTGACGTATTATCTGTTCGGTATGAGTGTTAACAGGTGGAGGAATATACAGATCATGTCAGTTATGGCGGAGGAATATCTGTGTATCATCAGTGTTGGAGGAGGAATATCTAGATAGCATCAGTGTTGGAGGAGGAATATCTAGATAGCATCAGTGTTGGAGGAGGAATATCTGTATATCATCAGTGCTGGAGGAGGAACATCTGTATACCATCAGTGTTGGTGTATACCATCAGTGTTGGAGGGGGAACATCTGTATATCATCAGTGTTGGAGGAGGAATATCTGTATACCATCAGTGTTGGAGGAGGAATATCTGTATATCATCAGTGTTGGAGGAGGAATATCTGTATACCATCAGTGTTGGAGGAAGAATATCTGTATACCATCAGTGTTGGAGGACGAATATCTGTATATCATCAGTGTTGGAGGAGGAATATCTGTATGTCATCAGTGTTGGAGGAGGAACATCTGTATATCATCAGTGTTGGAGGAGGAATATCTATATATCATCAATGTTGGAGGACGAATATCTGTATATCATCAGTGTTGGAGGAAGAATATTTGTATAGCATCAGTGCTGGCGAAGGAATAGTGTGTTGATAGCATAAGTGCTGGCGAGGAAGTATCCGTATACGGTGTCAGTGTTGGCGGAGGAATATCTGGGTCATGTCAGTGTTGGCGGAGGAATATCTGAATACTAGACGCAGTGCAGCTCTGGGGCAGCAACGAATAAGTAAAAAAAAAAAAATGGGGAGGCCATACACTGGAGTGGTTGCCAGACCTTCATTTTCGGTAACAATCCGTAGATTCCACTTCGGGGAAGAAAAGAAAGATTCCGAATCAAAAATGACTGAACAGAGTATTTCCCAAAATCCTTTTCCGAGTCCCTGTTTGTTTGGTCGGTTCTGGAGCCGAGGAAAAAATGGGCATTGCGTTCATATTTCCATCTTTTATTGTTTGGACCGAAAACGGAAACGAAATCAATGCTGTTCCAAGTATAAATACACTTATACAGACACAAACACATATACACAAAAGGTGCATGTCTATCACTTGTATATTTGTCTATCAATAATACTCAAACGCATTATTCTGAGACTATTAGCATTCAGGAAAATTCTGAGAGTTGCTAAATTTCTGGTTTCTTTTATAGATAAACTGGCTTGTTGTATCGTTAACAGTAGAGTAGAGATACACACATGCACAAAAGATGCATGTCTATCATTTGTGTGTGAATCAATAATGGTAAAACTCATTATTCCCCTTTCTATTGCATTTAAGGAAATTTTGGGAGTTGCTAAATTTCTGACTTCTTGTATAGATTATAATGTAACTTGTCGTATCCCAAACACAAGCGCTGTAAATTTTTGTCGTTCATTCCTAAAGGAGGAGATGGTATACATGTCGTTCTAGGGGTGCCCTTAATCTCAAACAGAATTAGTAAGATGATAAAAAGGAAAGGATAAGATTTCGAAAGATATTTTTATGAACATTATTCCAAACGTGAACACATGGAATAGAGAACTCGGATAGAAGAAATATATCGGAATCAACATGATGGAAATTGAAGCTGAATAAAGATAACCAAATTCTTCGAAAGACACGGTCTAAAATAATCTAAAATATGCCTCTTAATGATCTTGAACGCACACTTTATCACACAGCCGCGAAAAATAACATTACAGCTGCAACGCCAGAGGGCATGGCCCACACAATCAATCAAATCGAACCTGCCATGCATGCAGTGACCGCGCTCGATTTTGACACGTGTATGTCCCTCTTGCCCTCATTTCTGCAAGAAGAAATAAAATGTCGCCTTATCTCGAAAGGGACTATTAAGAGCTCCATCGACTATCTGGTGATGGAAGTTCATCCGTAAATTTAAGGAGTTTTTGTATTTTAACCGATACATTAACATAAATCAGATATTCATTTCATTATATATTGCCTTCGGTTTTTTTTTTCCTTTCCTACCTCTCCTGGAAGAAGGGCAATATTCAATAAAGAGACGCGTATTCTCATTTGTGTTGGGGTAACTGGTCTGTTTCTAAAAGTACATCGAGTGCTGGATGTTTCTACGCACATAATACCGACCCATAACACGAGTAATTAGATAAACGGTACATATACACACATACATATGCATATACATATACATACTGAAGAGGAATCACACACACAAAATTGGAGGTTCGCTACAAGGAGAAAAGGGGAAACTTAAGTAAAGAGTATTTTGATGTAATTGTGACACATTTTCAAGGTACATTCAGTGCACCTTGAAAATGTTGAAACAATGATGACCCAAGAGTACTCTGTAATTCGTTTTTCATTTTCTCCTCCTTGTGGCGAACCTCCAAATTCTAGATCAAGCGAAAGTTTTGTGATTTTCTACGGTTATGTATATGCACAGGGAATTGTATATGTAATATATCTAATTACATGTGCGTGGATTGCGTTGTATACAGAAAAAGCCAAAAGCCCACAGTATTAGATAGATAGACAGAAGTAGGTTTTTTGGAACCTCGCATGTTCTTCTTAGATGTAGATATTTTTGAAACCCATCCCACAGATCTTTGCCATCGAAAGATTGTGTTCTGTTCGGTAATGTAATGGTATCTCCACGCGTTCCGATTGATACTAAGTTATATAATTACAATAATCATAGATATACAACCATTTGATAGAAATATTTCCTCCTTCGGTCTGTTTATCTTCTAAGCAAAGATCGAGATGATTTGAGTCATTCAACTTGATTCCTGTGGCTGAGCTGTAAAGGAAGGAAAGATACAAGATATATATGTTTATCTGTACTTTCACCTGAGGCTTGAGAGAGAGAGAGAGAGAGAGAGAGAGAGAGAGAGAGAAGTAGGGGGGCGGTGGGTTTGGTGGGGGGAGGATTATTTGATGAACGTTGTAATTTTCTTCTGGATTACAACAATAGCTGTCAGATCAGACGCCCTGGTCAGTAGTAACTCCCTTAAAATGGATATCTATAAATGCCGAAAATTTCCTCACTCCACTGGCTCTTCGGGCCTCGTTTAGACCTACAAAACATTTGTTACGAGCTTTCATTTTATCTCGTAAGGGACCCCAACCGTCCTCATCTAGGTAATCCCGTTGAAAATGAGCGTTGCTTGATTTGAGTGTTTTCAATTTTCGGTCAACTTCTCTTCTTGCTTTTCTTCTACATACTTTTGGAGGCCACATAACCGCTTACGCCTTTATTCTATAAGATCTCTCTTGATTACAGGAGTTTGTTGTCCACTAACCAAGAGGCTTGAGAATCCATTCATTAATTTATGGGCGGTTGTTGCAGAGGTGGTTGGAGAGCTTTCATCTTTTGGCAAAACTTAAATATTGCTTCTTGGTCTGTATTTTTTAAGAACGTGAGCGTTACTGGGTGAGGTTATATGTAGACCTTTTGCACCAGTTTTATTTATTTATTTAGCTTTTTATTTATTTACCCTGTTAATTCATTCTTTTCCCAGATTCCCTTGAATTCAGTTGGCTCCTTACGTTCATCAGGTTTGTCCTCGAGGACGATGTTGATGATACCCGTCTCGTAGGGCTTTGCCCACCAGGACAAAATGTTCTGTTTCGATTCGTTATGGGTATCGTAACGTCTTCTGGAGTGAAAGTCTCTGTTCCGGGTATTTTAATAATGCAGAGCCTTTTTTGGCACATTTAAAAAAAAAATTTTCAGTTCCTTTTTTTTTTTTTTTTTTAATTGATTTATTTTTTTTTTTTTTTTTTTGTGCTCCTCTTCCTGCATTTCGTAACCATCCGATCAGCGCATATTGTTCTCCTTTCTTATCGGTACCGGAACACCCAACGCTTTCTCACACATCCCGAATTGGTTGCATGTCCTCTTTCGATATTTCCTAAACCTCTTCACGTTATCTCGCGTCGTTACGTCATTAACCTTTTTAAAGCGTTCGCTTTCTCCTTTCGTTCTTTCCCCGAAGTGTTACAAGGGCTCCGCTATCTCTTTTGTGCAGCTTCTTTGAGTCTCTATCATTTGCGGTCGTTAACTGCAAATCTGTCTTCCCCAAATGATCAGGTTACAAGCTCATATACGTGACCTTTTATGTACACTAACTCTGGATGGTGATTCAAAGGTCTGACAAATAATAAGTCATCTGTATGTTTCCTGTGGTAACGCACTACTTACCTTCTTTCTCTTAGTGCAGGCTCTTTTTTACCTCTGTCCTGATTCTTGCTACTATAATACTTTAACAGTGATTGTCGTCTTCCTGTTCTTCGTTATTTCTCCTCAATAAATTTTTGGGTTGGCCCGTGACCCGTTTCTCCAGAAATCCTGCCTGTGGCATCATCATTCTATAACAACAAGAGTTCTCTTGTATCTTTTAACTTCCCTTTCATATATAGGAGGTCGTATTCTCGTCATCTTTTCCTCGGCCTTCTCCCTAATAATTAGGGCTAACTCGTCTAATAGCTCGTTTCCAAAGGATATTACTATCCAGGATTAATAGTCATTGCTACTATCTGCGCGCTACCCCCTAATGATTAGAGCATCATACGGGCTGCTCTCTGAGCAAGAGCCCGTGCTGGTATAACGCCAGGTTAATTTTAATCTCCAACAACAACAACATTAGGCGTGTTTGGTATGGTCTTTCCTGCCACCTCGGTGGCCGCGAGTTCGATTCTCGGCCATTCCATTGAGGGGTCAGAGATGTGTATTTCTGATGATAGAAGTTCACTCTCGACGTGATTCGGAAGTCACGTAAAGCCATTGGTCCCGTTGCTGAATAACCACTGGTTCCATGCAGCGTAAAAACACCATACACACAAACAAAACAACATTACAGCAAGGTCCTTTTCTTTGTGACCTGGGATTAGGGGTCAGCCAGTCGATGCGTTCTCTCTAAAATCGACCCCCCCCCCCTCCCACCACACCCCTTAGTCATTACATCTTGGTTTCCGAGTGCAAACTCCTTCTTCGTATTTCTCTACTCGACTCCCTATACCAGCTCTAGGTTGTATAACGGCTCCAAAACAAAACGGAGAATCTGAAGTACATAGGCAAACCGGAATTTCGCGCCTTTGGTCAACTGTGGCGAGAATTTCACTTTTCGTTCGTTCGCTTTGGAAAGAATTTCGGAGAAGAAATTGGAAAAGGGGGCGGCGAGCCTTCTGATGGATTCCCATTCTGTCCAAGACTTTCATTTTTTGTTCAGTTTTTTCAGTTTTTTTTCCTTTATCCAAGGTCCGAATATGACCCTGATTCTTGGGCTGAAATTTTGTCGTGTAAAAACTATATTTATTTCCCATACATTTTTTTGGATAACTTTGATGTGTATATATACACCTGTCTTATCTATATAAAGTGATAGATATAAGCATAAAAGCAATTTATTATAAGCATTTGCAATTAGACATAAAAATTCGGTGTATATATATATACATATATATGTATATATATATATATATATGTATATATATATATATATATATATATATATTATATATATATATATATACACACACACACACACACATATATATATATATATATATATATATATATATATATATATATATATATATATGTATATATATATATATATATATATATATATATTATTTCCTATTTTCCATAGTAGAAAATCAATGTTTCTAGGTGGTTAGTGGACGCTGCAGATAGATAAACGTTGCTATCTAATTGTCTAACTATGTTGATGGAATCTGATCACACAAAGCGGTTATATATCTATTCGTAATTGCCCCAGTATGTTCGTATTCGTTGCCGAGAGCTTTAGTTTAAACTCGTCTTAAAGCAGAGTTTTTTTTTTTTGTTCCCCAAATAGTTATTAGTTACAGTACGGTTTCTTCGTTTGATTTTCATATCGGATTTAAAGCTTGGTTGTGATATGCATGTGCTGTGATTATCACAAATGCATCTCTCTCTCTCTCTCTCTCTCTCTCTCTCTCTCTATATATATATATATATCATATATTATATATAATATGTTATATATATCATATATATATATATTATATATATATGTAATAATATATATACCTATATTATAATATATATGTATATATTATTATATAACAATATATTTATATTATATATATTATATATATATATATAATGTAGTGTATTTACGTGCGTGTGTGGTGAATGGACGTATGTTAGTGTGTGTGTCTGGATGTATGTAGAGATATGTAGAAATATGCACAAATCAATAACTGTGTTCATTTTGTGTCGGGAAACTGCGGAATAGAATTATCAATTCCCAGAGTTCTTATTTCTTAACGTGAGTCCATAGCGCTGGTACGAGCGGCCGAACATCCTTGCTGTCCCGGTTCCGAAGATAATTAAAGGTGAGGAAAACGAAAGCACACAGTGAATTACAAAGTCGCCTTTACCTTTCCATACAGTTATATCAAGCGGTTCGTTGCAATTTATAAATTACCTTTATTTATTCTGTGCTTTTACAAAGTATCTTTTTGTTACTTTTTATTGGTCTATCACAGTCATCCTATTCGTCTTGGTGGTCCTTATAGTGTGGGGGTTCCAGGTGGCGTCCTGCCTCATTATTATTATTATTATTATTATTATTATTATTATTATTATTATTATTATTATTATTATTATATTACCTAAGAACTGAGCATTCATTTTTATGCCTTAACTTTGTCAGATTCCCTCGATTTTTCCTTAATGATGCAGTACCTTGTCTTCTTTCAAGTGTGATGTGATTTTGTTAAAGATAATCTTGCCTTGGTACAGTTCCCTGCGGGTGGTTGTAATCAATATACAGGGAACACACATATAGTATATATATATATATATATATATATAATATATATATATATATATATATAATATATATATATATTATATATATGTGTGTGTGTGTGTGTGTGTGGGTGTGTGTGTGAAGATGGCATCGTTGATTAAGCTTCTGTAAGTAAAATTTAAGTAAATCTTGCGATTTATACGTTGTAGAGCAGATTATAGGCTCTCTCTCTCTCTCATCTCTCTCTCTCTTCTCTCTCTCTCTCTCTCTCTCTCTCTCTCTCTCTCCTTGTATTCATATATATGTATATATATATATATATATATATATATATATATATATATATATATATATATATATATATATACATATATACATATACAATATATATATATATATGCATATAATATATTAAGGTATTTTAAAAGTAATTAGGCCAACTTTATTAAGAAATTGGTTGCATAACTTAAACTAAATCATTTGCCATCTCTAGGAAGAAAAGAAATACGTGAATTTTCAAACAAAATAATACATGAACAATATTGGAAAAGGATGCACTGAGACAACTCGCCCCAAATCTCTCTCTCTCTCTCTCTCTCTCTCTCTCTCTCTCTCTCTCTCTCTCTCTCTCTCTCTCTCTCTCTCCTCAGAGGTGCTGTTTCGGTCGTCGGCCTAGAATTATTGAGCACGTACACACATCCCTGCGTAGAGGAAGGCTCGGATTTTCGTTTGGAGGAAATCTGGGAAAACACGACTCTCCGAATCCAATAGCACAGTGGCCAACTCAGCCGTGCTACTTGTCACCTTTCGCGTTCCTTGGCACCAAAAATGTTAAAGTGTCGGATATACTCTTGCAACAATCTTCCAGATTATTGCTTTTTCTTGTCCGCTCCGGTACGTTTTCCCGCCATATTCTGATTATTGCGAAGTGCTGTGGCAGCGTTTACGTTCGTTTTTGTTTTTGTTCTTTTTCTTTTTATACCAGATCGTTTGACTTATATTAGGTATCCACGAAATCGGTATTCTCTCTCTCTCTCTCTCTCTCTCTCTCTCTCTCTCTCTCTCTCTCTCTCTCTCTCTCTCCGCACGCGAATGCACATCCAAAAAATGTTTCTAAATTCAACGATAACTTATTCGTGGGGTACTTGCCGACAAGACAAAATTTATTTTAGTTATCCATAATATATTTTTTAGCGTTTTCTATGACAACCTTATCGCCCGCAATCTCTATTTTTATTTCAGTAGGATCTATGTCGTTTGCGATGGACTGTGTTGCCACATCATAAGTCTGCTTAAACAGTACCTCATTATGCTGTTCGCAGAAAAGGATAACGTAATCATTGTACAATTTGATAAAAGGAAGGATGAGCCATTCATGTGCTATATTCGTAGCTCATTCACAGAACTTGTTAGTTAGAGTTTGAATATGAATTACAATTCTGCTTATTCAAGACAGTTGATTATGTGTAGCATATAAACTCCACAGCTAATTTGCTGATGGTAAGGATAGAATAGACCCAGTTGCCATTCTGGATGACAAACGAATACATTAATGCTAAATTGCCCGAGTACGAAACGATTCTCACCTGATGACTATACTGGTTTTCGAGCCATATTGTAAATCATTGCTTCACACTTCACCACTTTATAGCTGCTTCAGGTTCCCGTAAATTCATTAGAGGTCACCCATCCAACTAGTGGTCCAGTGTTGCTCAACTTCACCAAACAAAAGACCACGAATGAAGCCCGTCAAAATAGAGTTTGTGATATTGTGCATAATGTAACTTAACTAACTTAGCGATACTGTGATGTAGACTTATGTTTGTATCATTGAATATCCGTTACTGTAATTTACTTGGTCCCTCTAGCTCTCTGAAAGGCAAAATAAGGAAGTCGGGTGGCAAGAGGAAATATAATGAGAGTTTGGGGCGTGAGAATAAATGAAAACTAGAAAGATGGAGCACTGAATGAATGTTAGTGTAGACGGGGAGAGAATGGGAGCAGTAGATTCTTATAAGAATTAGGACAACGGCTTGATGAAAGAAAAGCAACAGGATACTTGCGCTAGATTCTAGCGCACGTATCCTGTTGCGGCTAGAAGATTGTTAGTAAACTAGGAGTGCATAAGCGAGCCAACTTTTGAATATATGAAGGGATCGTTGAACCAAGTCCACTTTGTGGAAATGAAGTGGTGATGTTCCATGCTAATGAATAAAACAAAAGGTGGAAGTCGTAGAGATGAACTGCTCACGTAATATTTTGTTATAAGAACTGATTCTGAACTGTTAGCATGATTAATTTGTGGGTACTTAGTACTTAAAGGATCAGTGTAGGTGATTGGATGGGTCACCTCATTTTTTGAGAGAAGTTATGTAGAAAGAATGTAAGATGTGCTTGTGAAAACATTATGCAACCCGGAAATCCCAGGGAGAAGAAAAGGAAGACCTATAAGTTAAAATTTGAATGATGCTGTGATCATTGCCTCTTTTAGTTTAGGCAGCCACCCAAAGTTCTGAATGTTGAAACGTCAATCTGAATGTTAAGAAATAAACAACGTATAAGGGTTAGTGCCGTTGGTGCACTTCATGTGGAGTACTGTAGGCTTTACTGAAGGTTCTTGATTCTTGGCAGCGGCCTTAGCTTCACTCACTTTTAACGTTTTGCTTTTGTCTTTTTTTCCCAATTCCTTTCTTCCATCTCGCTGTCTAACCATTCCAATTGCCAGCGCCTCAGTGGCGTGGTCGGTATGGTGCTTGCGTGCCACCTCGGTGACCGCGAGTTCGATTCTCGAGCATTCCATTGAGGGGTAAGAGCTGTGCATTTCTGGCGATAGTAAGTCACTCTCGACGTGGTTCGAAAGTCACGTAAAGCCGTTGGTCCCGTTGCTGAATAACCACTGGTTCCATGCAGCGCAAAAACACCGTACAAACAAACAACCATTCCAACTGCCTCTCTGAAAGTGCCCCAGTGTCTGGCCTTATAACTTAATTTTCATAAATCAATCTACATTGAAAAGATAAAAAAAATGTAATAAACTGGGATTTTCCCTTCGAAGGAGTAGGTACCCGAAGGTTTTATAACCTTCCAGTTCTTGGGAAGGCGCCTTGGAGAAGGCGGCTAGTCTCATGCCCATTTTTAACTGTCGAAGGTCCCACAGTTGTTGTCTGTCTACCAGTTACTTGATGCGTTACGTAGCTCAACACATATGGTGTTTTTATATTATTTTTTTAAGGTCTTTCCTTTGGAGTCTAATATATTTTAATTAATTTGGTATATATATATGGATATATATATATATATATATATATATATATATATATATATATATATATTATATATATATATATATATATATTCTTCTGCGTTATACATTTACATAAAAAAAGAAGCAAATCTCCTTATTATGATATGAATACAAAATTAATACAATATTTTTAAGGCAGTCAGACGACAACAAGAATAATTTTTCGTCATAATACTCACGATCTCGACACTATGAACATGATTTTAAGTTCGTTCAATGACCTGGGTCCAATACAATGTACCTGTAATGTTCATTGATTGTAATGAACAATTTTCCGTGTTTCTTTTTTTTTTCTTTTTTTTTTTTTTGCTGTACTTTGCGGAATTTTCCATGCCTTTTTATGGTGTACATGGCAAAATTTTCCATGTCTGCACAACCGAACAGACCAAAAAAATAAGGGAAAAAAAAAACGAGATAAAACAGGGCGGTGAACACGATAACTATCGTCGAACCTTTACCCTTCAGTGTAGTGGTTTCGGAGGAACAAGGGACGGTGGTCGTCGTCGGTGTATCGTTGCTGTTGTAGTTGTTGGTGTTGTTATTGTTGTTGCTGTTGTTGCATGTCTTTTTTTTCATACAATATCCATTCATAAAATGTTCTCGCCTAGAAAGAAATTCTTCCTGGACGTTGTCATCTCGTGTTTCTGTTTTGCCAATTAGTATCTTAAAAAAAGAGTCACATGACAAGCGTGCTTTGTTTATATGAGAATTTTGCGTTTACAAGAACCAGCACACCTTGTAGTACTACGCCATATCTCGCAACGACACAGGTCAATGACGTCGAACATGGCCAAATTACCAAATAACAGCAGAATGTTAATTTGAATAAGAGTTGATAAATGAATTCCAAGATGCCATAGGCCAATAACCTCCAGGTAGCATCGATTAGGCATAGGGGAATAGGTCTAGTGTTCGGAGTTAGGGGAATAGGTCTACCGTTTGAAGTTAAGGGACTAGGCCTAGTGTTTGCAGCCATTGGGAAAAATTGCATCAAACCAAAGCAGACAGGTTGATTGAGTGCTTGAATGATTTGAAACGTAAGAACAATCAAATGCTGCTGTAGGTTAGGCTGGCCCTCTGCCAGCACAGGTCGTTAGAATATGGTCTGTAGGCATTACTTAGGTTCTTTGCAGCGTCCCATCAGCCCCTAGCTGTAACCCTTAGTAACTCCATTCATATCCTCTCTTTTTCATCTTGCTATCCTACCTCTCCCAACACTTGAGTCATAGTGTAACTGCGAGGTTTTCAACCTGTTGCTTTTTGAATGACCTCATAGGTACCAGTGCTTGACTTTTGGCATAAATTCTGTATTCCGTTCCATTCTTAAATGACTATGGTGAGGTTTGGGAGGAAGCCTGGCGTAGACCTGGCGACTCACCAACCAAGAGCATGTCATAATTGTATCTTTTTAATATTAGAGACTGGCTCTTAGAGTTGAGACCCACTTCCCGTTTTCTTTTGGGAGGCAGAAATAGGGTCTCATATGATGGAAAAATTTACTTCTAATTTTTGGATATTTCAATTTGAAGGGTCTTCGATGGGGGGTGCATATGCGTCCAATTATATTTTTTTGTATGATTTTCGTTCTTAGAAACCTGCAAATCTTTTCTCATACTTAGGATTTTAATATACTACTAATCTTTAAACACATATATTTTTTTGTACTGATAATATTTGGGATCCTGTACAAGATCTTCACAAGCCACAAATAACAACCGTTTAGTGAAATGATTTGTCATTATTATGATTAATAAATACCATCATGTTGATAAATTTCGAAGATGGATAAAAAAAAGAGCTTGCATGTAATTTCTCAATAATTTTAACAATAAAGGCTTTCATCTGATATATTTTAGTACTCATCCGGTAAGGCTTTCATTTATCAATAATTTAAACAGACTTTCATTTGATATATTCTAGCACTCATCCGGTAAGGCTTTAATTTATCAATAAACAGACTTTCATATGATATATTCTAGCACTCATCCGGTAAGGCTTTAATTTATCAATAAACAGACTTTCATTTGATATATTCTAGCACTCATCCGGTAAGGCTTTAATTTATCAATAAACAGACTTTCATTTGATATATTCTAGCACTCATCCGGTATGGCTTTAATTTATCAATAGTTTAAACAATAGTGGCTTTCATTTGATATATTTTAGTATTCATCCGGTAAGGCTTTAATTTCTCAATAATTTAACCAGTAAAGGCTTTCATTTGATATATTTTAGTAATCATCCGGTAAGGCAGTTAGTACCACCTGATCAAGGCAGTTGAAGGAGCCCCGTAACTGATTATTATATATCATAATTAATAGTATAACTTCCACTTAATCCCGAAGAGAAAAAAAAAACTATAAAAAGATCTTTTGAGAAAAAGTCATTTAATCCTGAAACTGTTTCTACAAATTTTTTTTTTCATTTATCCACTGTAGGAAATCGAATGATCGCAGGAAATTTTTTTTTTCTTTCAGACGAGGAAGAGGAAAAACGGGGAAATTGTAGTGAGGAATCTCGCATTTAGGAGAAAAAGAAAAAAAAATATGAAGGTTAGCTTCGGCCAGCTTTAGCTGATCTTTTTATAGCTTTCGGTCGGAGAGCTGAAACATTTTTTAAAGGAGGAGAAATGGAGTCCTTTTTTCTTATTTCTATTTATTTATTTATTCATTTTTAGCTCGACAGTTCCGCTGTTCATTTCAGTGCCAGGTCGATGCGTGTATGATGATGTAAGTAATAATTGCGACATCCGTTTTGTTTAAGTGGTTGTCTCTCTCTCTCTCTCTCTCTCTCTCTCTCTCTCTCTCTCTCTCTCTCTCTCTCTCTCTCTCTTCATTCTAATAAATAAAATTTATATATATATATATAGATATATTATTTTATATGTTATTATATTATATATCTATATACTATTATATAATATTTTATATGTATTTATGTATATATATAATATATATATATAATATTATAGATTTAATATATATATACCTATATTACATTTATATATATATATATATATATATATATATATATATATATATATATATATATTTATATTTATATATATATATACATACATATATATATATATATATATATATATATATATATATATATATATATATTGTATATATGTATATATATACATATAATATATATATATATATATATATATATATATATATTTATCTAAAGGAATGAAAAGAAAAGCGACAACATCCATAATTGAATACACGCATCTCTAAAAGCAAACCGGCCTCGCATCTCGTATGATAACAAATGAACGCCGTGAAGAAAAGAAAAGAAGGCAGCGCCGCGAAAGAAAAAAAAAACGAAACGAAACCGTGAAAGTAACAGAAATAGAAAAACAAAAAAGAAAAAGAAAAGCCAGAATCCTACCAAAAAGTAGACGACCACTCGGTGCTTAGATTCTAACAACTTAGCCATGTGCATTTTTCCAGCTTGACGGTGGCATGGAAAGTATTTGCCAACAAAGAATATGAAAAAGGAGAGCGCCATCTTTTTTCTACCTTCGTCGAGATCTTTTCCCGCCCATTTTCGGGGGCCTTCCTGTTTCAGCAGAGAGAGAGAGAAGAGAGATTGAGAGAAGAGAGACGAGAGAGAGAGAGAGAGAGAGAGAGAGAGAGAGTCTGCAGTTGGAAAACTCGAAAGGCGAATAGCTGAGAGGTTTTTTCCGTCGTCCTCTGGATTTCTGGCGGCACAATTACTTCTTTGACGGTTCTATTTAAAACTGGCCGGACACAGGTTATATACCCCGTTTGATCTCTCTTTTCCGCTTCTTTTCGACGAAGAATGGGATTTTTTTTTTGTGGGGGGGGGGAGGGTGGGCGCCAGTTCCTCGTCCCTTCTCCTATTTTCGTTTCTACAATCAACATATGACGCTCTCTTTTCTTTCTCTCCCCCCTTTCTTTCTTGCCTTTCTTTATTCCCCCTCACTTTTCTCTGCCGTATAATTACGAGTCAAAGACTTATCTTGGAAATGATTCTTCTGGGAAGAGCGATAAGAACGGACTGGTCTGAACTTCATCATAAGAGTCTGAACATGGGCTGGCTGAACATGTAGCTAGCTAGACACAGCAGCACGGTGTGGAGCTTTTAGGCTGAGGCGGTGATGGCGCAACTCTCTCTCTC
Organism: Macrobrachium nipponense; assembly: GCF_015104395.2. Classification (NCBI taxonomy): domain Eukaryota; kingdom Metazoa; phylum Arthropoda; class Malacostraca; order Decapoda; family Palaemonidae; genus Macrobrachium; species Macrobrachium nipponense. The sequence continues at coordinate 23,040,115 of NC_087215.1, read as the reverse complement.
TCTCTCTCTCTCTCTCTCTCTCTCTCTCTCTTTTAGAAACGCCATCTTCAAATTGATGGTGCTCGTTAATATTTTGTGTATGGGACGAAATTTGTTTGTTTTTTTGCCTCAAAAATTTGAAACTGGAAAAAAAAAACTTTTTATATCGCTTTGCGTTAAGGTTAATTTATATAGGTGTCTTGTGTACGTCTCTCTCTCTCTCTCTCTCTCTCTCTCTCTCTCTCTCTCTCTTTATATGTATCATACATATATACATATATATATATATATATATATATATAATATATATATATATATATATAGATATATATATATATATAATATATATATATATATATATATAATAGTATATATATATATATATATATATATATATCAGAATGTCCATTGAACTCCAGATTTATCGTGACTGTTCAGCAGCATGCTTGATTTGCTCGTGATTTGAAATTTTTATACTGAAGGAAATATTTATCAATCCATCTATCTATCGACTCCTTTTGATTTCTCTTAGCTGGTGAAGCCTTTGACAGCCATAACAGAATTGCTGCTATTTTAGTGTCTGTTCTTTCATAACGTCCTGAATTTTTCGTTTTTTCCTTGTGGGACTTCCCGGTAGTTCATCATTGCTTTCTCTCTCTCTCTCTCTCTCTCTCTCTCTCTCTCTCTCTCTCTCTCTCTCTCCTCTTCTCTTCTCTCCTCTCTCTCTCTGTGTTTGTCTGTCTGTCTTATGTAATGCTGATTCAGCTTTTCAATACATATCAATTTCTCATCTTTGCCTGCCTTTCTCTCTCACACACACACGCGCGCGCACACGTACACAGTGTGTATATCCAACAGGTCGCCAAAGTGCCACAGTGGCGTGGTCGGTATGGTGTTGTTGTGCTACCTCGGTGGCCACGAGTTCGATTCTCGGGTGAGAGATGTGTATTTCTGGTGATAGACATTCACTCTCGACGTGGTTTGGAAGTCACGTAAAGCCGTTGGTCCCGTTGCTGAATAACCTCTGGCTCCGTGCAACGTAAAAACACCTTACAAACAAACAACAGGTAGCCAACTTTGTTAAAACAATCTATAATAATTAATTAGATTTGGACGAATATTACTACTGTCGCTATTATTGTGTTCAGGACGATAACAAAGGCAAATTCTGAAAAGACGACTTGTCACGAATCAAGTCTGGGGGTCTGCTAGACTGATAAAGCAAGGAGAGAGAGAGAGAGAGAGAGAGAGAGAGAGAGAGAGAGAGAGAGAGAGAGTGCGGCGGGGGACACATTGGTATATTTTTTTTTGTGGGGGGAATGATTTTCAATGTTGAACTCGCATTGCAGTGTGTTTGTGTGAGTATTAGAGCACTCGTGTGTGCGTTAGCGCGTGTTTGTGTGTGTGAGAGAGAGAGTGAGAGTGTTAGAGAAAGGCTTAGTATATGACCGTTGCATTAGCTTTAGATCATCAGAGAGAGAGAGAGAGAGAGAGAGAGAGACTTAGTATTTGACAGTTGCATTAGCTTTAGATCATCAGAGAGAGAGAGAGACTTAGTATTTGACAGTTGCATTAGCTTTAGATAATCAGAGAGAGAGAGAGAGACTTAGTATTGACAGTTGCATTAGCTTTAGATCATCAGAGAGAGAGAGAGAGACTTAGTATTTGACAGTTGCATTAGCTTTAGATAATAGCAGAGAGAGAGAGAGAGAGAGAGAGAGAGAGAGAGAGAGAGACCTTACCTTACAGACCTTACATCTTGTTCGGGTTGCCCCAGGTCCCTCAGTGTGAGGCACCTCTAATGTCTACCAGAGAGTTGCTAGTACATCTTCCGGTATATTTTGCATCTTCCAATCTTGGATGGTCTGGGATGCAGTTTAGATATTTGTCGAGCTTATTCTTAAACACATCTACGCTCACTCCTGATATATTCCTCAGATGAGCTGGCAACGCATTGAATAGACGCTGCATTATCGATGCTGGTGCGTAGTGGATTAATGTCCTGTGTGCTTTCCTTATTTTTCCTGGTATAGTTTTTGGTACTATTAATCTACCTCTGCTTGCTCTTTCTGATATTTTTAGCTCCATGATGTTTTCGGCTATTCCTTCTATCTCTTTCCATGCCTGAATTATCATGTAGCGTTCTCTTCTCCTTTCTAGACTATATGATTTTAAGGATTGTAGTCTTTCCCAGTAGTCAAGGTCCTTAACTTCTTCTATTCTAGCTGTAAAGGACCTTTGTACACTCTCTATTTGTGCAATATCCTTTTGATAGTGTGGGTACCATATCATATTGCAATATTCAAGTGGAGTACGAACATATGTTTTTTTAAAGCATAATCATGTGTTCAGCTTTTCTTGTTTTGAAGTGCCGTAACAACATTCCCATTTTTGCTTTACATTTTGCCAATAGAATTGCTATTTGATCATTGCATAACATGTTCCTATTCAACATCACACCAAGGTCTTTAACTGCTTCCTTATTTGTAGTTGTCTCATTATTAGGTCCCCTATATGCATATAGCTTTCCTTCTCTGTCTCCATAATTTATTGATTCAAATTTATCAGAGTTAAATATCATCCTATATACCTCTGCCCAATCATATACTTTGTTAAGGTCTCTTTGTAGCGCGTTCCTATCTTCATCACAAGTAATTTCTCTACTTATTCTTGTGTCATCGGCGAAACTACTCACTACCGAGTCCTTAACATTACTATCTATGTCTGCAATCATAATAACTAACAGTAATGCAGCTAACACCGTACCTTGTGGCACACCGGAAATTACCTTAGCTTCATCCGATTTCTCATCGTTTGCAATAACTATCTGTTTTCTGTTGTGTAAAAATTCTTTTAACCATCTTCCTACTTTATCCACTATATTATGTTTTCTAATTTTTTTCGCTAATATATTGTGATCTACCTTATCAAAGGCTATTGGAAAGTCTAGATAAACCACATCTGTTTCATTTCCGCTTTTCATATTTTTGTATATGTTCTCACGATGGACTAACAGTTGGGTTTGTGTACTTTTTCCGGGTACGAAACCATGTTGTCCTATATTAAACAAATTATATTTTATTAAATGTTTCATAATATTTTTCTTCATTACCCTTTCATACACTTTCATAATATGTGATGTTAGACTCACAGGCCTATGATTACTTACCTCTAGTCTTGATCCACTTTTGAAAGTAGGGGTAATATATGCTAATTTGTGCTCATCATAAATCTTGCCTGTATCTACACTTTGTCTTAATAATATTGCAAGTGGCTTTGCGATAGAATGAACTACTTTCTTTAACAAAATAGCAGGGACACCATCAGGCCCTGCTGCAGCTCCATTTTTAATTTCATTAATAGCCTGCACAATATCAGCTTCATTAATATCTATGTCTGCTAAATATTCACTATTTTCATCTCTTACTTCTAAATCATTATCTTCATTATCAATTCTAGGGGTGAATTCTCTCTTATATCGTTCTGCCAATATGTTGCATATTTCCTTTTTTTTCATTCGTTAATCTCCCTTCAATTCTTAGAGGGCCTATTTCTATTCTTCTTTTATTCATCTTTTTTGCTTACAGTACAATAGTTTGGGGTTTTGATTGATATTTACTAGGGTTTTTTCTTCCAAGTCCCGTTTTTCATTTTCTTTTGATTGTATAATCTTTTGTTCTGCATTTTTATTTTTTACTTTTTAGTTCGATCACTTTCCATGCATTTTTTTCTTTTGCAAGACCTTTTTTCCACTTTCTGATTTTCTGGAACAAGATCCTTCTGTCTCTTGGTATGCATGACTGATGTTTACTTTTCTTCTTCGGTATATATTTATCCACTATTTTCTCTAATATTTTATATAATATCTCCGTATTTACCTTTATATCATCACTTACGAAAATGTTATCCCAATCTTTGTTTAATTCTTCATTTATTTCTGACCATTTTATATTTTTACTGTAGAAGTTGTATTTTCCATATCCTTCCCACTTTTTCATTTCTTGCTTATCTCTGTTTTCACTTGCTTTGGAATGGGCTGTTAATTCTATGACATTATGGTCTGAAATACTCGCATTATAAACTATTATTTCTTTAACATAATTCACCTCGTTCACAAATACTAGGTGTAAAGTATTTTCCTTTCTTGTTGGCAGGTGATTTATTTGTTGAATGTTGTATTCTATTAGTATATCTAATAGCTTTTCGAATTGCCTCTTATCTTTGACCGTTGAATTAGCTTTAGATCATAAGGGAGAGAGAGAGAGAGAGAGAGAGAGAGAGAGAGAGAGAGAGAGAGAGAGAGACTTAGTATTTGACCGTTGAACTAGCTGTAGATCATGATGAGAGAGAGAGAGAGAGAGAGAGAGAGAGAGAACTATATAGTCAAAGAAGAGTGAAGGCAGATGATAAAAAGAGGATAATGGATTACAAAAATAAAAAAAATAAAAAAAAAAATAAAAAACGGACAAACTCGCTCACCTTTTCTTAGCAGCATGGGATATCTTCTTCGTATATGGCGATGAATTTCGCCAGGCATGAACACTTCCATTTTCATTATGATTAACAGTAAATTATAATGCATGCTTCTATAACAAGTTATCTTCGGTTTTTTGCCACATTTCGTATCCACTACGTCCATTTTTCACGTTCAAAAATTCTCATTTAAATTATTGTATTATTTCCTTGACAAGTATGTGATTTTAGTAACTACATATACCTGTTTTTTTTTTAAACGGTCCATTGTATTATTATTATTATTATTATTATTATTATTGTTATTGTTATTGTTATTGTTATTGTTATTGTTATTGTTATTGTTATTATATTAGTTATATTTTTAATTTCTTCCATGTTTACCTAGCATTATTTATACTCTATATCCTTCGTACTGTCATTTAAATTATTATATGATTTCATTGACATTTATGTGATTTAGTAACTAAGTTCACCTGTTTTTTTTCAAAAGGTCCATTGTATTATTATTATTTTAGTGACATTTCTAATTTCTTCCATGTTTACTTAGAATTATTTATACTCTATTCTTCGTACTCTCATTTAAATTATCATATTATTTCATTGATATGATTTTAGTAACTACGTACACCTGTTTTTTTCCAAAAGGTTCATTGTATTATTATTATTATCATTTTAGTGATATTTGTAATTTCTTCCCTGTTTACCTAGCATTATTTATACTCTGTCCTTCGTAATTATTATTAATTGCCTACTGTGCTCGCTCGCAATACCTTAATAGTTTGTGATTATCCAAACCTTCGGTAAAACTATAAATACAGTAATTTAATAGCTAGCGAGGACTAATGGTTGCTTATCGATGAGAATTTTGGACAATATCGATTGTTCTCAGAGATATGACCAAGATCAAGCAGATTCATCATAGAAGGTCAGGTATAGCAAAACCAACAGAAATTTCTTGCTGACCTCCGGATCATTTTTTTTTTTTTTTTTTTTTTTTTGTTTTTTTTTTTTTTTTTTTTTTTTTTTTCGTCGGGTGGGCTGACGTCTCCCCACCCAAAAATTCGGTTAGTATAAAAAATGTTTTACACCGCCCGAAAGGAAAAGTATCGACTCGCTTGAATGTTGATGACGGAGCAGGCCGTGGGGCCCTACTTCTTCTCTGGCTTTGAAAATCGTGAACACGGAGGTACGAGGATTGTGGAATGAAAAACTAACGTCTGATTTAAGATTGCACGCGGTGTTTTTTATTTATCTTTTTTTATGGTTGTGTCCTGAAGAATAGCCAATCCGTTACCCATTCATATAAATATAACGACTCCATTTGCCACTTGGATGCAATATTTTTTTTATTATTTGATGGATGAGAGTAATATTTGTCTTTTTTTTTTCTTATGGTTGTATCCTGAAGAATAACTAATCCTTTACCCATTCATATAAATATAACGACTCCATTTGCCGCTTGGATGCAAGTTTTTTTTTATTAATAAATGGATGAGATTAACATTTGTCAAAAGTGGCTCATAAAGTCCTTATATAATTCTAACCATTTTTAGCAGAAATGTGACCTCGATATCATACGACGAGCTTTTAACCAAGAGCTTGAAATGATAATAAAAGTAACAGATAAGCCTGCCATATATTTATGTTCTTTTCCTGTACTTCATTTTTGCTTTTTTTCCATTATGATCATTTCACGGCTCGGTTTTACTGGACTTGAGATTAAATTGGATCATACCTTTTAATAATATATATATAATATATATATATATATATATATATATATATATATATATATAATAATATGAATACATTCGTTTTAATAGCGTTCGTGTTTATCTATTGACTACTATGAAATTCAGGGCCTCTGTAACACGGTTTTTTTTATTTTGCTCCTTATCAAAGCATCGGAAGTAGCTGAAAGTTGACATATGTATATTTTACAACTACACAAAAATTTTGTCAGCATTATCAATAACCTAAACCCGATAGTTTTAATTTTTAAAGAAGAATAAAAATGATCTAGCCGACGCCATGGCCAATGATTGCGAGCCAAGAGTTGAAAAACATTCATTACGTAAGCAAGGTAAACATCTTTTTACGAAATGTTGCCCCGCCCATCCACCAGACGAAAACCCATTCACCTTATTCCATCGGCTCTGAAACCCATAATAGTCAAGAATGGCTAACAGGATTTGGAATTGTCCCCGTGGTTGCAAAACTGCATTTGTCTTACGACTTGCAACTTTATACAGTCAAGAGAAAGCCCGTGGCCATACTTACTATAGCCTGAATAGGTAATTATTCAGTTTCTAGTTTAAATCAAATGTTTATGGTCTGATTTGAATTTAGCGTAACGTGATTATAATACTTGTAATGTCATTCAGGATTTTGAACACTTCCATTAACTATTCACTATGCCACCAAGAGAGAGAGAGAAAGAGAGATTGTATGTAAATAGTCTTTATATAACTATTTTTATTAAAATAAGATTTTTATCCAAAGTAAATACAAGCTTATATGTGCTAAAATCTCCAGTAGACCAACGGATCATCCGATATAATTTTTTTTCTTCTTCTTTAGTCTGTACGACCATGTTGGATATAAAGACTTTATGAATGGCGGAACGATACATAGATGTGGGTGGGGTATCTATGCTAGCGTAGTAATACTACTGTAGCAGTAATGCCGCAAAATTAGTAATAGCAGCAATATACATGAATTAAACGTTTAGGCCAACTGCTGGGATCCCTGAGGATCATTTAGCACTTGTTACAACTACTCGAGAAATGAGTTTTTATAGCCAGAAGTTAGATTTTCTAATACAACAATGTCCATGATAGCCTTCATTGTTATCCTGAATTATAACGAGGCCAAAGTGGGTGGAGCCTCTTGAAGTCATCATTCTGACGATAATTATTGGTGAAGGCCAAAATACGGTACCGTTTTTTTTTTTTTTTTTTTTTTTTTAGTAAATAGGTAGATAGCCGATAAATAAAAATTGCTTGACATTGGATACAGCAGTTATCAAATCAAGCTTGTCTACTATGTCTTTGAAAATTACCAACTATTCTCTACATCTTGTCAATCTGATTGTGACCTATAAAGTAGATTATAATTTCTTAGGACACTTATTTTGGGAGTTAGACTAATAATCGAAGTGTTTTTGTATTTATTAACATATTTTGTTGGTTTATTCATTATGACAATGATCAATGGAAAGGATTCAGAGGTAATAAAGGTGCACTGCTTTGCTTGTATTTAAATTTTTGCCATTGTTGCCAGAGGTATAGCCTTCGTTACGTATAGCCAATCATCCATCGAAAAAGAGGGAAGAAATGCTGTCATAAGTTACGTAACGAGTGCGTTCGAAACCTTTTCTCTGAGTAAGTTGGCCCGTCTTCAAAAAAAGTCACTTTTACATTATAAGTACCAAATTTATTCAACCTACGTAATGCAGAATACAGTCAAAATTTGTGTAGATATAATGTGTATTCTGAATAAGCGTTATATCTATGAAATGCATAGATAAAAAGTTATTGCCAAAAAACCGTGTTACAGAAGCCCTGAATCTCATAGTAATGTATCTTACCTTCCCCACCTTGACGGACTTTTCGTATCTTTCGTCTTTCCGATATTGGCCCCTATGGCTTCAAGTGGTTCCTCTCTTTTCGATAAAGCTTTTATCAACAACCGAGCAGGTCAGATTAGCCCTTATTTAAAAAAAAATATTGTGATCTTCGTTCTTTCTGCTCGTGAGGAACGTTGTCAGCAAGAGCCAGGAACGGTTTCATATGCAATTATTCTTTTCAGAAGAACTAGCTTCATTCCAGTCCTGTTTGAATTCCAGTTAGACTAGAAGCAAACATTCAAATCTTCAAAAGCTGCCAGATCAGAGAAACCTTGCAACATTGGCGATTCTCAGGCATTCCATTGACGTGTGAGAGATATGTATTTCTGGTGAAAGAAGTTCACTCTCGACGTGGTTCGGAAGTCACGTAAAGCTGTTGGTCCCGTTGCTGAATAAGCACTGGTTCCATGCAACGTAAAAACACCATACAAACTAACAAACTGTAGGCTACTTGAGGTTCTTTGCATCGTCCCCTCGGCCCCTAGCTGCAACCCTCTTCTTTCCTTTTACTTTACCTCTGTTCATATTCTTTCTTCCATCTCACTTTCCACCCTCTTCCAACTGCGAGGCTTTCCTCCTGATACACCTTTTGTATTCTTTTACTCTCAATTTTCTCTTCAGCGTTAAATGACCACATAGGTCCCAGCGATTGGCCTTTGGGACTAAATTGTATATTCTATTCTATTCACAAGTCAGGGAAGTCAATTGTACGTTCAATCCTCCTTGTTCATCCGAACATGGCTCCTGTATGAGTGTATAAACCGTAATGTTTGAGGATATTCACGTACTATGATTTTTTTTTTTTTTTTTTTTTTACGAAACGAGGCACAATTGAACTCATACAAAACCTCCCTTGGTTGTAGGAATGCCTTTTTTTTATAAGTATAACAAGTCACAGCTGACACCCATTTTTTTTCTTCTTTTTACATTACTTTCGGCGATTGTAATGTTATGCAACTCCATACAAGGCGTCAATCTTTGTTTTCATTTCAAAAATACTCTTTTATACTTTGTTACCACTTTTGTATCGCTTTCGATTTTTTTTTTACTTGACAACTTGAGTTTGATATGTTCAGTACTTTTAATATTATAATAAAGTCACTAAACTGATGTGGTTTTGCTTCATGTATAAATGTATGAAATGTCATATATACTCTTAAGTCCATGACAGTAACGCCATTTGTTCCAGTTCAGTTACGTTCTATAACGAGAGGAAACCCAGAACTTCGTGATGGTCTTCATTGTGAATTTTCACATCTCGAAAGGAACGAGCTATTTCTTGATGTGCTGAAAGCATAATGCTCTTTCTTTCTTCGTCCCCGTAGGGAGGTAGCGCTGTCAGTGCACCTCATTCGGTGCAATGTAGTCATTACATAAGGTTCTTTGCACCGTACCTTCGGCCCCTAGTTGCAACTACTTTCATTCCTTTTACTGTATCTCCGTTAATATTCTCTTTCTGCCATCTTACTATCCACCCTCTCCTAACAATTGATTCATAGTGCAACTGCGAGGTTTTCCTCCTGTTACACCTTTCAACCTTTTACTGTCAATTTCCGTTTGATCTTCCATGTAACCCATAGTAACACCCTTCCCAACCTCTCACCCCTTTTAGTTCTCACAGATTGCTAATTTGCTCAAGTCCTTTCTAAAGTAGCTTTTAAAAGGTAGATTCTCTCCGTGATTTATTGTTGAAAAGAGTTATAGTAATCGATCTCCCCTGTCTACCTTGCGTGCATTCTAATTGCACAAGGTTGCGCAGGTATGTTGCAAGTTCCAGTCACTTGTGAAACGCGTTAATAAACTTCGGGAGTATATATATATCTCTTGGGAGCAGCAGTGACATTCGAAAAACCAGCAGAGTCAGGGGAAATTATTTCCCCATCCACTGGTGTCTGTTTATCCAAGAACTGTCGATGCAATTGTAACCCTTTCAGAGTCACTCTTTACACCGGTTGTCAAGTTGCATAACAACGAGTCAGTTGGCAGAAAGCAGAAGTAACATAATGTTTTGGGCTTTGTCTTTCCACTGCTTCGTAAACCCGCGTAGTTAGACTCACCTGGTTTGCATACGTTTTATCCCTCTGCGAATACTCCACACCTTTACCTGTGGTTGCTGTTTCCACACCCTGGCTAAATAGTGGCGTGGTCGGTATGGGTTGGCGTGCCACCTCGGTGGCCGCGAGTTCGATTCGCGGGCATTCCATTGAAGTGAAAGAGATGTGTATTTCTGGTGATAGAAATTCACTCTCGACGAGGTTCGGAAGTCACGTAAAGCCGTTGGTCCCGTTGCTGAATAACCACTGGTTCCATGCAGCGCAAAAACGCCATTCAAACAAACAAACAAACAAAGCCTAGCTAAATCTGATCTCTGAAGCCTGAATGGTTTCGTGGCAAACAGTTTCATAATCTTGAGGTGCTTAATTAGCTATCGAGAAGGCATGTCATATTTTCAAATTTCATTGTTCCATCTTAAAATTCTCTAGTCATTACGAGAGCTCCAAAGAACTCCCTCTCTCTCTCTCAGGACAACCCTCTAAGGGCATGTCCACATTCTTAGGAACTCCATTCACGAAATTAATGCCCAGGAACTGTGAAAAACAATGAACAGTTTTAAAGATAACGTCAGATTTGTAACGCCTACGAAGATGATTTTTATAGCCTATTTACAAGCAACCCTTATAACGTATAGATGGTCAGCTTTGTCGATTCCAACAGTATTACTGTATCTTGTGTGTGAATTGCTAGTTCATAGTTCTCTCTCTCTCTCTCTCATTAGTCTATATTTAGGAGATTGCTCAAGCATTGCAGTCTTCCCGCCGTTACCCTAAGCCTAAACAGTAAATATGCAGGTACTCTTCTAACCTCAACAGCTGTTTTCCCGTTTCACCCTAAGTCTCGCATTACTGTTCTTCCCTATTCCCTCCCCTCCAACCCCCATCCTACACTGCAGAACCGCTCCCTCCTCCTCTTCTGTGCAAGTGACAGAATGTCGACCTGTCTGCGTTCTTTTGCCGTTAAATTTGAAGCCTCGGCTGTTATCAACGGGGTTGTACCGGTGCTAGGGAGGTCGTTTTCTGTGTAATATGGCCGCCGACAGCCACTACATCTTCATCATTCACTTATGACTTTGCCACAACTCCTGGATGCCATGCAATTGCCAGGGGGTGAAAGGAGACACGTATAGAGAGAGAGAGAGAGAGAGAGAGAGAGAGAGAGAGAGAGAGAGAGAGAGAGAGAGAGAGAGAGAGAGGTGTAATCTTACCGAAAAAGTGGCTTGTTCAATGCAGACAATTTTGAAGTCTTGAAGCTCTTGTTTAGTGTGGCGTACGTATCCGCTTTGTTTGTTGCGTGTGTATGGTCTTTTTTCGGATAGTTTTAGTTAATTTGCCAAAGAGATGCTGGTCTTTGTAGCCGCATATAGCCTTGGCTGGCTGCAAGATGAAATTAGAAAATAATATCAGTATTATTTGAAGTTATGAATATGGGTCTAGCAGCGGAACCCAAGAATCAGACTTCAACACTCGCACCTGAGAAGGCCACTGTATGGTCCAGTAGGATAACTTTCGAAATGAGTTAATTTTTACTTATTCATTTATACTACTTGGGCAGGGAGGGGGCTGGGTTGGGGGTTGGAAGGTGTTGGGGGCGGGGGGGGGAATCCTTCCCTTGGGAAAATGGAACCACACGTTTGCAGTGTTACTACGATTTCCATTTTTGCTCTTTTCTATTGAAATGCAGTATGTCAATTGATACAGGTATATTCACTTCTTTACCCCATTCGTTATTGAGTTATGTCAATTTTGAAATAATATATGTCGAGATTTGAAAAAGTGTTTACTCAAGAAGTTTCAATCTAAGTGAAAGAAGAGCAACGTTGAGAGACAGAGAGAGAGAGAGAGAGAGAGAGAGAGAGAGAGAGAGAGAGAGAGAGAGAGAGAGAGAGAAAGGAAATTATCGCAGATAATTTAGTAATCGGGGAATGTTTTAAAACCTCGATCACTTTACAGCATTTCAAGAGTGCGTCACAAATTAAGAATTACTCTTTTACACATGCAAATCAATTTAAATCTCAAATGTACACGGAGTCAAGCGTATGTTGCAAACCCGTCAAATACTTCTGTTAATGATCTTAATCTGTAAACTGCCATTATATATTTATTATCAACTGCAAGTGGTTTCTTTTGTCAACGCCCAGAAACTTAGCGTCGTGTCGATAGAGGAAAGAGCTAAGATATAGGTAACATATGCGTTTCTCACTACGAGTTTTATTTTGTATTAGAGTTTCTTTTAATTTCTTTCGCTTACCAAAGAGAAGGCTGTTCGTATCCCGATTTTAAGTGTAGTAGCTATAAACTTTATCAATAAGCCTTTGTTACCATTAGCTGGTTTTTCCTCGTCTCTCATTTCGATACTTACGATGTCACATGGAAGTTATATCATCATACAGTAAGTTAAAATGCTATTTTTATTATTCATTTATTATTCTTTATTTTTTTATTTATTCATTTATTTTATTTTATTTACTTATTGCACGTGCAAAAGCATCCAACAAACTTCTTTGAGAAGATCAAAATGTACCGAACCGAATGCAAGGTCATTAAGCCTATCCATTTCTGTAGGTCTTTATAGAAGCATTCTCCTTCACAGTTGACAACCAATTTTCGTTATTCCAAACAAAGAATGTGTTGTTTACTATCTAAAGTCCTCCGTAGCGGGGTTAGTGCCGTCAGTGCACCTCACGCGCGGTACACTGTAGGCATGATTTAATTAAGGTTCTTTGAAGCGTCCTTTCGGCCCCTAGCTGCAACCCCCTTTCATTCCTTTTGATTGTACTTCCATTCATATGCTTTCTTCCATCTTACTTTTCACCCCCTTCTAACAATTGCTTCATAGTGCAACTGCCAGATTTTCCTCCTGTTACACCATTGCAACCTTCTACGTTCAATTTTCCTTCCAGCGCTGCGTGACCTCATAGGTCCCAGCGCTTTGACCTCGGACTAAATTGTATACTTCCTCTCTTTCACTATCTAGAGTTAATCAAGCGTCAATTCATATTTGTGACTCCGTAACTATAAGTTCACGCTCTGAAGGCTAATTGACACGTGTGGTATACAAGCTTTACAAAACAAGTCCAAAAGATTTGGACTCCCACTTACAAGCCCATAAAAGACTGGGACGGTTCTGTGACTTGAAGTACTTTAGTCCCGACGACAACTTGAAATTAAAACCGATGTTTTATTCGTTTCCTTCCAAAGATCCAGTTCTGCCGCGGGCCGGCTTAATCAGGCAACAGCAATCTACTGGTGATATGGTGGCAGCAGCTTACGAAATTGAAGGACAGTGGCTGGAATTTGAATGTCGTGTGGGTGACACTCTCTCTCTCTCTCTCTCTCTCTCTCCTCTCTCTCTCTCTCTCTAACGATAGGTTGTTGGTAGATGGACATCTACAGAATTGATGTGTATATTCACCAATCCAAAGACCGCCGTTGGAACTTGTGTAAAATATGATTATACTATTAAAAAATAAAATTCAAAATATGTAATCTGTACAATTCACCATGTTGATATAATGTAAAATCATTATTGTATCATGTTAATACTAGTTAGAAAAATTGTACCTTTACCCAGGTAAAATTGTTGATAAGCCACTCTTTACGTTACTCTTACTAATACTTAACTCTCTAAACTATTCCCTACCATGGTTAGCTAGCTAACTGCCCTCATTCTTCTTTCACCCATCTTACCTATCATCTAAAAAAATAATAAAAAAATTAAAAAGACCACTGGGATGTTAAAGTGATTTCCTTAAAATGTCCTCAGGTTAAAGAAACTGCAGGGAAGAGGAGGATATCCACCCGCCTCTTCACAGAAATAGCATTATAGGAATCAAGGTAAACCGGAAACGAGGTTAATGAGGTCATCCTTAAGACTTTGAGGTGGATATATTAAGAGAGAGAAGTGGTAAACTGCCTGGTGTTACAGGACTGTTTTAAAGCGAAACGACTCTCTTAAGCTGCTGACCGAATAACCTTTATTATTTTTCTCGAATCATTTTAATCCATTGCCGCTTGCATTTGATCGCTGAGGTTAGTTGCGTTTTACAGTGATGTCTGTATTGGAGTGGATTATCTTGAACCACTCTTCGTGAAACAGTTTAATTAAGATCTGGGAGGGAAAGTGAATTGTATCTCAAGATAAACCAATTAAGGGAAATGACTGATCAAGGCGAGTGTGCTGAAGCAAATACTCGTTCGTAATAAATTAATTTAAATATAACTGATGCCATTATGATGTTTTTCTTGCAGGAAAAAGTACTTAATTTGTTGACAAATCTCCGATTATATTTATTCATATACATTTATAAAAAAGAAATTAATTTAAAATATAATAGCGTTTTAACCATCCGAATACTCAAAGCAATAGCTTTTACTTGTAATATTTTCCAACCGCTTCTCTTACATTTTCGATAATTCCGAAAATCAAGATATTACACCACTCCAGCGCAAATACAGGCGAGGGACTCCACCACGCGAACCATTTACTACGGAATGAATAATTCACGGCCCATTTGCACCTGCTAAACGAACGTGATTCACCTGACGCTAAAATGTAATTATAAGATTAACCCTGGGGAACAGGAGATACATGATTCCGGCTGCACCATCGCCATCCGAGTCTCGATAACAACCTCGCGTCTACGTAAGCAAAAGTGTGACAGCGAATCAAAGTTTCACCCGACGGAAATTCCTTCCCCCCAAAATAATTCTCGGTAACACGTTTGACGAGACCCGGTTTGGAGCGCCGCCGAAAACTCTGCTTGTTTTAAACATTTAGGGGAAACGTCTTTTTCGTTTTTAACTCCGACTCTCACTTGTCTTCCTCGTCGGGTAAATATTGAAGAAGTTGCTGGTCACTGGAGGTTAAGAGTTTATTCAGCTGTCGTCTCGTCCCTCCTGCATTATTCGGCAGTTTCAGTAAAATCGAGATGGGCGACGCAACCGCCCCGTTGTTTGTGGCTGTAATAGATTTTGAGCGGTTGTAAGATATACACGCGCTGTTTGGGGTTGTCAAAGATTGTTTGGGGCTGTCAGAGACTGATTGTGTAATTCAAAAAGCAGTCTGCGGTTGTGATATTTAATTTGTGGCTGTAATTGATTATCTGCGACCATGATAGGTTGTTTGTGGCTGAAATGGATTTTGAGCGGTTGTAAGATACGCACTGTTTGGGGTTGTCAAAGATTGTTTGGAGCTGTCAGAGATTGATTGGGGTTGTCAAAGATTGTTTAGGGCTGTTAAAGCTTGATTGTGTCTGCAAAATGCAATTTGCGGTTGTGATCTTTAATTTGTGGCTGTAATTGATTATCTGCGACAATGATAGGTTGTTTGTGGCTGAAATGGATTAATGGTATTTGGCTGAAATCTATTGTCTACGGCTCTAATTAATTGTTTGTGACCAAATTAGGTTGTTTGTAGCTGAAACGTATTGTCTGCGGCCGAGAGATTAATTTTTTATGGTGTATATGAGTATTTTGTGGCTAAAATATGTTATTTTTTACTGCTATACATTGCTTTTGAAAACTATGAATTGAAAGTGAAGGATCACACAGTATTTTCATTCCGACTATGTTTGGTGCGTATCTGATCGCGTTTTTTTTTTCTGCAAAGAGTGCTGTGGAGAGGAATTGGAGGAGAGGACAGTGACGAGATGATGTTAATGTTGAGAAGAGAGAGAGAGAGAGAGAGAGAGAGAGAGAGAGAGAGAGAGAGAGAGAGTGAAATAAGCTTCGACTTACATTGAAATTAATTTTCAGGTGATCCGTAAAAGTACAGCTGAAATTTTTCACACACACACTCACACACATACACATAAATACGTTTTGAATCCATTTGAGATTAATTTTCTTGATATATGTGGTAAAAATGCATAATTTCGTAAAAAAAAAAAAAAAAAAAAATACTCGACATCTCGAGGGAGTTGTCACTTTCATTAGAATAAATTGCTTTTAGACAAGTAAAAATCTGTTAAATGTTCATAGAATATCCCATTAAAGAGGAAAAGAGAAAGACAGAGAAATTATTTTTTTCCCTGTGCCTTTCGTGGCTGGAGAAACAAGAAATGTTGAGGGGTGTGGTCACCCATCGGAACAGCGCGGTGGTCTTGTCATCTCCCGAGCCGTGGGTTCCCCGGCGTGAATTATCCAAACGCTCCTGCCACCTGTTATCACACACCCCCCATTTGTCGACACGGGTCCTTGACGAAATGGTCTGCCGGCCTATTCCTCAATTATTCCTTGCCTTTTCTTGTCAATGTAGTTGCTGGCTTTTTTCTCCCACACTCGACTATTTTCCTTTTTTTTATCCCAACCGCGAGCAGGTCCTGATCATTGCTGTCTACTTTCTAACTTTTTTTTTTTTACCGCCCTGGGGACATTTTCCCCAACCCTACGCTCTTATTCACATTTTTGAATCTCTCATTTTCCATTTTTTTGATGCGAGGGAGGAACAAAGGGTATTTTTCGTATATTAATTTCTTATTTTTCCCCAGTCTCCGGCGAATATTACTCGATCTGAAGTAGCATAAAAGTCAAAGATTTCGTAACGTCACTGAATACCTCGACATTTATGCACCTGTCAATTCACTCGAGGCGGAAGTTTTAGATTTTTTTTTTTTTTTTTAGTCTAGCCACCATTTCCTCTTAAGCTGATATATTCAGATCTATTTTCACGAAGTGAGAGGTTGCGAACCTTGCATCTTGTGGGGTGTGGGGAGGGGACCATCTTGCCTCACTCAGCAGATAGTAATTATTCTTCGTAAAGTCTTCGACAGTGAGAATTTTCATTACTATTTAAGTAGGCTTGTACTCCGGTATCCAGCCCTGCTGCGTCAAAACACAATTACCTGACCCAAGTTAAGATCCTGGTTTCCTTGGTTAAGACGACGGAAATGAAGCAGGAAAACTTTGCGGATTTTTTCAGAATATTCCCTTATCGTTAAACTTTCCAGACCTTTGACATTTACATTTTATATCCATAATGAAGAAAGTGACCCTTAAATTTGGTGGACATACTGAACTGTTTCGTTTCAGATGATTCTCAAAGGGTTTATCATTCTAGCAATTTTAATTTGCAAAGAATAAATCAAAATTGTTCCACTGTTGTTTCATTGAATTCTTGTGTGAAGATTCGTTGAGTTTTCTTATTTAATCTTGACACAAGACTGACATGGGTGTATGAACTCTCATGGCAAGGTTCATTCGTAATTTCTGGGCTACTAAAAGTGTTTCACAACACCTCTGCAACATCTCTTGATATTAACGGAGAAATTATTGTCTCTGACGTAAATATGTGGCAGCGTTGACGAGTTTTCTATCAATTATATCAACTTTTCAGTTTTCTTGGAAGTCCTTATCTAATAATATAATAATAATAATAATAATCATAATAATAATTAATAATTAATTAATAATTTAATTATTAATAATTATTAACAATATTATGAGTATTATTATTATTATTATTATTATTATTATTATTAGTATTATTATTATTATTAATATTATATATTATCTTATTATTATTGTATTATTATTATTATTATTATTATTATTATTATTATTTTTATTTTTATTTTGAAAATTTTTATTTTTATTGGCATCAGTATTATTATTATTATTATTATTATTTTATTATTAGGTTTCCTGTGAAAATTCCTGATTTCATCTTAACATCTAGTCCTCCCCCTCCCTCTTCCCCTCCCTCCCTCTTCCCCTCCCCCTCCCTCTCCCCCTCCCCCTCGCCACCCGATACGCCTTCCACTTTACTATCGCTCACTAATCCTGCCTCTTATCGCGGGGAAGTTACATACATAAACAGCCCGTTTTTATCGGAAGGAAATTGCATAATAAAAACACTGAGTGTGTCTGCACTGATGTCTGGCAATTCCCACGGAGAGAAATGTTCGTCTTATCAGCGGAAAATGAGTGATTATTCAGGTTTCCTGGCGGTGCTGTCATGAAGTAAGCTGTGCATTCATGGATTTCGTCTTCTCCACGACCCACTGATATGAATATAAATATAAATACATATGTATGTATATGTATATGTACGTATATATATGCATATATTATTATGTTTTCTGACAATCGAAGCTGGGCTACACAGCTACTGCAGCTCAAATAATAATAATAATAATAATAATAATAATAATAATAATAATAATAATAATAATAATAATAATAATAATAATGGTACGCTTCTCTCAAAGTGAAATGTTTATTAAAGACAGTTACCCTGCAGACCGAAGTAGCAGCGAGAAAATATTGATATATTAATCGGGAAAATTCAAAAAATTTATTGTAGATTAAACTCAGCTGGTGCAGCAATAGTGTCAGGTAATAATATATATATATATATATATATATATATCATATATATATATATATATATATATATATATATATATATATATATAATCGTAATAAGGAAAAAGATATCGCATGCATGCCTTCATCCAAAAAGACCTTTGCCTTCCGACGCGTATATTTAGGATCCGCCCTATAGCCACACATCCAGTTAATGGTTATTTAAGCTTGAAAACTAGGAAGCGATAAATAACCCCGAATAGCTATTGGGTCTGCCCCATTCTTTGGTCCTTTAATACATTTCTCTCCTTTTCTTCCGTCTTAACCTACCATCTCCATTCTGTCTTAGCCAACTGATGGCTTTGTTCTGTCAGGCTTCCTTTCAAATTTACGATCAACAGGTCTCTACTAAATTAGGATTGTTACTCATTACATTTTTCTGGCATAAGAGGCCTCGTTGTGTCTCATTTCCATTTGCACCAGGCTTTTGTGCCAGTCGTTTCTGGCTTTTGCCACTGCTCACCCATCCAAGTACTGGACGGACGCATAATCCATTTCATTACAGATGCCACTGTCATACTTTTGACCGAGTTCGAGAAAGACCAAACCCTTCTCAGAGTGAAACCTCACTTCATGCACAAACCTAACATGATTTACATTTCATGTGTCAATTTCCTTTACATGTGCGAATGTGAAAATGTTACCTGTTCACATATAAACCTGGATACACTCCCAACTCGCCTGGAAATATTTCAAAAATATCCCCAGGTCCAATATATAAATCTTGGAAAAATTCCCAGTTCATGAATAAGTTCGACAAGGTTTTGCCGTTCATATAAAAATCTGGGAATATTTCCAGCTTATACATAAATCTGACACCTTTTCCACGCAGCGCATTGGAAAATTCTCAAAATAACAAGATCACAAACAATCCCGGAGACAAAATGTGGGCGGGAAAATGGAATGTAAAGCTTCGAGTTAAAATGCTATCCCGTGCGAATGATGAAAAACAATACCAAGGATTCAGTGTTGAAAGACGCCCCACTAGAAAATGCAAAATGCCTTGATATCAATTCGTCCCAAGATATCGGTTTCGTGGTTAGAAAAAAAGTAGAGAGAGAGAGAGAGAGAGAGAGAGAGAGAGAGAGAGAGAGAGAGAGAGAGAGAGAGAGCCGTGATGTAGAAGTAAATATCTTTCCTCTAAAATTTTTGTGAGATACGTAATGTTCTATAGTTTGATGGAACGATTCTTATTTCAATTGTAAAGCCTACAGTTGTCAAAATTAAATTCCAGAAAATGAAGGTTAAAGGGAAAGAATAATCCGTTAAAGAATCCCAAACAGATACACACATCTACACCAAAACGGACGAAGAAAAAGAATTGGCAAGCCAGTTGAATTGAAACCGGGGGGAAAAAAAACCTCGATGATATACCTTTTGAAAAAGTAATTGGGGGAAAACACGCGTGCACATATCGGCAAAATAAAACTCGGCCATTCCAAAGCAAACGGAGATTCCGGTGGGAGATGACCTTTGGTTTGTCTTTGTGCTCAAACCGACGCGCACAGAAAAAACCTCGTGCCAAGGACCACAAACTAATGGAATAACTCGATCGCAGACCTCTAAGGACCGTCAAGTTTCGGACTAGATTAATAGGGGCCAGATTCACCGAAATGGGAAAACTGGGCTCGGTTCGAGGGACAAAATTGATTCGTTTCGAAATTTCGTATTTGATTAGATTTGGTGATGCCGAGAAATTATGGTCAGGGTAAACATGTAGCCAATAATAGTTTGCGCGCCAAACTTTTTTTCTAAATCACCATCACAGTCTGTTCACATGGAAAGAGCTACTGAACAGTATAATAAGAGGATGAGGATAGGCCTATTTGTTACGTGGTTTCCCTTCAAAGACAGATAGACTAATAAGTTCACATAACTAAAAATAGTTTGTGACCTTATTAGTCTATCTGTCTTTGAAGGGAAACCACGTAACAAATAGGCCAATAATAGGCCTATTATCATCCTCTCATTATGCTGTTCATCAGCTCTCTCCATGTGAACAGATTGTGATAGTGATTTCGAAAACAGTTTTTAGAATAATCCCCTGAATAATCCTCCCTCAAAGAAATTGGAAATCGGCTTTAGATGCCTTCTGTACGCAAGTGCTTTTAAATGCACTGAAAGGTTCCAGGTAAATAAAACTCCCCTGTAAACTGGAATCTGGTAAGGGAATCGCCACTTGGAAGATTCGGTGACATTTTCATTCCATAAAACTGACTGAAATCGTTGATGACCGTCGGCTTTCTTGGTCTGCAACTTCTGTTTTCCCAGTCGGATGGAGACAGAGAAACTCGCGGGGGTTGCGTCGAAGAAGAAGCGGCGGCGGAGGCGGCGGCAAATTCCAAAATGGTTCAACGACTACTTTTCGGACTTCGCAGTTCTACTCCCAAACCTATATGACACATATTGACTGGTTGGTTTTCTGTGGTCGGTCTCGCCTCGGTAGAAGTGCATCTTGTATTCTCTGGGGGTATTTTGCAAATGTGGTCTTCTCAGTTCACCCCTTTTTTTTTAAATGGGTGTAGATGCTGTCGGGTTAAGTTCGTTGTAATAAAAGAATTTTTAAAAGAGATTTCGTTGCTATTTTCAGAATTTTCCGAGTGATTTTCTTCCGGCACTGATGTTCAGCATAGAAATTTTTTACTGAATTTTCTGGTGTTTCATATGCACTTGTACACACACACACACACACACACGCAAACATGTATGTAAATTATTTATTTATTGGTGTGTGTGTGTGCGTGCTTGTGTGTATGTGGTGTGGTGTAGTGTGGTATGGTGCTGTTTGTTTATGGGTCGACATCTCTAAGCATCTAGTTACAAACCTTTATCCTTGCATGATGCCATGCCAGGATTGTAATCGCGCATATTCTCACTATAATTTTTCAAACTGAAAAATACTGGCTACTAGGTACAAATTACAACACGAAGGTGCTAGAAAAAAATACCAGAAAAAGTATTCGTTTTCACCGGTGATAGAAAATTGTTCTAATGTGATAGAATGACGTTGCTATTATAGTGGTTTAGGTCATTACATTCGCTGGCAAAATATCTGAAAGTTTCTCTCTTCTGACCTGGAAAGGAAACAGAAATCTAAATATCACAACGTATTAACATAGAAATGATTCATGTTCATCTCTCTCTCTCTTCAGGAATTATGAGTGTATTTTCTCTATCTCTCTCTCTCTCTCTCTCTCTCTCTCTCTCCCCTCTTTTCAGAATATAAGTGTATTTGAGTTTTCTCTCCTCTCTCTCTCTCTCTCTCTCTCTCTCTCTCTCTCTCTTCAGGAATTATAAGTGTATATGAGTTTTCTGTTTTCATTCTCTCTCTCTCTCTCTCTCTCTCTCTCTCTCTCTCTCTCTCTCTTTTCAGGAATTATGTGTGTATTTGAGTTTTTCTGTTCTCTCTCTTTCTCTCTCTCTCTATCTCTTTTCAGGAATTATGTGTGTATTTGAGTTTTTCTGTTCTCTCTCTCTCTCTCTGCAGGAATTATTAGTGTATTTGATTTTTTCTGTTTTCATAGAAAATTCGGTATAAAAATCCAGAAAAAAAATCATATTAACCTCATACCTAATTTCTAAATATATTCAGACGCCCGATGCATTGCACTAGTCCAAGCAAAGCATTGCTGGAGAGAGAGAGAGGAGAGAGAGAGAGAGAGAGAGAGAGAGAGAGAGAGAGAGAGAGAGAGAGAGAGAGAGAGAGAGCGTAGAAAAGGGAAGGCTTTCACCATAGTGAATCTTTTTCGTCCTTTTGAATGTTTGAACAAAATGACAAAAACAAAATCCAAAAGCGTTTCCTGTGACTCCGAAGAGCTCGGCGTCAGATTTTAGTTTTGTCTTCTCCCCCGGGAGGTCAGTTGCCTCTGTCAGTGTTGAAGAAGACTCTCCCATTTATCTGTATTTTATAGAGCATTTAATTATTAACACGTGCCAGGACTGGCGTGAGGGTATATGGTCTTGTTCCAGAGGCGTTTCTTTCGGGAAAAAAAATGTCACCCCCCCCCCCCCCCCCGCCCCCCCCCCCCCCCCCCCCCCCCCCCCCCCCTCCCCACCTTATTTCCCTTTCTACATCGGTTAATGTTTAAACCAAGGTCTAGATAGTACAGGATATACCTATATATTCTCTAGACCTTGGTTTCTTGATGGCGGACTGAATTCTCAGGCTGGGACACTTTCGAATGTATTTAGTAGATTCAAAAAGCATGATTTCACTTCTACTACTTAAGTTGACATACGTTATTGTAGTGGTTTTGCATCCTCTCTTTTATGGCCACGGATTGTCAATTGATGACGGCTGTACATTAAATGAATTTACTGTACAGGGTGTCCATAAAGTCCCAGTACCATTACAAGTATTTATTGCTTGTAATGGTACTGGGACTTTATGGACACCCTGTATATTTAGAGGTATGGAACATTTTTCGCGTAAGATTCAGCTATGGCCGAGTTTGAACGGGCGATCTGGAGCGGCACAGATCGAGAGGTTTGTATCGTAATTTGTTCGTTAAAATTGCGTAAGCAATGCAGATCATAGAAATGCACCAAGTACCAAGAAAGATGGGGAAATGTGAGTAGACAATTATGTCCTAATTGTCTTATTTGTCTATTTAGTTTATTATTATTACTATCATTCGCACTCAAAGTTTATAACGTGCTCTCAATCATTTGGAAATGGAGAGTTATTTACTTGCCACATCAGATTCCGCGGAAAAAATAGCCGTATTAAAATGGATAGCCAAAGAAGGGTGGCTTAAGATATGTGGCGTGCTTGGTATGGTCTCTGCCTGCCACCTCGGTGGCCGCGAGATCGATTCTCGGGCATTGCATTGAGGAGTCAGAGATGGGTATTTCTGGTGACAGAAGTTCCCTCGACGTGGTTCGGAAGTCACGTAAAGCCGTTGGTCCCGTTGCTGAATAACCAATAACCATTGGCTCCATACAACGTAAAAACACCATACAAGCAAACAAACAAACAAATAGTTTAACGAAATACAAATAAAGTTCTCCTCCATTTCAGCGGGTGTTTGAACTGAAAAGTTTTGGACACAAACTCTGCTCCTCCATATTGTGGGTTTAAGTTTAAAGTTTAACACGAGGCTCTCAGAGTCGGACTTTTTAAAAGTGTCTCAAACTGGAACTAAAAACAAAGCCCTCAGTAATATTGGAACAGGGCCATCCTCTTTTGAGAAGCCTGAAAACGAATCTGTCATCGTTGCTTTTGACCTTTCATAAGCTTTCGAAAATTCTAGCAAAAGAAAACAGTAGACATATTTCTTCCTTTGGGCCGAATTCCTTGGCTCTGTTGGCGGTTTTACGTTTTTCGTTAAAACATTCTGTCTCTGTAGTCTTTGACAGTGCTACATCTGTCAGTTCCTTTACTTACTGTCTCCTGGTGGTCTGTGAACTATTCTCGTCCCAGTTTGATGTCCAATTTCTTTTACTTTGCTTTGCACAAAGTTTCACCAATCATTTTTGGAAAAACAAAAATCGATCGTGCCCCACAAGAGTTTAGGATTGGGACTCGTTATACTAACCCATTAT
Source organism: Macrobrachium nipponense (assembly GCF_015104395.2). NCBI lineage: Eukaryota > Metazoa > Arthropoda > Malacostraca > Decapoda > Palaemonidae > Macrobrachium > Macrobrachium nipponense. Next base: position 23,016,067 of record NC_087215.1, on the reverse strand, counting down.
TATTATTATTATTATTTTATTTTATTTTTTATTTTTTTTTTTTTTTGCTCTATCACAGTCCTCCAATTCGACTGGGTGGTATTTATAGTGTGGGGTTCCGGGTTGCATCCTGCCTCCTTAGGAGTCCATCACTTTTCTTACTATGTGTGCCGTTTCTAGGATCACACTCTTCTGCATGAGTCCTGGAGCTACTTCAGCCTCTAGTTTTTCTAGATTCCTTTTCAGGGATCTTGGGATCGTGCCTAGTGCTCCTATGATTATGGATACGATTTCCACTGGCATATCCCATATCCTTCTTATTTCTATTTTCAGATCTTGGTACTTATCCATTTTTTCCCTCTCTTTCTCTTCAACTCTGGTGTCCCATGGTATTGCGACATCAATGAGTGATACTTTCTTCTTGACTTTGTCAATCAACGTCACGTCTGGTCTATTTGCACGTATCACCCTATCCGTTCTGATACCATAGTCCCAGAGGATCTTTGCCTGATCGTTTTCTATCACTCCTTCAGGTTGGTGCTCGTACCACTTATTACTGCAAGGTAGCCGATGTTTCTTGCACAGGCTCCAGTGGAGGGCTTTTGCCACTGAATCATGCCTCTTTTTGTACTGGTTCTGTGCAAGTGCCGGGCATTCGCTTGCTATGTGGTTTATGGTTTCATTTTTCGTATTGCACTTCCTACATATGGGAGAGTTGTTATTTCCGTCTATCATTCTTTGAATATATCTGGTTCTTAGGGCCTGATCTTGTGCCGCTGTTATCATTCCTTCAGTTTCCTTCTTTAGCTCTCCCCTCTGTAGCCATTGCCATGTGTCATCGCTGGCTAGTTCTTTAGTCTGTCTCATGTATTGTCCGTGCATTGGTTTGTTGTGCCAGTCCTCTGTTCTGTCTGTCATTCTCCTGTCTCTGTATATTTCTGGGTTTTTTGTCTACTTTTATTAGTCCTTCTTCCCATGCACTCTTTAGCCACTCGTCTTCACTGGTTTTCAGATATTGCCCCAGTGCTCTGTTCTCGATGTTGACGCAGTCCTCTATACTTAGTAGTCCTCTCCCTCCTTCCTTTCGTGTTATGTATAGTCTGTCCGTATTTGCTCTTGGGTGTAGTGCTTTGTGTATTGTCATATGTTTCCTGGTTTTCTGATCTATGCTGCGGAGTTCTGCCTTCCTCCATTCCACTATTCCTGCGCTGTATCTGATTACTGGCACTGCCCATGTGTTTATGGCTTTTATCATATTTCCAGCGTTGAGTTTTGACTTGAGTATCGCCTTGAGTCTCTGCATATATTCTTTCCTGATCGTGTCCTTCATCTCTTGGTGTTTTATATCCCTTCCTTCCATTATTCCCAGGTATTTGTATCCTGTCTCATCTATGTGTTTGATGTTGCTCCCATCTGGTAGCTTTATCCCTTCAGTTCTCTTTACTTTGCCTTTTTGTATGTTGACTAAGGCGCATTTTTCTATTCCAAACTCCATCCTGATGTCCCCAGATACAATCCTTACAGTCGGGACTAGGGTATCTATTTGCTTGATGCTCTTACCATACAGCTTGATGTCGTCCATGAACATCAGATGGTTGATTCTGTTGCCTCTTTTCTTGAGTTGGTAGCCGGCATCCATCTTCTGAAGTACTTTTGTCATGGGAATCATGGCTACTACCATGTGTGTGGTATCATGTCGAAGGCTTTCTTATAGTCTATCCATGCCATGCTTAGGTTGGTTTTCCTTCTCCTACTGTTCTTCATTACCATTTTGTTATTATTATTATTATTATTATTATTATTATTATTATTATTATTATTATTATTATTATTATTATTATTATTATTACAAAGATGAAATCTATTTACGTGGAACAAGCCCACCAAAAGGGCCAGTGACTTAAAATTCAAGCTTCCAAAGAATACGTTGTTCATCAGGAAGTAAGAGAAGGTAAAGGGAAATTCAGAAAGGAGAGATCTCGCTTATTAAAGAAGAGAAAATAAATTAATGAATCAACAAGCGGATAGAAAGTTACTGAAATGCAAGAAGAATAGTACTGGGGTAGTAATGCATTGCATCTTCGCTATTGCACAATAGGTAAATAATCTTTCTTAGGGCATTATTTTCCCCTAAAATATTGTCATATTTTCCTTCAATTATGCATGGGGTTATTTAAGCATCTCCGATTAAACGGGTACGGTTGTTTCACGGAACATTTGTTCTTTTCCTCTATGAGAACATTTGCTCTTTTCCTCTATGGGAACATTTTTTCTTTTCCTCTGTGGGAACATTTGTTCTTTTCCTCTATGGGAACATTTGTTCTTTTCTCTATGGGGAACATTTGTTCTTTTTCCTCTATGGAACATTTTTTTCTTTTCCTCTGTGGGAACATTTTTTCTTTTCCTCTATGGGAACATTTTTTCTTTTCCTCTATGGGAACATTTTTTCTTTTCCTCTGTGGGAACATTTTTTCTTTTCCTCTGTGGGAACATTTTTTCTTATCCTCTATGGGAACATTTTTTCTTTTCCTCTAAGGGAACATCCTCCCAGAGGATGTTGCGTCATTCGAACCCCCAAAAGTTCAAAGGGAGATTCATTGCATTACTACTCTAAAACAATTCTCCTTATATTTTGATGATATACTTATATTTTTGTCATTTTTTAAATTTGTTTTTATTTTTCCTTTTCTAATAACTTATTTCTGCTTAATATACAGGGTGTCCATAAAATCCCAGTACCATTACAAGTATTTATTTCTCAGAAAGGTACTGGGACTTTATGGACACTCTGTGTTTCTGATTACCTTCTGTTATTTATTTCTAATGAAGCTTGAATTTCAAGTCAATACCCTCGTTCCACATGAACAGGGTAACTCTTCTGAATAATAGTAATCATTACTATATCAATATGTCTCTTCTAAAAGCAAATGGTGGCATGACTTGTAGATCCGGGCGTTTATTAATTGTTCCCATATCAAGGGCTCTTTGCCACATTTGTCACACTGGTAACCCTCTTGCGTAATTTCCCAGCTCTCTCTCTCTCTCTCTCTCTCTCTCTCTCTCTCTCTCTCTCTCTCTCTCTCTCTCTCTCTCTCTCTCTCTCTCTCTCTTTTAACTTTCATTCTGGTTTCAGTGCTTCCTTTCTATACACAACAATCAGATATAACAAGGTTTAATTTCCCTATAGGACGAGAGAAATAATAATAATAATAATAATAATAATAATAATAATAATAATAATAATAATAATAATAATAATAATAATAATAATAATAATAATATCATCTGGCAATCTGGTCAACAAAACTAAAGTTCAGATAAAATGGCAAGACACTTGCATAGAGAGAAAGGACAAAAAGTGAAAAATGTGGAGGAATTCTTCAAGATCCTTTAAATTTTGTATTGCAACCCTTTTGAAGACGAGCTGTTTTTCATCACAGCTTCTTAAAGGCCAAAGATCTACCGTATTGCATATGCTTTAAAAGAGGCTATAGCTCAGTTTTATCTCCAATTACCTTCCGTTACTTCTTTCGAATGAAGTCAGGAGTGATTGTGTTTCGCTAGCAGTATTCTTCGGTAACTAATTGTGATTAGTTTTAATATCATTTTTAGAGTATGCATCCCTCAAAATTGGAAAAACGGTCTTATAGCAATGTGATTCTTGTGTTAGCTTTACGCATGTAAATAATAATAATTTGCTACTTTGAGCAGTTTACTATGTTTTTATTCAATAAATATATAAAACTAATTTTATTATAGTTAATCATAATAAAGTTTGTAAAAAGTTGTCTACTTGATTCATATAAATAATTATTAAATAATTTTATTTGAGACTGTATGGCCTATTCATTCGTTATGATTTTAATTCATGTCATTAGTAAATACTATCAATAAAGCACATACGCACACGTCCTTGGGTAGTTATAAGGTTGAGTAAGGTTTAGTTAGGCCTGTCTCCTGTATTTTGATAACATTCAACCGTTATCTTATCCAGTTGCTATTTGTTCCTATAAAAGGAAAACATTAATAAAGTTTTACTAAACAAAACCAAATACTTAAGCTCTAGTTAACTTGATCTAAAGTTGGCACTTTCATAAAGATTTTTTTCGTATCTTTTGACGATTGCATGATGCAGCACCAGGAAAATAATGAGTTAGAAGAGTCTAGGTGCCTAGCAGCCAGTGTAGTTCTGTTTTGTTTCGAGTTTAACGACGTTACAAAGCGTAACAATCAATGAGAATGCGGAAGTTGTGGTGCAAATTAATTTACATTGTTACGAACGGTCTGCGATTCCTTGATGCTCCGTGCTTTGGATGTGCGCTGAGTTACATTTGCAGCAGGATCTAAATGATATAGATATAAAATATTCTTTCATTCAGTGTCATGTGCATCGGTGGAAAACACAACGATTTTATATATTTCCATGGCAAATAAAGGTTTTTAACTGATTAATGCCTTTATCTTGTTTGCGATTCAGAAAAGCGAATCCCGAACGAATCACATGATGACGGTAGAGCCAAATAAAGTATAACCCTGGTTATGAAATAAGTGGATTGTTTGATAACGATGAAAGTTTTACTATCAAAGTGGAATTGAAGGCATAAATATTTACCTTCATATACAAGTAAATATTCATAGAAATTAGAAACAAAAAAGAACAAACCTAATAACACCGTAGCCTCTGTAACATTTGACATATTCTCCGTTTGTTTTCATTTAAGAATCAAAGGAGGAGCCAAACATCATGGCCCTCTCCCTTGCGCGGTTATTTTCATCACGGCTAAACCTGTCGAGGACGATACTGAGGCCTAACGTTAATTCATGGTGAGTCAGATTATCATTTTGAGACATGATAATTAGTGTTGTTTGGTTTTTTATGTCGCAGGTTAATGGAAATGATTACTGTAAGCAATGGAAATGTTAGCCTTTACCGCGATGTCGAGCCCGTGCCGAGTTACCTACCTATAGGCTAATTATACCTAATCAGTTTTATTTAGCCAGTGCTTATTATGCTGTTGGATGTTATTAATAGATTTTAACGTAAATAAATAGCTGATTGAAGGGTCACAAACTTGTAGGCTGTCGATCATTCCTTCTATTTTATTGGACAGACAACCGGATGGCTTGCAGCTTAGGCCTGGTCTTGGTCGGGTACCTATAAGAATGCAAGGGAAGGTCTTGTGATTTTTCAATATTGTTATCGCCGTCATCATCATTTTTAGGTATTTGGGTAACCCAGTTTTATTATGAGAGCAGAACACAATTTATGAAGGCTAGGCTGACGTAGGCTAAGTCAGATTTACCCTAGAAGCTTAGGCTATAGGGTAAACAACCGACTGGACTGGCCAACTCACTGACTACTGCGTGTTTGGTCACCCTCCGAAAAAGTACTTTAACACATCCTGACACTGGAGATGGTCATCAGTCATGAGTTGGTGGTGAGAGACGGAGCTAAAGACCTCTGCTCTCCTTTCGAAGTAAGTATTTTCTCCAAAGTTAGAAATTAAGGCCATATTTTAAGCTTTAAACAGAGGGTAATGAAAAGGGTGGCCAACACAGGCCCACAACACCAAAACACTTTCAAAATTTTTACTTGCGATTAAAAAAAGTTTGGAAGATTGACGCCATCTCGATGTTTGCGGAGTTGCTTGTGTCAACAAACTTCCCATTTCCTGTGATAAATCCGCACACCACTTGTACCCATAGACGCTGGGGCACTCATCATAACAATTAAGTCCTGTATTATGACGTCACGACATCTTGACTTTCGTACCAATTGTAAATGAATTGCTATACTCAACTTTCTTGCAGAACAGTTTACCAGTTATTCATGCAGATTGTCATCAGCTATTCATGTAATTGATATAATCATAATGCGCATATATAGGTATCTTTATTATTTACTTTTTGGATATATGAAGATGATTTACTGCTGGATTGCCGCCGTAGTGTGACGTAATCGCTTTTGCTCCCTGGGCCTCTTGTCTGTTTTCGCCCCATAAGACAGTGCAAGCACGTTTTTTGGCAATATTTCTGTAACGGACACTCGTATCAGATAGAGATTTTGTTATAGTGTATTACACCCAGTGCCGTAATTTATAAGGGTATCGTGAATCACTAATCGTAAAGAATAATGACACTTGTCCTTGTACCAAGAGACAAAAACTCCATTATCCAGAAATGGATACGAACACAGCAGTTAAAAGCTCCACCTACCCTCTACCCCCACCCCCACCGCCACCCCTGTCCTTCTTCCTTCCTTCACCTTCCCTTCTCTCTGTCTGAAAGTTACTTCAGTTTAAACTTATTTTGTATGATTTTTCCATCTATCTATCTAATAATAGTTTACATTGGTGGATATATCGAACGATTCACTCTTAATTATAATTTAAAATTTCATCGTGCATTTTATTTCACATGGAATTCACTATTGCCCATTGGTATGTGTTCACCCTCCAATCTGGGTATAAGACTTACACAAAACGTGGAAATGGGTGAAATTAGCCTATGTATTGGAAGTATATATACATAAATATTAAAGCAATTTTATAATTATTGCATTACTATGACAACTAGAATTCATGGAAACAGTTTATAATAATGCATCGGCGTACCTGTGAAGCTCCACTAATGTGGTAACAATGATTTTGCCATTCTTAGCATGCAAACATTAAAGGTTACATTTATTTCTGGCATACAGTTATTAAAAAAAATCAAAATACTAATATAGACTTAAATCAATGAAAAGTGTTAGAAAAAAAAAGAAGAAGGTGATGGTTTTCGGTAGCCAGATGTACAACAAGGTTAGAAACATTGGATTGTATCTACTCTAGAAATATCTGTAATTTTTGGGGGTAATTTGGTTGCAAAAAAGGGATAATAGACATGAATTAAATAAACATTTTGAAGTAACAAAGTAAAGTTAAACTAAATAATGCGTAAAGTAAACAATTAAGGAAATAAAGCTTTGCACCTCACAAACAGTATCGTTGTCTGCTGCTCGTAACTGTGTTTGTGGAGTGAGCTCTTAGGAACCAGGAACAGCAATGTGGTTCAAGTGCAATTTGGAGTGGATTAAGACCAATAATGTGTATAATTACAATCAAGTAAGCACTGTGGAGTTTCAGTTGTGATGGCAGTAAGGATAAAACCATCAATTACAAGGTAAATATGAATTCGGTTCCAACCATGACCCCAGGAATAACAAGTTTCATACTTTCACTAATATAGGAGACAAAATGTTGTTTTATTGTGCGGGTTACAACTGCAATCTTGAGAAAGATCGAAAAACGTTACATATATACGCTAACATTGTTCAAATGAGTGCTGAGAAGGCTGTGAAAGATGGTGGATTGTCTGTGATTAGACCGGCCAGCCTGACGATAGCCGCCATATTGGATTTCAAAACTGCCTTGAAAACATATTTTACGAAGAGCGTCACATGCTTATTTTAGTTCGTATGGGGCTTTCATATATCACATTATGTTGACGAAACTTCAATCTTTGGAATGGTATGCTTAAAGTTGAAATTGTATTCTTGTTTCACCAATTAGATATCGAGTGATTAAAACCCGGCCAGCGTGTTGACGACGGATCGTCCGGGATTGTTTACCCTATAAGAATGCAAGGGAAGGTCTTGCAATTTTTCATTATTGTTATTGCCATCAACATAATTTTTATTTGCGTAACCCGGTTACATTACGACAGCAGAACACAATTTGAGTAGTCTAGGCTGATGTAGGCTAAGTCAGATTTACCCCAGAAGCTTAGGCTATACTAGCCTATCAGTAGGACATTATTCTTCCAAATTAACATATAAAATAACGTTGTTGCAAATTACAGTGAATGTAAAGGAGATGGCCGCACAGATTTTGTTTACTAATGTAATTTGTTCACTAAGCATAGAAATGGATGTGTATATACTAGGGTGAATGACTGAGGAGCAACGCAGCGGCCACTGATCTCATAATGCTGCCACCTTCCCGAGAAAGTACAGGCAGTCCCTGGCTAGTGATGGGGGTTCCGTTCTTGAGACGCCTCATAAGCCGAAAATCATCGTAAGCCGGAAAATCATAAAAAATCCTAAGAAAACTTTACTTTTAATGCATTTTTTGTATTGAAAACTCTGTAAAGTGCATTTATATTACATTTTTAATAAAATAAAAACTTTCAAATATTGATTATTTTGCAGTTTTGCAGTCTTATTTCTTTCGCTAGATTGGTGTCATGAGCAGCGTAACCCTGGAACGTGTCGTAAAACTGAAAATAGTTTCTGGCGAATGCAATTGAAAAGCGTCGTAACCTCGGAATGTCGTAAGCCGAACCCATCGTAAGCCGGGGACTGCCTGTACTTGAATTTGCTGCCACGACCATCAGTCAAGAGTTGTGGCCTATCCAAGTAGCACACGAAGACCTCTTTGCTCCTCTCAAAGGAAGTGTTTTCTCCTAAATTGTAATGGCATAATTCAAGCACGTTTTTGGAAAGTTGCTGCATTCCTAGAGAGGTGGCTGCTACGTCGTTACTTGGTCATTTACCCTAATAGGCTACTATACATTAATTTACCAGCTTTTTTTTTTTTTTACACATTCATCCCAGTGTTCTGCAGGATATAGTTAAATTTCCTGTATCTCTGTAAATTCCTTAAATGATCTTGCCTGCCCTGCATTATATTCACCCTGTCATATACTCTCCAGCCAATGTATTGTATTGAAAGGCAGTATCTTTGTGCATTCTGTTGCTGACATTTACTGTGACAGCACTACCAACAGTGATATGGTAAAACCAAAGATTACTACCATGCTCCTCTGGTTCGATAACTAACAGTTGAACGCAAAAGGGCACAGTGTTTAGTATCAACCTCTTGAAGATGAATGCAAAAACACAAACAGAAAACAGCAATTGTCTTAAATATAAACAAACAGAAACACAGCCAAAAGCAGTAAGTATTCCAGTCAGTGACTGACAGAAACCAGGTTGCGGCAGTAGTTTTGGTTTGTCATGTTCATATCTGTAGGCTTACCTAGCTAAGGCTAGGTCTAAAATCCTTAGCGACAACTGGCCACTATAGCTCATGTTTGGTAACATTGCATAGGCCTGTTTTAGAATATTCTTTTGAAGCTTTACAACCCAATTGCATTAGTTCGTACATCTTATCATAATTGAATAGCCTAAGGTATGTGCTGTGGGCTAGACTTGGTGGCTACCAGCATATGAAACTCATAGGTTTCTCTATGTTTTTCCACTCTGGAAAATATGTCCCAATTCTCTTGTGCCCAAAGCTATGAAAACAACACATTTGTTTTTATGAAACAGATTGGCTTTTTATAATGATTCTGATGTTTCACGTTTCAGTTTTTTAGATAATTTATTGACATCTTCCCCATAGAAGAAAGCCATAGCTTAAGAGTCAAGTTAAGTTTGGCAGCTACAGAGTTCCTTACCCAGTTAAATTTGGCTTGGTGACTTGGATAACAGGAAACTTTGTTGGGTTAGGTTAGGGAACCGCAATTTGTGTCCATGTCAAGAGGTTTCCTTATTTCTTATTCATTCGGCTATTAATTAGGGCTTGCTATAGGCTTGTAGAGATTTTACTTAATTTTTCTCTGCAGACATTGAATTTTCATCCTCTTCTGCTGTGTTGCAGAATTTGATTGTCAGTTATAACTGAATTTTTCAAAGAAACTGGAGGCATACTTAAAAGGTATTGTGCCATTTATGGTGACTTTGTTAATAGTGATGTGCTTCTTATGTTTGTTATTTATAGGGTATTACCAGCCGCTACAAAGAAAACTGTAGCCGAGGAGCTCGGTTTACCTCCCCCGCCAAAACGACCAGCCAGTGCCTACTTGAGATGGTTAAGTGAATTTCGGGACAAGTATCAAGTGCAGTATCCAAAATTGACCTTCATGGGTATGTACTTATCTACCATGCATTTTATATTGTAAATAAATATATGATTATATTTTTAGTTGTGTAAATTATTATGCTGATTACTATCATCATTTTTTTGAATGGCAGCTTTCTTGTAAAAGATTTTTGTTTATTTCCCAAGATTCTGATTGCAGGTTGTAGGTACAAAAGACAAATTAAAGTTTTTTTTTTTTTCTCAAAGCAATTTGTGTGTAGCAGTTGATATGGTGGAAACCATTATTAGTGACTGAGAAGGCCTCTTAAGGTCTTGGTTTGGATTCATTTCACTAAATTTACAAAGTTTTTGTATAATAGTTATTAACAAATAACTACTACTGTACTTGCAAGCTAAACAGAATTTCAATTCTGCCTTGGAACTGGAATACTTTGACTTCTTGATGTATGTGAAGGTTTTGTTCTGAATAACATAGAATAATGTGAGTTGTGCATGTTTTATTTCCAAAAGGTATCAAAGTACAGGAATTATTTGCATTCCAAGACTAGGCAATTTCATTACTATCATACTTCTCATTGGAGAAACAAATCCACAGTTATGTAAATGTACATATATTTTTAAATTTAAATATATGTACATTTACATAACTGTGGATTTGTTTCTTCATTTGGAGACTCTTGCTACTATGAGGATTTTTTATTACTTCTCATTAATATAACAGAAGCATTAAAGGGAGAAATAGGAATATACATTCAAACAATGCTAACAGTTTTTTTTCTTTTTCTTCAGTATATTATAACACCGTTGTCAAATTGAGAAAATGAGAATAACTAAAACAGAAAATCATGCCTTTTAGAAAAAAAATATTGATGTGGGGTAGACAACTTGATTTTGGGGGGAAAGGGGAGGACTGGCAGCTTGCTTCAGCTATGTATATTAACTATTATTAGCAAGTGAACATTCTCATGTGTTTCTTTTTATTCAGTAGTTCAGTATTCATCCATGTTGAAGAAATGCTGAACATGTGTGGCAGTATAAATTCACAAAAGCATTTTCATTACTCTTTTTTCAGTCCTAATATCCATGACATTAACGACAGTTTTCAAAATGAGACTAAATGTCAGAACGTTTGTAACCACTTTTTTAAATGTAATTGTACTTTCACATATACCAAGGTATTCTAATGCATGTTGTGCTTTCACTGAGATATTAGTAGTACAGTAGTACTTGAAATGATGCTTCATTTAATACTATGAGGTTTTGGTTCAAGGAAATAGATTTCTTAAAAATTGCTTAGCAAAATTACTTCCATTACCACTGCTAGCCAGTCACCTAAGAGTTATCAGTATCAGTGCATAAAGTTAAGAAAAATTAGAAGAAAAAATTATGTATGTGAGTGAAGAAATTGATCTAAATTATAGTGGGACAAGTTAGAGAAGTGCTACCTTCACAGCTCACTTGATAAGACTGCTAGTGCTTCTCTCAGCCGTACAATATTAAGAAAATAATTGGCCTCATGTTCTGTCAAACAAACATAAATTTTTCTTTAATAGTACTTTATTGTGCATTATTTCAAATCCACATAGATCAAGAAAGTCACTGTGATTAGAATAGCATTACAACAGTAGTTTACAATAATTATCAGAAACTATCAGATCTTATTGTCAGAACATTTTGAGACTTGAATTTTCTAATCATTTGAAATAGAATTACTGTGTAATTCTATTTTAAGATTTTAACAATTACTGAGAACTCTTTTTCTTACAACAGAGTTGAATAAGAAACTTGCAGAAACTTGGAATGAATATACTCCTCAGCAAAAAGAGAGATGGGTCTCTTTGTACCGGCATGAAAAAGAAGGCTTTGATCGAAAGTGAGTTAGTTATGAAAATTTCTATAGGATATTTAAATCCTAGGTTTTACATGGTCTGACATACTAGGTTTACCCAAGCTATATGGCGACTGTTGCGATTTTTGTTCCCAATACTTAGGTCTGCATTTGTTAAAACTCTGTCCTCTCTTTAACAAGGGTTGGAAGCATATTGGTACCATTCATCTTTGGATGATGGACTCTGCTGCTTACTGAACTTAATTTCCTGCTTGGTAAACAGGAAGATAGGTATCCTTAGACCTTTCCTGACTATGGTTCTTCCTAGTGAACCAAACTCAGGCACCGGGCTCTATCAGCCTCTCATATCAGATGCCAGGCAGTATAGGATCAGAAAGAGTTCCCTTACTCAAACCCTTGACCAGGAAGTAAATTTTCCAGGAGGTGATGGAATGTCTCATTTCTCTCTTACCTAAGGCAATGACTGTATAAACCTGGTACTGTATATGTGCATAACTTCATGTTCTGATTCATTCAGGACATTGCTAGTGAGGCTCCTTACAAAAGAATAAGGTTCATATAGTTATATGAATAGATTACAAACATTATTGATAATGTGCATTTTTTCCTAGGTCTACAAACCTGAATAATTTTTATCATAATCTCTCCTGACCATCCCCTCATTTGTTCCTGTTTGCTGAAGAAAAGGATGTTTGACAGTCATGGGAGTGGACAGTACCCTCACCCTCTTACTTTGTGATAGACAATTACTTTGTAATCAAGCTGCAACAACTGGATCAACTTTTTCTGACAGTATATCATTATAAAGAACTTCTGTTTTGTATATCCAGGAAAAATGCAAAGCATCTTAAAGATTTTCCATTTTTAGTTCTTAAAAAAGTATTTAGGAGCACCAAACAATTGCACAAGTATGTCAGTCATACAGCATTGCTGGCCAAGCTGGTACAGCAATACAACTGATTCCTCTCTTGATCTCTTCACAGAAAAGTAGATGTTTTTGTGTGCCACAAGCTAGAATTTTAAATGGGATAAATAGAATAATTGTTTTTATTATTTATTAATAAATTGTATACTTTCTGCTGTATGTCAAGACCTGAATTTTGCATATGACTTATTGCAAATAGGAAAGGGCTTGTACAGTGTAGGGTAAAGCAATGAAGGTTCTATATGTGCAGGCTTCAAAAACCCAGGTTTCTTTTGTCTTTTGATGTAGCTAAACATTTTCATGCACAGGGTTTAGACCTCTTATTCAAGGCCTTGTGAAACAGTCATTGAAAACTTGACAAATTTTGATTCCTTATCCATAGGTATTTTCATACACAGAGTTTAGACCTCTTATTCAAGGTCTTGTGAAGCAGTCATTGAAAACTTGACAAATTTTGATTCCTTATCCATAGGTATTTTGTAGTCATATGAGAGAAATTATTTAAGTATTACAGAAATGCTGTATGGATTTTTTGCTAAGAGTTGTTGCTTCTTTAAATGTGAAAGCTTTTTCAAGGGCTTTTTATGTTAACCCCTATTGATTAAAGTATATTTTACAGGTATGAGAAGTACATGAATAGTTTAACACCAATGCAGGTAGAGAGCATAAACAAGTTAAAAAAGAAACGTCTGGAAGACAAACACAAACGACAAGTGAAAAGGGACAAGAAAAAGGACAGTGAAGAGCTTGGCAAACCTAAGCACCCAGGCAATGCATTTACTTTATACTTAGTGACCCTAGATCGTGGAGGTGCTACACTTAAGGTAAGAAGTACCAAACTTGAATTTCAGGTTTAAAAACATTGTCAGTATTTACTTCTTATTGCTAAGTCTTCCCTTTCCTCAAATGATAAAATGTTATGGACATTGTTGTTAAATGTGTTTTATTAAGTTATGAATTTTAGAATCCTTATTAGTTGGAAGCATTTTAATAGCATATAAGTGGTTGTTTTTAGTTTAGTTTGAAAGTGCTTTTATATTTCATGCACAATAGATGAGCTGGAGCTTCTTAGGGTTCTTTTAATGAGATAGCTCTGCTTTCTCAGATGTCCAGGGTTTATTGTAAGGCCATAGTATTCTATGTTTCATGTAATTATCTTGGTTTTTATATGTCAAATGATATAAAGTAAAGCAAAGCAAAGCAAATTGTAAAACAGAATTATTGATGAGGGTAGTGCAGCATGGGAGGAAGTAACAATTAAATTGTTTACAAATATGAAAGTTCTGCAAGTTCTGTATTTTAAACATGCGTTAATGAACTCTTAATCAGGATGCATCAAAAACAAGGAATCAATTTCATCAACTCTTGGCTACAATGACTAGCTTATAGTTATTTTTCTCTTTGGTGAGAGATCACTTGCTATATATGTATTATTTGCAAGCTATGGTTGATTGGTGACTATAAATGCTTAAAATTTTCCTGGAATGTAGGGGAGAACTCTAGAGACAACCTACTTGCTCCTGTAGGGCAACTACGTGATGTTATTTAATAGTACTTCCCTTTAGTTTTCTTATCCCGTAAAGTAGATTATTTTGACCTCGATCGTTGTTGTGGCTGGTTTTATTTATCCAATAAAATTAAACTTTGTGATTTACCCTTGCATGTTGATTGCCATAATTTTCCATTATTATTTTGAGACACTAGTTCCTTGTGTAAACCTAGTTTATAAAAACATTAATGGCAGCAAATGCAGATAAAATGGGTTAATGCTTGCAAATGGGACCGTCATAAATTTAAGTTTTTCCTCTCCAGGAGTTTTTGCATGGAGCAGCTACTAGATGGAAGCAGCTGCCTGAATCGGATTTAAAATATTACAAGGATAAGGCAGCAAAGGCGCGTGAGCAGTACCAAAAAGAATTACATGAATGGGAATTGAAGTAAGTTATTCAGTTGATAATTATCAACTTTTCAGTATGGCATTGGGACTGCAGTAACTTGGTTGTAGAATATGATAAAATAAACTAGGGTATTTTTAAGGAAGAACTTTAATGTCAGTTTTATTTTCTTTTACATTGTCTGGCATGTGACAGTATCAATAGCCTAAATTTTTTAGTCGACACATTTGCAGCACCACCACCTTTTTGAAGAGGAGTATTAAACATAACATCAGCAGTTGTTCATACACGGAACAACCCTCCGGTCTTAACAAGAGGATAATTTTCTAGGCCAGCTGGAAACTAGTTAAAAAAATCAAATTGTAAAGCAAGGAATGTGTGGCATCTGGCAACTTGTGTATACTGGTCACCGACTGGGTTTGGAACCTCGTAATGCACCAGTCTTTCTTTGACCTCCTTGGAGAGCAGTCGCTTTTGTTCTCCTTCCAAGCCGGTTGCTTTGTTTGCCCATGATTTCTTTTCAGTGTGTTTGTGTGTGATTTGTTATCATGGAGTCCGACTCTTCAAAGCCTCATCAACGCACGTGACTGGGCATTCAAGGTTCTCTGTGCTCTAGGTTTTTGGCTGCTTCCATTACAGATCCCCATATGACATGCAGTAGGCGCCATTCTAATTTTTGTACAATTACTAATCCTTGTCCAGAATGTCATTGCTGGCCTAAATTGCAGTGGAGGGCATTTTACAAGAAGAAGGAGCATCAGAGAGTTTCTACTAGTCCTTCTTGGGAAGGTTTTTCGCCTCCTCGTTTGAACATTTCAGCATTCCCCTCTTCCACAAGCGTTCCCCCTGCTTCTGTGGTACCCGTCTCCTTTTTCTTCCATTGATTCGTCATTAGAAGCATCGTGAGTTGCACAGGATGATAGTTTAATGTAGCTCCCTCTCTCTTCTGCGGTATCCAATGTCTTTCCTGGGAGGGAGGTGGCTACATCTATTTGATTTATTTCAGAGTCAAAATCAAACAAGATGCCCACAGGGTTCCCCCCTCCTTGGATGACCTTCTCTCGCATCTCTTGGAGGCTCGTACACCCACGCCGGCTCCAGTGGCAGTCTCCCCCACCTCCAGGCCTACATTACTTTGGATCTTGTGTGCTGCCTCCTAGCACGACACCTTTACCAACGTTGACGCTTGCTGGATTGCCCTTTATCGCTCTGCCAGTGAGACCATTGACCAATGCTGCCATTTGAGATGTTGTGGTGTCTCTCCCAGCATCCTCTTAGCCTATGATGTCAGCTGTGATGGCATCTCTTCCTCCTGTTGGTATAATGTCATCTAGTTCGTCAGTGACGTCATCTCTTTCTCTAGCTGAGCCATCGGAGACGTTTCAAGCTATGTTCAAGAGGCTGGACTCTTAGAGGTATTTTGCTCTCCAGCAAGAAGAGCTGCAGAAGGAGTGAATCTTCCCCACCCCCTTCTAGCAAGAAATGTCGAAGAGGGAGAAAGCTTTCCCCCATTCTCCTGCTTCTTTGTCTCCCATCTCCTCCTTGCCCTCGAGTTGAACTTTGGAGATTATGGACTTTGTGGCATCATGTTCGGTGAGTGAGGAGTGCATCGCCGACTTCTCTACAGTTTTGTAGCAAATTTTCAGACAAAAAGACACAAGTCAGGGTCTTCATTCTTTTTGTGTTTGTAGCAGTGTAAAACAATTTTTATGTATGAAATGATCATTCTTCCGTGGGCTAGGCATATAGCATTCTTTCCCTTTTGACCAGAGCATTTAACTAGGCAGAAGCAACAGAAATCTTGCGTTTGGTTAGCTGGAGCAGCCAAGGTTAGGTTAGGTCTGAGACAGCTACCTCACACTTCCTCTTTGTAGGTATAGTTGACAATAGTCTTGAGTAATGGGAGGATGTGCCTGCTGCACTTCCCTTCTCATGCTTGTAGAACTACTTCTAGCAGAAAAGGTAGGTTTAGCAGGCCTTACAGCCCATCTGACTGAACCTTTCTCCATAGAAAGAGTACAAGCATATTTCATGTTTGACATGCTGAAGGGAGTGGAGAGGTCCATCTTCGGAGAATTCAGTGTCTTCATAATTGAGAGATTGAGTTCACCTTTCAGACGTGAAAAGCTTGACATATGGCAGCATGGTTCCTCTGATGGCATAGTGGCAACATAGGGGTAGTTTTCCTTGAAGTTTCAGACTTTGGTGTGAGCTTGCACAGCAAGGTAAGGTTGGCATCAACTAGGTCCTGCAGATGTCTGTTGGAGTTGTTTATGGCAACCTGCTCATTATCTGCAGCTTGGTTGTACTCTTATCCTTCTTGACATGGGAGACCTTGCCTAAGTGTAACTTTAGCGTACATTGCTCCTCAGGCTGAGGAGCAGTATTTATATGTAGAGTGACTTAACAGCAGAAGGCCCCATTTTTGTGATGTGAATGAGATTTTAATTGAGTTAGTCTCCTTTCATGATTAAAATGCCTCTTCTTATTCCTCTGACATGACAGTGTGACTACAGAACCGCCTCCATTTGTGTGGCTGAAAGTTTTTGCTTGTTACCTTCGGTTTATTCATGTGGCTGCGAGATTTGTCTCTGCAGCACACTAACTTATTTAGCAGGCATGGTGGCACCACCTCCCTTCTGGTAATATTGGTGGTACCTCCTTCTTTTCTGCCTGCAAGTTTTTCTAGCCAGTTTGTTTCTTCTTGTGCTTGGAGACTTCTTCTTGGAGAGTATGGCTTTGTGGCATCATTCTTTGGCTGGAGCACAATGCATCAGGGCTTCTCATTTCTGTTTAGAGCATTGGCTTGTTGGTTTTATATAATTTGTCTGGCTAGGGAGCACCACCACCTCCTTCAGCCTTGAAAGTTTGGCTTGGTGGCACTGCCTCCTTCCTGGAGAGTTTGTCATGGTGTCACCATCTCCCTCCTGCTTGGGTGTTTGACCTTGTGGCACCACCTCCTAAAGAGTTTGGTCTGAGGTTTACGTACTGCTACTGCTTGGGAATTTTGCCTGGTGGCATTGCCATCTAGTATGTACCAGGAAGCACCAACATCTTTCTGGCTGGGGAGTTGGCTTGTCACCACAAAACTTTCTTTTGGCTAGTTGGCAGATTATCACTTGAGTCGTGACTTAAGTTTTGAACATGGTCCTTTTTTCTTCCTGGAGAGCGTTTCTTGCATGTACTTTGCTTTTGGTAAGAAAGTTTGACTGCTTCTTTTTTGTAGCTTTCAGCTTCATGGTTCTGTATCATTTCTTTTGGTGGCAATGTTTGGTTAGGTAGTGACACTTTTCTTCTGCCTAGAAAGTCTGGCTTGGTGGTGCCACCTCTTGACTTGGTACCACCACCTCCTGTGAAGAAACATGTGCACAAAAAGTCTTATCTGCCTGGCTTGGCAAAGAGTTTGGCATCATGACCGCTTTAGTTTGTTTCTACCCAAGAAACTGTATTTGGTTTGTAGCACCACCACTTCTTTCTGCCTTGAAAGTTTGGCCTCTCCTTTTCCTGCTAGGAGATCTTGGAGACACTACAACCCTTCTTTCTGCTTGTAATTTTAGCTTTGTGGCATCACCATCATCTTCAGGCTGGAATGGTTATACATATTTTTAACACCAACCCTTTTCATCTAACCACAGTATTCAGCTTAGTGGCACCTCATCTCTCCTCCTGGCTCCACCTCCTCCTCAGAGTTGGAGAGTTGGGCATGCTGGCACCACCTCATTTCTCATGCCTGGAGTGTGCTGGTGGTACCACCAACACCTGGCTGAAGAACTTTACCTGGATTGGTAGCACCACCTGCTTCTGCTGGAGAGTTGGGGCTGGTGGCATCACCTGTAGAGTGCTAGTTTCAGTGGCACCTCAACTCTTTTCTGCTTGGAACATTTGGCTTGTAGGCACCACCACTCTCCACTGGGAGGGTTTTTGGCCTGGTTGCCCCATGAGCTCCTCTACCTGGAGAGCTTGGCATGGTGGCCAACCCCCTCAACCATCTTTATTCTGCCAGAAGAGTCTGGCTTGGTAGGGACTCTTCAGTGTTTCTGGAATGCTTGGCTTGGTGTGACCCTTTCATTCTCCTGTCAGGAGAGTAACTTGGCAACTCTTTTCTTCTGCTTGGAAAATTTGGCTTTACTAATACTACATTCTCCCACTGTTTGGCCTGGTAGCACCATAGCCCTTCTGCCTAGAAAGTTTGCTTTGGTGTCATCACAACCTTTCCCGTACCTGGAAAGTTTGGTTGGGTGGCAACACCTCATTTTGGCTAGAGAGTTAGTCTTGGTAGCACCACAAACCTCCATCTTCATGGAACATTGGCTGGGTGACACCCATAATGATTTGGTTTGCTGGCACAACCCAATGTTTTCTAGCTGAGGCCTTTTGCCAAGTGGCAGTGGCTGGGCACTAGATCCTTTATGATTATATAGAGTAACTAGCACGATACCACTGACATAATTTTGTTGCAATGCTATTATCTTCTGGCTGAAGAGTTTTGCCTAGTAGCAACACCCTGGAGAGTTTTCTTGCAGCACCACCGTATTCTGCTGTTTGCCAAGTTTGGCTTGGTAGCTTTACATCCTTGGAGATTGATCTTTGGCACCACATTTATTCTTCTGTTTGCAGAGCTTGTTCTGCTGGGAGAAATTGGTGTGGTGGCATGGCACATCAATAAATTTGCTTGGAGAGAGTGGGTGTATGGCACTTTATTCTTGCTGAAGTTCAGCTTCAAGGCTCCTCCTCCTTTTGGGTGGAGACACTGGCTTTGTGGCAAGTACATCCTTTTATCTACCTTGAGAGTTTGGCTTGGTGGCATCACCACATTCTGCATGGAGAGTTTGGGCTGGTGGCAATCTCCTGCTTGGGAAGTTTGGCATGGATGCATGTGCTCCTTTATGTTGGAATAACAGCCAGGTCACAAGCTTTGTAATATGTATTGTTTTTCTTGTGTTAGGAGAACTCTTAGTGCCTGCAGCACAGCACCTCATAAAGCTGAAGAGTTTGCCTTGCTTGGAACATCACCCATTTGTCAAATGAGTATTAGCAGCAGGAGTTCCCCTGTAGTTAGTGGGGAGCTTGAGTTGAGGGCACTATCTGTCATCATCTGGTGGAGGGAGGGCTTAGTTGTCATACTTTCCATTTTGCTGAAGCCATCATGTTTGGCAGGAACATGGGTAGCAGTTCTGTGTTTGAGAAGTTGGTGGGTAAGTCAGGAGGGCCATCTCTTTAGAATTCGGCAGTATTTGCCGGCAGTCTTCCTTCACATATGAGATGATGGCACCCCTACCTTCTCCCAATAGGAGTTTGACTTGGCAGCATCTCCATTCTTGTGGCTAACAAGCATAGCTTGATAGTGCTATCTCCCTGGACAGTTTGACCTGGTATCACTGCATTTTTTATTCTGGCTGCAGAGTTGTCTGGGATCATCACGTGGTTTCTGATGACTTTGCTTGATGACAAGATTGGGTATTTTTTCTTCATATTGCTGTGTTGGCAGAAGCACATACTTTCTTCTCTGGCCTCAAATACTTTGCATCAATTCTTTACATGAACATTTTTGCATGTATGACAGTTTAGTTGGATCCCACTATGAAGAGTAAGCATGAGTATGGATAGCCCACCTTTTGTTGGAGGTAAGCTTAAGTCATAAGTGGCATAACAGTAGTTGTCTTGATTGAGACTGGCAGGAATTTATGAATAATGGTACAGCTTGAGCTACCTGGATATGCTTATAGCAGCAGCAGTTTCATTTTCAGACTGATATACTGCCAAACTGTAGGCCTAATTGTTCAAGTGAAAGGATGGCAACATAGCAGCAGGGGGATACTCCACAAGTGATTTACCACTAGCATCAGGTTGCTGTTAGTTATCACTGAGGCTCAGGACAGGCAGCTGGGTTTCTGGGGCTTTCTTTGAGTTGCTTAAATAGCAACCTATAATTTTCCTAAGCAGATGCCACTGTCTCTTCCTCAAGAATTGATGACTTTAAGTATACTTTTCTACCATTTCTTCAGAAGTGTTCTTGGTTATACATTTTTCTGCAAATCAAAGGTAATCACACATAAACATTCCAGCCGGCATTAAAGTACTTTGAATAGAATTCAAAGTGACAAAATGCACATCATCAAATAGCAAGTACACCCATTTTCCAGGGGGAAAGGAATCATGAAAATATACCACTGCTTACCTTAAATATGAGTGAATGGATTAACAGATGACAGTTGCCAGTTGAGAGAGAACCTTTCACCACGGTATTCAGTGGAACACTAAAGCAGGGTATGTAGGCAACGACTACCTGTAACCACCATTTTAATATCTGAATTGCCAGCAATTGTTACTGCAGTTAAAATGGTTAATGTTTATTGAAACAAAATTCCTTTATAATTATTAAAATAGGGCTAATATTCTTAAAACAGACTTTCATAATGTTTCAGTCTAACTAACAGTAAAATGACCCCCTACCAGTCAGGGGTCCTACTGAAAGTTAGTGTGACCAGATGTTTTAAGAGTTGGTTGTGTTGCTCTGCTCAGCAGGATTTTGTTTCATCATTAATTTTTTTAATTCTCATACAGTGAAGCCGATTTCTTGTGATAGTGCAATTATCATTAATTTAGCATTTTTTTCTGTCAGTGGTATGCTTGCCACATATTTGGTTAGAAGTAATAGAGTTGATTGGGTGCTGGACACATGTTATTCTTTCCTTTTAAATGAAAAATATTTTTGCAACATCCAATTTTTAGTGAAGCTTCTAATTACTTCCCTTTTGATTTTCAGGATGATAAGAGCTGGAAGATCTGACCTGGTTCGACAGCACCAGCAGCTGGAAGACCTGAAGCGTATCCCAAAACATAACTTCAAATTCCCAGATGAATAGGGACTCCCATCAGGTGGTAGGGAGGAAAAACCAGTCCAGAAACGTAGGCTTCAAAGAACTCCGGAATTGGCGCAAACAATGGTTGCTAGAGTAAAAAATTCTTCTCCGGTTACAGCGATGAAAGCGTCAAGCAAGGATATTAAAAGCAAGAAGCCCAAACACGGACAACTGAAGCGTGGTGCTGACACTAAACTTTTGGAAGAAAAATGTTTGTTAGTAGTACCTCACAAAGAAAGATTGGGAAATATGACTATCACAGAGCATATTGTTAGTCAAGATAAAACACAAGGGCTAAGTCAAGATGAAACACAAGGGCTAAGTCAAAGGCAACTTGCATGCAATGATCTTTCTAAATATGCCTCTGGAATTTCCCCTTTGCCACCTGATAATGACTCTCATTCCATGGGGAACAAATATTTAAGGTTCTTAGAAAAGAGCAGAAAAAGTGCTGTCGTAGATTCATACAAAAAATTTGTCATAACTATGGGACTAAATGAGCAGAACTCTAAAAAAATGTCAGGCATTTACAATTTTAGGTATTTGAAACTGGAAAAACCAATTTATAACTCCATACACACAGGTAAAATAAGGCTCACAGAGGGACAAGAAGAAGAAAAATCTGACCCCATGCATAAAGTGAAAAACAGTGGCTTGCTTTTCAGATTTCATAATACTGCAAGCAATGGAAATTTGGAATCTGCCAAACTTGAACAGCACTGTTTTGAAGATAAATGTGGCAAGGAAGATAATGGCACAAAAGGTAACTTCCATCCTTTTCAGCATGCTCGTGTAGAGTTAGAACCTGTCCCTGAAATAATAATCGGTGATAAAATTGACCATAATTTGTACTTGCAGCTATCTCTTTCTACCTCAAATGACGATTCCTTTTTTATACATAATCTTAAATACTTTAAAGTACATAACATGTGGCCTTTGACAACAGTCTTTCATGCACTTGATTGTAAAAATTTGACATTACTAGATTTGATAGTAAGTTTTTTATTTATCATTATTGTATATTTTGCCAGTTGAGTTACTTTTGTACTGTGTTTGTGGAGTGCCCTACTTATAATTTGCATGTGATATATACATAATTCCAGGTCTATCTTTGGAACGAAAGCATGTAAGTATATTTGTGGATTATATACATAGTCAAGCTTAATATACTATTTGGTTTATTTATCCTACATAGCCAAGTAATGAACTTTAGATGGCTAAAACTTAGTGGTTTTTCAACACTTCTTCATTTTCCTTTGGCATTACGTAGCTTTTAACCAACTTTTATTTTTTGGTTGAAGTAGCTTTCAGCACATGTAAGTAAACTTGTACTGAGCCAAGATAAAAACATGGACTTGCGTGTACCGAGCCAAGATAAAAACATAGCAAATAGACAAGCATTAATGCACAACTTGGCTGTACAGCATATATATATCAGTGACAATGTTTCAAAGTCAAATTCAGTTCAACAGAAACTGAACCTCAGTAAACCAGATGTTGAAGATAAAAAAAAAGAACCGATTTCATCAATATTTAATTGATATTGTAGATCATAGAAGTGGCTCTGGTATGATTCCTTAAAATTCTAACTTAGTAATACATTTAGCATGACTGGAGACTCCTCCAGCTCATGAAAAAGTCAAGGTAAAAAATTAAATGAAGGGCTTTGTAGGTACCGTTGATGGCTTGGTTAAATCCACTAAATCCATTTGAAACTTGGCACTACAGCAAATGACAATTGTAGGGCAGACTACAGGGGTGTGTATTATGAAGCTCATAAAAGGTATAGCCTTTTCATTTATTATTTTAAAGGATCTCCCATGCAAGGGAACTTAGTCTAGAAACTAAGAAATGTTGGTCAAAACAACATTGAATACCCAAAACAAGATCCAAAGACCACAATGTGGGTAGCAAAGTGCTAAGGTTTGTAAGCATACTTGTAGAGCAGGAACAGGTAGCTTAGCAGGAGACAGTATACAGACATTTGTTTGTTTGTATGGTGTTTTTATGTTGTATGGAGCCGGTGGTTATTCAGCAACGGGACCATATATACAGACAGTTATCACCCAAGACAAGATACGCTGGTATGTGGGGCCTCGAGAGGTTTAGTTAGACATTCCATTTTCAGCTAAATGCCTACTACTGAAAAAGGAATTTGAAGGATACCCTTAATTAACAAGGTTAGGTCAGTCATACAATTTCTATTCCAAAAGCCAAGATGGTTGCAGTGTTGTCTTATATTTTCTTTCAGTTCTGTCAGTGAGGCCATGAGTCTTACTGAGCATCAAACTTGATCCCACAATGGTTGCTTTCACGAAGATGCACCATTTATGTTTCGAGTCCTTAAAAAGAATCCTAAATACAGTCCTTGGCTAAGCTTTACAGAACCTAGTACTGCGGAGAAAGTTATGGAAACCAGACATCACAGTCTGATAAAAAAATTGGTTGGAGAAAATCCCTTGTAAACATTCCAAACAAAGACAACAAAACCAAGGTTGTGTCCTGCATCTGCATAGCAATCCATTTCCTACAAAAATTATGAACAATTAACAATAAATAGCCTCTTTACCAAAATATCACATAGTAAAACACAGCAAATCCAACTAAATGATGCAAGGAAAAGAAAGCATTTTACAATTGTGTGAATAGACACCTGGTACTACTTACCTTTGCAAAATAAAGCAAGGGAATGGAAGCTCAGGTTTTCACATCCATAAACTAAAAATGTCATGCTGAATAATTTACTTCATACATCTAAAATCTTGTTGCTGGTCCTCAAACCTGAAATTAGTATTGTTAAAACAGAAATTACATGAGAAAATTTGTTTTTAGAAGGCATGACAAAGTAATTGTATTTGAACCAAACTGTATGATAATGGTGGGCACCTTGTTGGTAAGTAAATTAAACTTTTATTTTTATTTGGCGTAATTAAATTAAACTTTTATTTTTTTTTTTATTTTTATTTTTTTTTTTACTAGTGTAAACCCAGAAGAGGGCAAAGTTAATGAAAAGTTCAGCGTTACGTGCCTCTTTCTATACCTTTTAAAAGCAAAGTAATAAGTCCATATACAGCGTTGTCTTTGAAAGATTCTTATCCAGTCCACAAACCCTCACTCTTTCTCCACACACTTATTTGGCCTTATTGAAACAAAGGTAAGTAGATTTTGTTTTGCTATTCTAAAAATCTAAAATGGTCAGTTATTGAAGTCTTAATCTAATGTACAGTTTTAAGTATATATATATTCACTAGCTTATTTTTATTCTCTCTCAATGGAGTACATTAAAATCCACCTAAGCTCTCCAATGTCTGTCCTATCCATTATCCTTACTTTCCTTTCTCTGTACCATAAATCAATACTAATGGAAATCTTCATACTTAGCCTTCTATTCATTTACCTGTCAAAACGCCTAAACATTTTTCAACAAGGAGCTGGTGCCAACCAGCTTTCACTTTCCATAATTACTGCTTTTGCTCTGCCCATTTCCTCTTGCCCAACTTTCCACCAATCATTTACACTCTTGTTGAACACTGCTATCCCAAATTCTCTTGCCATACATTAAGAGTTCTTCTTAGGCCTTGATGTTTCTACCAACTTCATAAAGCAAGTAACATAACCCTACCACTAACAAACCACTTATATACATCACTTTCATGAATATAAACAACTGTACAGATCCCTGATTGCCATCCACATACATTTTGACTTTGTTACTATAAAACTGAAAATTGTCATTTTATATGGACATTTATAGTGCAGCTGGTGCTAGTTCAATTTTGGAATCAAGGTTTCAAAATCTGGCAGTCTCCATTATGTAGGGATTGTAATTAACTGCCCAACCACACAGCAGTCATAGTGTCAGTTTATCTTTGAGAGAAGTGTCTTTAAGGCAGTGCTTTCTTGTCGTGTGCTTGAAGGGCTAGTGTGTGGGGCTTTCCTAACCTTTAGTGTTTGGCTGTGCATTTTTAGCATGATGGTACCTGAGAACTCTGCACTTGCAATGATGACCTGTGTCATGCTTGCTTGGAGCATATTTCTTGTCTCCTTCCAGTGGGAGAGATATGGCGAGATAAGGAAGACACCAGAGGATATTGTCAGTGTCTTAGGACAACACATCTCCAGTAACTAATTTTTCCACTCCAATGCGGCCTCCTGCCTCAGTCCTTTCACTGACTGTAGTTTCCATAAGACCTACCTCCATGCAATAGGGGGAAATATTAAGGCAAACAGAGGTGGGGGATTCCCCCGATTGCAAAATTGGTTCCTAATTCTTCCCTGCCTTTGGTCCCATGTGGCTTGGTTAGATATCATAATTTAAACTTAACCTTTATCTTTGATGACAGTGAAGCCATCAAACCCAGCTACAGTTTATCAAGTTCCTGACTCCACATTCCATGGACATGGGAAGTGAAAGGGTCCCTACTGTGGTGGCTGGATGACAGGAACCTTTTGAATAGAAATCCCATAGAACACCTCTTCCCTAGAGATGTTGCTGTTCTCAGTGCATTGAAGATGGGGTGCAGAACATTCCTGAATGGCTTCATCTCAGGTGTGTGGAACCAGGATGTCATTAGCCTGCCGGCATGTCAACATCCCGAGATGGGGCTAAACTCACCTGCAACACAAGCCTTCCAAGATGAGTTGACGCAACACTTGGTGGTGCTTACAACTGACAGCACAATAAAAATATATAACATGAACAAGCAGGGAAGAAAGTTATCTCTTCCAAAGCTGTCAGAAGGTCAGCTAGTGAAGGCAGGGTGGTCTTCTCACCTGGAAATAGCAAAAAGGTTGTTTGAGGTATGGGGAATCCAGTAATAGACCTCTTTGTCACATGGTTCAAGAGAAAACTGCCAGTATTCTGTTTGCCTGTGCTGCTTTGGGTAGTGATGGAGGATGAAGGATGACATCCTACACCTGTGAGCTAAGCTTGATTTATATGCCTATCCCCAACTCTGCCTGATCCAGAGTGATAAACTAACTGATGGTCATTCCTAATGACAGGATGACCTTGGTGGTGTGAATTAAGGTTCCATGGATCTCCTCTATCCTGTTTAGTTCTTTTGTTATAAAACTGATACTATACCAGTGCAAAAATGAAAGACAAATAATGGTATAAAGTAACATCCTAAATTTAGGATAAAGATTTTGAATGTGATCCGAGTTCCAAATGTTAATTTACCATATTCCCAAAAATTTTGTTAACACTGGAACAGCCACAGATTAAAAAATTGCCTGGTATTAAATAAGTGAATGCAGACAGTAGCAATCAATATCCATTTTTGAGAATCATGTTTGTTAACAATCACAACATTGCATGAACAGTGCCTTCAATTTTGTAATGCCATTTTGCTAGACATGATGGCAACTTGAATGAAAGACTCAGTTCCTCAAAAGCAGCAGTCATGTTCCCATGGTTACAAGGTGACATTGTCCCAAATTAAAACTAACATATAAGAATTGAATAAAATGCAAAATTGTCTGATTAACGACCCCTCCCCTAAATCTTTCCCTCAGCTTTTAAACATTCTCATTTTTTGACGGGTCAATTGTGCAGCTTCTCAAAGCTGTATTAAAAAATTGCTCCTCTTTTCATAAAATCACCTAATTCCTGAGAGGACTCTTCACATTTGTTCTCTAGAGATCTGCCATCCTGGATTGTTTGGCTTTGTAGCAATTCTTTCCTTGGTTCTGGTAACCGCACAGGGAAAGCAAACGATATTAGCTTGGTGGTTATAGTACTAAATTTCCTATTCCCTCTGTCACTGTGGAAAAAAAAAATTAACTGCACTTCTACACAAGCAATAATGTACTTTAGTAGATACCAAGAATATTAGAAATGACATATTCCAGTACTGCAAATGCTACCAAAGCACAACTCATTCAGTTATACTTTCTATAAGAATAATTGATTATTCTTTCCTTTCACCTGATCTGGTGAAGATTCATGCTTCTCAATCCAAATTTAAATAGGACAAAATGAGCTATATTAATTATACAAATGTCCCGTCTCCACAAAATACCCAATTACACTTTTTCACTTCAGACAATTAGGTATATAACCCAACAGTATTATGCCTGTATATGCAGAATGTCAAACCTACAAAAGAGGAAGACTAGACCATTGCATTTGTAACAGTCAGAGATTCTCAGACAATACCAGATGTGAGATTACTGCGTATACAGCAAGAAACCCATGGAAACATCTATATACATTTTTTTATATTAAGAAAATTTGACAGTCTGTAAAAAGCTTGTTAATGCAAGAAAGGTTAATTTTCTCAATATGTATAACCTATCATTTAAAGGAAAATGTTTGCTTTATCAAAACATAAGGACCCACAAGCCAACATTCTTTTTCTATTATTTAGTTGTTTGGAAAATCAATTACATACTGAGCTGTAGTGAAGCTTAGTATAGTATGTTTTTAGCATACTGTCTCATCATTTAATTCATTAATAAAAATCTATATACTACTTAACATAGAAAACTAGTACTACACCGATAAAAATCTATACTTCTTAACATAGAAAACTAGTACTACTCATGTTCAATATGAAATAAAAAAATTTAATCGGTAAATACATCATCTCATTATCATTGTTTAACAAGTCCACTGAGTTAACATTCTTATTTATCATAGAGCTAGTCATCTCTTGTGGGTATTAGACCATTTATATGTTTAAAGTCAAGGAAATGATCAGATTCTTCTCATCCTGGCACTATAAAACAAATAAAAAAAATTCCCACCGATGTACTATTAATATTCTTCTCTTTTATCAGGTTGGTTCTGGTGGATTGGAACAGGCTGGGTGGACTTGTGGCAATGGACTAGCAATCTGCTCGATGAAATATTTCCACCAGAGTTACTTCAAAGAACCAGTGTATCTGAAAAAGCTGCCAATCAAAATCCCACTTGTAACAATGAATCCCAATCACCCAAAACAGCAGATTATTGCTTAAATCTGCATTCTGCGGAAAAACTGCCTGCTAAATCTCCTAAAACCGAAGATTAAAAGAAAGAATTTATGTACAATCAACATTATACAGCCTGTATCTTGTAGTTTGTGAACTTGTTTCACTGGATTTAACTGTAAATTACTTGACAAGAATGAAGTGTTTGATTTGATAATAAATGTTGAATGCAGATGTGAAAGATTTTAAAAAAATAAAGACACATGAATTTATGCATAGGGTTGTGTGTGGTTAGATGAAAACTTCAATATATATATGTATTGTGAATTACAGTAAATGTTCTAATTTGTTAGCTGTGCTGGTCTTCCTTCATGAAAAGGAAGAACTTCAAATGACTTGATGAACATCTATATATTTTTTAAATATAATTATCTGATTCTCTCCATTACCTAGTGTATTAACCAGATAATGAATTTTGTTCATTAACTTATATTTCCATACTTTTCTTACTGGGCAGGCCTTCTAAATAATTAAAGCAATAAAGTAACATAAGAAAAAATTACCTGTAATATGCAAAATGAAAAACTCTTTACCACATAAAATAGTTATATGGTACATACAAAAGTTTGACAATTAGAAAAATGAGTTAAATACCTACCAGGCAGACTAGGTAGGTAATGGAGAGTGGTAATGACCTATCAAAACACTAGAAATGTATTAGTGTACTATTTATTACTATGACTCCATCCAGCAGGAATGACCATGTGTGAATACAAGTTATGCCATCTAACACACTTCTCGCCAATACAACATAAGATCAAAATATGTACAGTATACAGCAACTAATGTGGTAAAGAGGCATGATAAAATAAGTGTTATAGTGTTAACTACAGCACTTGTCTACTAAGAGCAGTAAGAAAATGCTACGTGTACAGTCGACCCTCCGCTATTCGCGGACTCTGGATTCACAGATTTCTCTATGGACCGTACATACCAATATTCATGGGAAATTCTTGTAGTCCCTGTATTTTTCTATGAGAAATATCCACAAATTAATACTGAATTTTCATATCAGTTTCATGATTAAATGCACCTTTTGTGATAAAAATATTAAAACATGATGTATAAGCATTTTTAGTGGGTATTCCTCAAGTTTGAACTAACAAAATAGGCAGTTTTTAAGTGTTATTATAGGGATTCTAAGTACAGGCAGTCCCCGGGTTATGATGGGGGTTCCGTTCTTGAGATGCGTTGTAACCTGAAAATCGTCGTAAGCCGGAACATCGTCAAAAATCCTAATATAACCTTACTTTTAATGCTTTGGGTGCATTGAAAACTATGTAAACTGGATTCTTATTGGATTTTTCATTAAAAAACCTTCAAATATTTTGCATTTTAGGTGTCATATTTCTTCTGCCAGATCAGCATTTGTAGCCGCCGTAACCCTGGAAATAATTTCTGATGAATATAATTGAAAAGCGCCTCAACCTCGGAACGCCATAAGCCGAACCCTTTGTAACCCGGGGACTGCCTGTATTCGTGGATTCCAGCTATTCACAGAGGGCGTCTGGTATGCATCCCCTGCAAATACGGGAGGTCCACTGTAAACATATAAAACCAAAGAAAGCAAAAAAAATTTGAAATACACTCATTCATGAGTCTGGTACAGCAAATCTTCCAATGAAGGCTCAGGCACAAAAGGCGAAGACAACGTCACGACGACAGACACACTGACTGAAGTATCAGATGTTAAGAGCACAACTGAAGATGGAGGCACGTTTAAAACTGTAGACACAAAGGTAGTTTAAAAGCATGGGTGCAGGCGATGTCATGGCAGCAAGGAAGATAACATGTCATTTTACATAAATACTGCAACAGCAATCAGAGCTGAAAATGAAACCACTGATAAGAGAAAATCTGGAGCCATGGGCATAGCTGAAAATTAAGGTGGCAGCAAGTAGGCAACATTGAAAGAACCATTGGGGTAGGCAAAGCTGCAATTAAGTCATCCACATACAATCCAATAACAGTTGTAAACTGATGCTGAAACACCACATTTGCCTTCATTAAGTGGTCCACTAACAAATTCCCAATAATTTGCTAAAAAGGTAACAGAAAAGTGGTGAAAGGCATAAGTGCAGACAAAACTGAAAGTTGATAAGACAAAACAGCAACAGAGGATACTGGAGTATTGACTGCATAAGCAAAGTATGGCTTGGCAATGTGAAATCCAAGGTTTTAGGGGCTTGAAGGCATCTCTAATAGTTGAATTGAATTGAATATAGAATTTAGGCCAAAAGCCAAGCACTGGGACCTATGAAGTCATTCAGCACTGAAACGGAAATTGAAAGTAAAAGGTCTGAAAGGTGTAACAGGAGGAAAACCTTAAAGCAGTTGCACTATGAATCAATTGTTAGGAGAGGGTGGAAGTAAGAGAATATGAAAAGGAGGAAGAGTAAAAAGAATGAAAGTGGTTGCAGCTAGGGGGCGGAAAACAACCTACAAAGAACCTTAAGTAATGCCCACAGTGCACCACATGAGGTTTACTGATGGTACTAACCCCACTACGGGGGTCTCTAATAGTGCTAGGACCAGTTATCTCCTACACACACACACACACACAAAATCTGCTGTGACAAACACAAACCTACACTGTCACGAAAAGACAAAGTAGCTGCAAGTACTGCTACTGTCCATCAAGCATGCTGCACATAGTTAATACAGAGATACCAAAAATTCCCACAGCTAACAAGCAAAAGAAAGCAATGAATTAACTGTAATCCACCAGATGAATTAAAGATCACAAACAATTACTCAGTATTAACACAATAAAAAAAATACCCATGAGCTATTGTATGAAAATAAAATTGCTGAATGATTCGCTGAAGAAAATATGCTAACAGTACTGTAACTCGTTGCCAATATTCACTAAAAAAACACTTAGGTATACCAAAATAACAATTTACCAAAAAATTGTTTTGTGGTACATACTACTGAAAACTACCTGAATGATCACCCATACACAGCCCCAATAATCAAAACCAAACAATCTCTCAAATAAAAAAAAATTTGTAGAAATTATTTACCTAATGAAAAAAAACAAAGCGAAGAACAATACTCACAGTAAAATACAGAGGTGGCTACCACTGGCTTGGAAGGTAAGCACTATACATCAACTCTAGAAATTCACAAAACATGATCATTAATCATGAATAAATACTAAGTTAATGAAGGAAATCATGAAAAAGAATGGTACAGTAGAACTGCGTTGAAGCAAGGCTATTTATGAATAACAGGTTCATAACAAAAAAACAAGTAAAAGCAGGTTACAAAGAAATTGTTAAATTGTGGTAAACTTGGTATTAGCTGCAGCCAAGACAGAAAACATACTAGTACGTGGTAGTAATCTGGATAAATAGTACAAAACATTACTTTTTTCTAAAACCCATTAGGCAGAAATAGCCACATTCACTGTAAATATTTCCCAAACATAACTTGAATGATTGTGAAAGCTTGGGGGCCTTACTGCATGTGCCAAAACCATACTCCAGCACCCTAGCTTAAGGTGTCCATTCTTAGTTTTGCACCAACCTAAGTCAGGAACTGTATGAATTGAATTGAATATAGAATTTAGGCCAAAGGCCAAGAACTTGGACTTGAAAAGTCATTCAGCGCTGATATGGAAATAGACAGTAAGATGGTTTGAAAGGTGTAACAAGAGGAAAACCTCATAGCTGCACTATGAATCAATGTTAGGAGAGGTGGAAAGTAAGAAAGAAGAAAGAGAATATGAAGGGAAGTAGTGTAAAAGGAATGAAAGGAGTTGTAGCTATGGACTGAAGGGCACGCTGCAAAGAACCATAACACCTGCAGTACACTGATGGCGCTAACCCTCTACAGGAGAAAAGAACTGTATGAGAATGAAGAATGGCACCACAGCTTCATGATTTATAATTGATTTGTTGAAGAAATATACTTTTATGTACAAAAGTTTATTTGTACATGCAAACACAATCATAACATCATCAACTGCATTTTAAGAGGTAAGACTATGACGAAATGTCAAGGAGAACGTTTATAGTATAATGGAAGAATTCTATGCAATTTGAAAAGTATGTATACAGAGCAACAGTTGCAAGAGGAACTTCCTGAAAGCAACCTGAAAGACATGACACTCACAAACACAAGGATTTGCAGCTATTCCTGGAAAAACACAAACCTCCATACAATAGGGATGAAGATCATGACAAAGAACATGGGTTGATCACATTCTTCTCAATCAGTAAAGCTTGACAAAATCTAGCAGAGATTTATCTCAAAAGCCAAGGCATCAGAATGTCTAGTTTTGTGGTGGAAGTTTTACCATTTACTGTATATCACAAGGATACAGTGCAACTAGTCATCATCTTCATTGTCATATAGATTAAGCATCGTCAACATGCAGTACTAAGACTGTACCGTAACTTGACACAATTTTTGTCTTGTTTGCAGCAAAAAGGTTTGTGCTTTAATTGGACTCCCCAGCTGGTGCTAGAGAAATTCCCTTACATTGAGACCAAAGGTTTGTTCTGTGTATGAACGTGTGTTTGTTCTATACTATAAGCAATGCTACTTTGTTTTCTTCTGTAGCTTCCATGAATTTAACCTCGTAGGTCTCAGCACTTTGCCTTTGACCCAAACTCTATATTCCTCCTCCTCCACTACTTGATGTATATAAAGGCTAGCCAAGGGCAGGGCAGACAAGGATGTTGGGCTAGCATTGGGTATGTTAGAATATCTAATACATTTTCACTAGGCAAATGTACAAGTTAGATGTATAGAATAGACTATTCAGTATATTTTAGATAATTGTATGTGCGTCATCTTCAATATGTGACAAGTCTTCAGTTAAGTAACCCTGTTGCATAAGTAACTGACTGCCTCTGAGAAGTTTATCAACAAAACTGGTTATCAAACACCCAAGTAAATGGGTATAAATTGTACAGCCTTAGTCAATTACATTACAATATGACAATGGTTGGTGGCTAAGACTTTCCCAGTTCCTTTCTAGAAAAGGTTTTGGTATGGATACCATTCCTTCATCAGGAATTTTACCTAATCATGTCAGTATCTCAAATTCCTTGAGCAACAAAATTGTATCGCAAATTTCCAAGAGACGATTTCAACTTTTCCCATGCAATAAAACCTCCCTTTTCTATAACTTTCTAAAGCACCGTCATGCTAAATGCTACATAACATTTGCTACTACAGATATTCCCAATTCTATTACAATGTATCAATGGGACTTTAATTCTGTTTTATTACAAAGTATGGATGGGGCAAATTCGTAAATAAATTCAACAGGTGTAATAGAAGGATCTTATAATTTATTAACTTATATGTCAGTCGAAAATTACCATTCAAATTTTATTTACATTTCTAACAAGTTTACAAATCAAAGATTAAATACAATATGGAATAGATAAAATTTGGCATGACATCTTCCCATTGCACTTTACATTTGCATATATAAAATGGCCAAACACTTACAGAACCTACCAAAATAAATAAAAAAAAATCGACAAAACACTATCAAATATCTTTAGTTGAATAAAATATCTCTATATTGACCAATCTAGATTTAAGGTTTGTACAAATATGTTAACAGTACAGGTGCATTAAACGTAATACTACAAGACAATAATACAAGAGTTTCTCTCATTTCAGGACAGAGATACAGTACTCTCATTTTTACAAACTGCTTCAAACATAGACATGTGAAAATTATGTAAAATAACACAGTTACTACCAAGTTCAAATTACAATTATGTACATGAGGCATAATTTGTCTAACATCTGTTAATTTATATTTTGTCAGCATATCAAATTACACTTTGCTAAGTAAGGAAAGAGACAACAAGCTTGGTGGACGTTTCAAAAAGTAAATTCCTCTATGAGTATAAAGTTTTGGACGATATAAAAATATAACAAAAACAACAAATTATACTTCATCAATCTGGAGTCCTGAATTCATTACTCTAAAAAATTATATACCGAAAAGCATGCACTATTCCGGAGATTCTCTTTCTTCGCCTTCAATATCCTCAGATGCTGAAAGGTAAATTACAAGCAAGTTACTACCCCATGTTCTAAGGTTATTTACTAAGTTCAGTAGATTAGTTAAAACTAACATATACTTAATTTAACTTATAACTGAAGGGGGCCATGCTTTCCCAGTGATAATTAACAAAATAATTTCAGTGACTTTAATAATCATATACAACTATGACAAGAACTAAAACTCTGATGATTAAGAAACAGGAGACAAGATAAAACAGGGTCATCTGATTTAAGGCACGAAATATATAAAAAATCAATGCAAAGAACCTAAACAAATAACTGGGTATCAAGCAGGAATCAATGAAGCTTCTTCAGCTTAAGTAACCATAAAACCTCTTTCACATTACTTTAGAACTTATTGAATATTTTAAATTGTAAGACTCCTCAAAACAAAGATCAACTTTTTAAGACTTAAAATAGAAAACAAAGCTGTATTGCCATAAAAATAATCTCTTCATTCAGCTAATCAATAACTGCAAATTTGCACATTAACAGTTTAAAGAAAGTTTTTGCTAACTTTATGCAATACAAGAATGCATAAAACACTAGAGCTAATTAACTCTGAAATCTGGGCTTTACTACATACTTTATTGGGGTAATCTAAAAAGACTGTAGTTTTAGTTATAAAAATTTAATAAAAACTGTAATGGGCATAATTAAATCAAAAGAAAAGGAAACACCAGAATTTCCAAAATATTCTGCAGAGAGAGAGAGAGAGAGAGAGAGAGAGAGAGAGAGAGAGAGAGAGAGAGAGAGAGAGAGAGAGAGAGAGAGATAGAGAGAGAGAGAGTTAGAGGGAGAGAGAGAGAGAGAGAGAGAGAGAGAGAGAGTTAACACAATCTGCAGTCTTTTTCTGGGATGAAAGACAAAACTGTGTGTCAAAAGACACTTATTTGTGAATTTAGCTTGATCAATAATATTTCAATGCATTTTCAACTTTATATATTTACTTCATACACTACAAACTAAAAAAATCTGATGGTACTTTTCATATTATCACATCTCTCTATGAACTTGGAATTAGTAAAATTACATGGAACAACAGCTGCATGCATCTACAGACAACAAAGACTATTTTCACAAGGAAAGAATGGCCTAGTCTCATGAAGATGAAGTATCCTAAAGTTCCTCTAGAATATAATTACACAGCTTACATTAACCTGTAAATTATTTCTGCACAACGAAAATGTTTAATAAAGTCCTTTTCCAATGATTAATTGGAGATATATTGTCTGCCACTTACTGCATTTAAAAAATATAGAAAAACAGGAAAAATATATGATTTTTTTTATTCTGGTCAGATGATAATCCTCTTTGAACAGCCCTTGTACAGGAGATAACACCATTCCCAGGACTCAAAATGCTACCAAACATCAAAATATTCATGGATAATTCCATTAAGTTTCCATGGATAACTGCATTTCACATCAGATTCTCAAAAGATCTCAAAAGGACTGACAAGGTACATCATGAAAAAGCATTAATTAATGAAAGAAAACATTCCCTTAAAAGTACAGTAATTCTGGATATTATACATGCAATCATTCTGAACTGGGAGACTTACACGGAATCACATTTCCCATTACACAATTGCAATTACGGCAACATGACAATACCTACTAGAGCAATATGCCAATCATTATATGCGGAGATTGAGCATAAGTACTTTAAAGATCAATTCTGGTCCTATAAACTGAACCTATTGATTATTTACTTAGTTCAACAACTATACTTTAATCATCTCTGTGTCAGACCAGTACCACGATAAAACTGAAGTTGGAGAGCTAGGTGGGAAGACACTAAAGGGGATAGATAAAAAGTAAAAAGTAAAAATCAAAAAGCAATACAACATTCTCAGCAAAGCACACTACAAGAAGCCCCTTACAGAGTACGTACTCTGTACGTGAAGTCAAGAAAATTTTATCCATCAACATCAAAACTACAAAATTTCCAACAAAATTTGTCATTTCGAAGTCTGGTAGCAGCACTGGGATGATGTCTTTTGGTGGTTTGGGGATGGTTTAAACCCATTTTCAACAAAAATAAGGACAGTTCAAAGATATATCACTAAACTACCTCAATATAAAGAATAAAAAAATTGTCTGCATATTTTTCCAAAAAACTGTTGGCATATTTTTCCTTTTTTCCATACTGTTTATATGTAATAACAGGCATAAAAACCAATAACATATCTTCTTTTAATTTCCAAAAGAACTGAAATTGTTTTTAACCAAAGTTCTGGACTACCCCCACAGACCAATCTCAAAAGATTAATGATATGAAATCCTAAAGACTTGAGGCATCAAGTGCTTATCACAAATAATTTAATAAAAAAAAAAAAAATTGAAAAGTTTTAATGACCATGCATTTAATAACTAAGAGAAGTTTGGTACTACGTTTACAATCTATTATCTAATTTACTAAAGGCAAACTGCCTCATTTTTTAATGTGAATATAGTACAAAAATCTGTCGCAATAAGTGGGACTTAGCTTAAAAGCAAATAGAAAAATGTTAAAACCTTCTCTCACTCAGGTCCAAAAGTAAAACCCACAGAACAAGTGTCATACAGATAGCATCAAAAATTGATCTTACCTATCAACTCCAGTCAATTTAACCTATCTTAGCCGAGTATGAAAAATAAGATTACCAGATGTTACAAATCCCACTACACACCAGAACCAGAGCATTTTAACAAAATATATCCCCACACCTCATAAAAGTACATTTTGTTAATTATCAAATAGTAAATTTTTAGGCACATTATACAGCAAAATATTCCTACCTGAGTTGCTGTTGCTGTCAGATGAGCTCTCCGCTGAGGAAGAAAAATTGAAACTCAATTTTTGCGTTTTTCTATTTCATTCCATATTCCACTAAACACAATGAACATTGGCACAGTGTATTATGCTTACGAGTATTTTATTGGGAGCATTTTATTCTAAAGGCAAAACAAAAACCTATCCATTTCTCTTAAAACACCAATATGAGTTTTGCAAAAAAGAAAATATTACACAATCTTCCAAACGACATGTTCATCAAAGTACAAATTTCCAACAACAATCTTTGCAGTATGAATGCTGAATATGAAACAAACAATGTCGAACAAAATTAATTATAGTACTATCATCCAAGAAATACCCATACCTTTCAGAATGAATGACTACACTAACAAAAGCTTAGGAATAAAATTCCAGTGGTGAAACAACCATTCACAGTGAAAAGTATGCCAATTTAATAAGGCAGTGCTTTCATTTTTATTTACTTATGAAAGTTCCAAACTTCCAAATTTATTTCTAGGACACTCTTCAGCTACTGTTTGCTTCAATGCTTAATATGATAAATTTATCAACAGACTCGTGTTATGGCTTTAAAATATACCGGAATGATTCTTGAACAACATGAACCCGTAGATTTTGTACAGGATTTACAACTTTTCTCTAAGTTTTGTATTTGAGAACCAAGTATACATTAGAAATATCAGTTATATTACAAAGTTAAGTAGAACATATAAATTATTCAATTGTAATGAGGCACATTCTATACTTTTTTGTACTTCAAAAATTTGAGCAGAACTAAGAAATCCTTATAGTATAATACAAAACCACCCACCAGCCTTATAAATTTTACAATGCAAACAAAGTTAATGACACTTCAAAGCTACATCTTAGTAACATTCTGAGGTCATCTTTGGAAACTGAACCCAAAATTGCTAAAAACAACTGAAAACAGGTAAAATTAGTAAAAAACATTTTGACCAATGTAAATAGTTCTTGAGGAATTTGAGATTAATATCATTAAAACTGATTTGCCAAAGATCTATAACAAATTCACTTAAACTAGCAGTGAATGTTTGTAAGCCTCAACATGAATCATGCAACCTATGTAGTACCTGTTCAATAGGATGTAATTATGTAAACATTAGGTATCTCATACGAGTATACTTTTTTGACATACATATAAAATTTAACTAATAATCTTAACTGCCTTTATGCTAAACACCACTGTCTTTTTATTAACAAATTATCCATGGGATACTGGGAACTCCACTTGGGAAGAGAGTGATTTAAAGCTATAATGGGAAACTGGGAACTGTGCTGAAGTCTGTCACCAGTCTACTGATCAGTTTGAGAATAAATTATTGTTTTATCATCTTTGCTTCTCCGTAGAATACTTAGGTGAAAAAGAAAGACAACTTTGAAGTGCATATGACAAATGAGTGGAGAGAACTCACACCACATAAAAACCCATACAATAATTCCACTGATAACTCAGTCAAAATGGAATTAGTAAGTATGAGTTCTCTTTGAAATATAGGTACATAAAAGCACTTTTATGGTCTATTAGAACCTGAAAAGCAACAAAGGAAAAATATAAGGGTAAGGACAAAACATGAGAGAATAAGCTGGTGAAAGGTTATTTAATGATAAGAATGAGCTGGTAAAGTGATTTTATGACAATGATGAGGCAATGACAGCAGTGAGCATAAGAACAAAACCATACATGCACAGAAGGAACATATTTATGAAGTCAAAGAAGAGCAGATACAGGCAATGTTAAAAATAAATAACACCTACAAGCTCTAATACTTCAAACTTGTTGTCTGCTTGCAGAAAATCTGGAAAGAATTAGGGAGTAAGGAGAAGGCAGAGAAAGAGAAACCTTCAAGGGAAGACATAAAAGACATGGATGTAGTACATACTTGAATCTCTAATAAATAAGAGACCTTATGTTATAACTATCCTTGTTCCTATCCAACCAATTAGTCAAATTTGTTCTAAATTTGTGATACTTTCACCATATTTCACACCAAAATTAATGATCTTCAAAAGTACGGTGAAGACATAATAATAAAGTTCTCACTCTGGGGGGTTAGAAAACAGAAGAATTAGAGTAACTGAGAACAGCATAGTACATGAGATTCATCCTAACAATGCACACTGTAATCAGTTGTTTTAAGACTTAATTTGCTCATACCTTACATGAAACAACTTTCTCAACTTGGTACTCAATGCAAACCAGGTCTACTGTAGCCTAGGTTTAAATAAAATGACCATTTTTAGTCTTCAATTCAATGTATAGTATTCCATACAATACATACAAGGAAATAATATATGCATTGATCAACAATTGTATTGCACAATATAGCAAACAATGGACAATATTATGTACCTTAGAAGAAAATACACTCATTTTGTCATCAACACAATTAATTGTTTGTCTGATATAAACCTTAAGAAGGCCATGACTATGACTGAAATCAGAATAGAGCCTGTATTATTAAAAAAAAAAGTTATACTATAAAACAAGCATAATGTTAAGACCTCAGGTTTGTTAGTTATGAAAAATACAAATGGTTAAAAATTTGTCACTTTACAATAAAACATACATTAAAAATGGTATGCAACAACATCCAATCTTGACAGAGTAGCTTGCAAACCCTAATCGAGAAGCTTTGTTTTCGAAGCAAGGATAGTGCATTAACAATGGAAGACTCGGATGACAACCGTAGAGGATCTGTGTGCATGCCATAACACTTACTTCACTTAGTTCTTCAACTGGGTCAGATATTTTCAGCTTTTAATGCCCTGTCTGACCTCTGCCTGATTCCTTACACTATTTGTTCTTTGGGATGACAAGGTGCATGAACTAGTTCAAAGATGTTTGAGCTTCTCTTGGTTGTCTCTGAATTCCCTCTACAAATATATTCTGCTACATATGAAGATGAAGATTTCAGTTCCAGTAGAGCTGGGACTACCCCACGAGCTCATCACCACCTTTCTCTGTTTGACCAGCTACTTCAAAAGTTTTATCTGCCTCAGGGCTGCTCTAAGTAGGTTAGGCTCTCTTCTTCTGTTATGGATGATAAAAAGATAACCCTACCTCCTTTATGATTTGTTAGACCAGGTAGGCAGCTGCAAAGATGAGATATGTGCAAGTGTTTTTGCATTGGGGAATGTGGTAATGATGAATGTGATGATAATGATGATGTTGAGGATCCAACCTTCAAAATCTTCTCCGGCCAACTGTCTCCAACAGAACTTAGTTTCCTGCATGCCTGATCTGATAGCTCTTGACCTTTTTTCTAAGGACCTGGTGCACGAGTTGGGCAAGTAGCTCACATCCAATGGCATCAAGGTTGCCAGCATTAACTTGGGTGCTTCACACTTTTTATCCTTATTCCAGTCTGCTTCCTAGCCCATGTCACTTCATGGTCCAGTGAGTACTAGCAATCTACTCCACACCACTTCCAAGCTTCCTATTCCTCCCAGAGGAGTTGTCTATACGTACTTTCTGCATCAGTATTGCTGCCACTCAACCATGCAGTGCTTATCGTCTCGGTCCGAAGGTTGGGTTGCTCCCAGTGTACTCACTCTGTAGAGGTGGCCTGAAAAGACATGGTATACCATCCTCTCTAATATTCTTTTCTTCCAGTCAAGGTTTCCCATAAGGGGGTCTCAAGAATGTCTGGGCCCCTTCCGTTTCTCAAAACAGGTCCTGCACCCCTGTCTCTGACAACTGCCTTTAATTTCTACTCCAAACAATCAAACTTCCAGTTTCCAAAGAGCTTTTAGAGGAACATGTTTTACTTTCCTAATCAATTCTTTTCAACCACCAACACCTACCCTGCACCACTTGAAGGCTGCTGGGCACTGGGGTCATTTCATTTTGAGGATTCATTTAAATTTTTGGATGTTAACAGCCTGTTTAACCAATGTTATAAGAGCACTATTTCTTCTAAAGGTAGTATCTCAGAGGGTGATGATTTCTTAGCAAAAATACCACCTTACTGCAAACTATAGTCAAGATTTATCCTAATACCTGAGCATTATAGAACACTTATCAGATACTGTTCTACTTACTACTGGAAGGATTGTAGAAGAAACCTGTGGCAGGATCAAGCTCTCCAACAGGAGGAAGAGCACTACCATCTATATGACCACCAGGTAGCTGAGAAGATAATCCTGATATTAAGCTTGCCATGGATGCAGCCTCCTGAAAGAATAACACACTAATTTTTATTCAGCTAAAATAAAAAAAAAATAAAAAACTAGCATACAATATGACCTTTAAATGTTCTTTACAGTTCAAAACAGATACAATAAAAATCAGTATAAATCAACATGCAAATATATCAAGAAACTTCCTATATAATAAAAAGTGATCTGCATGGCAAACTTAAAGAGCCCAAGAACCATTTTCAATCAATTCAGAGCATTCACTTTTACATATAAAGGATTTAGCAAATTAAAACATTCAACTTACACCACCCTGTTCAACAATATCACCAGGAGAGTCCAGGAGTTCAATTCCAGCCTGACGAAGCAAATTCCTCGCAGATTCTTTGTCACCTCTTCCCAATATTTCAACTGCCTCTTCTGCAAAATAAGAAATATTTTGATAATAAAACAAGTTTCTTTACAATCCTACTAATAAACATCCTTACTCCATATGAAACTGATACAATCACACCAACTTGATAATCTTGATAGAAGAAAGGTTCTACATATTTCCCCCCAATTTAGTATTTATTAATGGCAACCTGTAAACACCATTTGACCACTATCATCTATGAAGCACACTAAGATATGATAAGCCATCAAAAAACAGGAAAATATGTAAACTGTGATATTTTAGCTATCCAATTATAGATTTTAACAACTACTTGTACCTAAACATTTTAAACTTTCTTCTCTCTGATTAATCAGACTTCTCATAGAATGCCATATCTCTGCCAAGTACTGTCATATGATTAATAAAAAAAAATTGACATTATGATGTCTGGTTGCAATGGATTCGCAGAAAAATGGACTAAATTTGGAATAAATCTACAGTGGTTTGGTCCATTACCCAGGAACCATACTGAACTGTTAAGCAATAAGAATCCTATCTAAGAATTACAATAGGCAAGTATTATTTTTTCCATGTTACCAAGGCAGCCTGTTAACGATACATTGTATTTTTCCAAGCATCAGATAAATGTGTGCCATTAAAATTATTTTTCATTATACTTAGGATAAAATGTATGGTGCATGATGGAGCAAGCTTTGTCATGAAATAGAGAATGACATCTGAATCAAGAACCGAACCTTTGCCTGTGGCTTTGTCAAAGGCCACTTCAGATTCTCTGAAGTTGAATGGCAAATTGTGTGGATAGCCTATTAGATCCACAAGGTCCAGATGTCACTTATGCTGTGGCAAAGAATAACTTTTTAAAGTAATTTGTACTTTTCCTAACATACAAACCCTGTCTTTACATGTGGGATTTACTTGGTATGCATTCACTCTACCTTTTGGCCCAGGAAGCAGAATGGGGGTGGCTAGAGGTGGGCCATTTATGTAAAGACCTCAGGTTTGTATGTTAGGAAAAATACAAATTACTTTAAAAATTTGTCATTTGTTCCTATATGTATACAAAATCCTTGGCCTTAACATATGGGAGAGACGTCTCCTTGGTAGGAGTATTCTGAGCAAATCTCTAAACTGACTGGTAGTTCACTTATTTGGGGCCTCTTTTCTGGTCATGTAATATCAAAGGAAGGAGACCCATGCCACTGATTTGTTGAGCATGTGTGATGTTCAACAGCCAGACTTCTGGGCCTTTGAATAAATGGAAGGTAACATCACTGATTCAAAGACAGGCTTGAATGAACCCATATTGTAGAGGGGCATTAAGCTGAAGATAACCAACAGGCCTGTTCACTGTCAGTCCCTCTCTCCCCTTGTTATAGAGGGTAGGAGTTGCATCTATTAATCCAAAAAGAGCTAGATTATGAACAGGATACTCAATCATCAAGAACACCTGCATGCATGCCCGTCTAGCATGTGAGTTTGCTTAACCGTCCCTTAGATGGGTATGAAAGAGAAGGTAGGGGGCCAGTCCCACCTACAACTCTTGCAGTCGTACACCTTAGACGAGATGCTACCCTCAAGAGCTGGGTGAGCTACATGAATGTTGAGCAACCACCACAGAAACCAAGGAAAAGTGTTTAGGAACCTATGGGTAATGTCCTGAAGGTAAACAGGAGGCGAATGTGGTCTCTTGTGACCGCATTCCCGTCCTTAGTACCTGTCTGACAGGTTCTTCTTGAATGCTAGGGGCAGACCAATGCCCCTGACCTTATGAAACCTCACCCGAAACGTATCACTGTCCACCATGTCAGCTGTGCAGTACATCCATTAGATCATACAAAGTCAAAAGAAATGGAAGTCCTAGACACCACTTCTTGGCTGAGTTGAAACCAAAAACAAATTGTTGGCACTAGTTTGGAGGTGAAGTCCTAAGTGTTAATGCAAAAGGGAACTGGAGTCATTTGAGAATTTGCTGATATTTGAAATTTCACTACAACCATGTTCAAGCAAACCAAATGGGGGAGATGCAGAAACTCAAAGGTACTTAAGACTTGAGTATGCTGTCCTACTGCCCAAGCCACTGGATCTGGTTGACAAAAACTCTGCAGTGGTAGTCTGGCAAACAGATCCAATGAGGGCATCCTCTACTCTTGTCACATTGCCATACAGACATCCAACATGAAGGTAACTGCATTCAGAGGGAATCAGCTTCTCTAAAGACAACTGGTGACCTATCAATGCCTACCAAGATTTAGCTAGGTCAAAGACATCAAGAAACTCCGGGATGGTCTCCTGAAGGTGATGAACTGACACGTTCTAGTCCACACACACTAAACACGTTGTTCTGGGATAATGTTG
The DNA here is from genome assembly GCF_015104395.2 of Macrobrachium nipponense. NCBI lineage: Eukaryota > Metazoa > Arthropoda > Malacostraca > Decapoda > Palaemonidae > Macrobrachium > Macrobrachium nipponense. The sequence continues at coordinate 22,971,967 of NC_087215.1, read as the reverse complement.
CACCATATACAAAGCATGGCAAATGCATGTCCTTGTTTATGGACAGCATAAATGAATGTCAGGACTTACCACCATACCTAACCATATACAATGAGGCATGATTAGATTATATTCCTCAAAAGCCAGCAAAAGTAAAGGGAAGCACACAACATATACACAACTACTAAACAATAAACAAAATACATCTGTAATGAACCAAGTCAATATCTTCAGTGGGTAAACTAACAAATGGTCATAAAGATTTAGCAAGGACAAAACAACACTCTAAACAGCTCATCGTCAACCAGACAAAATGATAATTTCAGCAAGAACTATATACTGAATGGAATAAATCACACACACATTGTCTGAAAACCATACACCAAAGGCAGTCAACAACTGAAAGGAAAAAGGCACTAAAGTAATGCACTCACTACAGCCATGGCATCTAAAGTGATAAATCATAGATGTGGAGTATGACTCAGGACTGCACAATAGAGCACTTCTTTTGAAATCAATCAAGCTGGTGTTGTAACAGATACATGGATAAAGGCTGTTTATAATCAATGGTTTTGTGATGACGAATGAAAATGCGCAGAGCTGTACTGAAGTAGATCACTGTTAACTTATAGAACTTAAAAAATCATTTCTGCCAAACTGGTCAAATATTTCTGTTCTAATGAATTGCCTTACCCAACATCTGCATCTGGCCCTCAGGCAAGCTCTGACCAGGAGAATCCCCAGACTCTAATCCAAGGTTAAGCCACTCCCCTTCACCTTCACCACTCTCTCCTCCTGGCCCCCGACTACCTGAAGTGTTGTTTTTTTCAATGCTACTACCTCCTGCTGACGTAGTAGATGTATTCATTGCAGAACCAGCCAGCGTCCTGGTAGACAAGGCTGTGGTAGAGGTTGTACTTGCAGAGCCAGATGCATTGGTGGAAGTGGAGTTAGTATTAGTAGCTGAAGATGATCCACTGGCTGAAGAAAAAGAAAAGGCACATAAGGGTAAGAATAAAATGGCAAAGTTTTTAAAGTTTCAGTGACACTTAAAATTCAACCTCCTGGATCAGAGAGAGAGAGAGAGAGAGAGAGAGAGAGAGAGAGAGAGAGAGAGAGAGAGAGAGAGAGAGAGAGAGAGAGAGAGAGAGAGATACATAATTAAACCCTAGACTTTACTATTTTAGCAAAATCACATTTTATTTACAGCAAGATACTGACTACTGAATGGGTGTCTGGTGTGATGGGGAGGCTGATTGAGTGTTAGTACATTCTTATTAGATTCTTCACACCATTGAAGTAACAACTAAGAAGAGGAAGAAAAAGAAGAAAAGGAACTCATAGGGGTATCCCCTCAGCGTATTCTAGTGCATCATTACCAGTGGCAGCAGCATCCAGTATACCTGTAGCCTGTAGGATGTCGGCCAAAGAATTTGGGTTACTGACAGCGTTTCCTTCAGCACCACTCATGTCAACCACAATAACATTCCCCTGAGAAGTTGGTGGACCTGAAGTAACAACATTTGAAGAACTGACAGTTCCCCTGGGAGCAGGTGGAGGCTTCTGAAGCACAGCTGTGCTGGCATTGCCACCAAGGGTTTTCCCAATTGTGATCTTCGTGGGAACATCCTGAAAAGAAGAAGTTTTCTTTAAAAATTGGTAACCCTTTTTCCGAGGCTTTGTCAGCTGTATCATTTTATCAGAAATAAGAAAAGCCATAGAGTACAAAATTATTGTAAACTAGTTCATTCTATTTCTAATAATTCAGTACGTTTAATAGCCAGCAAGATATACTATAGAGGTTATATGAATAGTTACCCGTATTCCTTGAATACCAACTGGTCTTGTACCATGTGGGGCACCTTTATGCACAACAATGACGTTAGACTTTGCACTGCCTAATACAGGTCGCAAACCCGCTGGGCCCTGAGGAGTAACTCTCACTGTCTGAAGAGGTTTTGGACCAACAGAAACTACTGTTGCTGGAGATGCAGCTCGAACGCCACCAACTGACGTTTTTGGGGCATTGATGGTGTTCACAGTCACAACTCTAGGTCCAGTACCTACAATGAAGGTTATAATGGAAAATCAAAATGGATCAATGTACAGTATTAAATTAACTTACTTAACTGTAATTAGCAAGAATATTTGATGCTTTGGAATAGTACTGTACTGTAGCATATATATACAGCTGTACTGAGAGGAAAAATTCCCACTCATTATTTATATACTTTTAAAAGATCAGCGGAATAATGTAAACACTACTATGGTCTTGATTTCTTAAATGCTACATTTCAGAACTTTAAATGACCAATGTTTCTGTACATGCCTATACAGATCTTGAAAGAAAAAAAAAACCAAACTAGGACACTAGGTTTTGGATAGTTTATCAGGGTTTTACAACATGAGATCTGGTTAATCAGAAACTGCATACATATGCAAGGAAGTCTTGCTCCAAGACCCTTATTACAAGATGCAAAGATAGAAAATCACAAATATCAGGATCAAAATTCAAAAGAAATAAAAAATGATCTAGCAAAGTTTAACAACTTTGTACACTGAACAAATGTGTTGATGTACAAATTACTGTATAAAATAGATAAAAGTGTGCAACATAGTCTTTAAAGTAACCAAGGCATTCACAGTTTTTGCCAAGTAATACATTCAGACTGATGACATGACATTTTAAAAAGTATATTCAGACTCCCACTGGGCTTCACAAATCCATAACCCTGCAAAGGTTTAACAAGCAGGTTTGTGAGCACCAAAGTATTGAGGCCTATCAATACTTTCTACTTTTCCTCTCTACTTTCTCCTCTTGCTGTAACTGAGTTTGATTTCTACACCTATTCAAGCATCAGTCACTCGAATATATAAAAATTTTTTTTAATTTCTTTAATACACAAGTATACCTCATTCACTATTCAATTAACTTCTTAAATACACACTTATAAAAGTTCATTCTCTAATAACTTAAAATACATATGTATACAACCTCATTTTCTAATGACTATGTCTCCTGAACACTAAACATTTTCCAATGCTATGAGTCTAATCTTAAGCTTCTTAACCTTGAAAAAGGGTAATCGTAACTAGGGAAAATAAAAGGAAAAGAATAATGGCAAAAGACTACATTAATAAAAACATATCTTGCCAGAAAACATACCCTGTCCAGCAGCTACTGTGCGTGTGACGACAGTAATAGTTCCTGAATTAGTTGTAACTACATAGAGAGGCCCTCCAGTTCCTTGAGGAGAGTTTGGAGGAAGAAGAGGTGGTCGTCCCATCAACCTATTAGGTGTATTTGAACTTAGGCCTCCTGAGCTGCTATTTCCGCCAGTATTAGAGAGGTTACTTGGCCCACCAAGACCACCTCCGCTACCACCTACTGTATGGGTTATGATCTTGGCTCCTGCTGTAATTCATGAATCAAAATAAGAACAAGATTAAGAAAAAATTTACTACCTCTTCTTCACAATTAATTCACCCATGTGAGTAATCTCTGGTAAATGAGTTTGGCAATTGTTGAAGTCCACTCTACCACAATGAATTAGAATCCTTACACTCTTCTGTTCTTACTTCCTACTGCATTTTCTCTCTTATTCTCAATCTTCTCAGTACTACATTAAGTAATCTGTTTGTTTATCCATTAAATGTTCCTAACAATAAATGCATACCTCCCTTAATATCTTCAAACTGGCATACAGCTTCAAATATAACTTCATTGCACTAGAACTTGCTTGGGAAGTGATACATCAATTCCAAAATAAAGAGGCAATTATATTTGGCAACAAGAAATTTTTAGGTCGAGTTTCGACGTAAAATATTTTCAAACCTCTTTGAATTATTAAACAAGGAAAACACACACGTCACGTACATAAAAGAAAGTAAACTATTATATGCACTACTAATTATAAAAAAATTACAGTCTCCTAAGGATAAAGAACTTCAACAAACTAATGTGCTTCCATGTCTCCAATAAATATCCTAAACCAAAAGAAATTGTTAACCAAAATTATATAACTTACTTGTTTCTTGGCGTATCTGGATAGCAGCTTTACCTGGAGCGACAGGAGTGCCTGGCCGTACCTATAACATGCAATCAAAAGTATTAATAAAAAGGGGGTTTGTCTTTCTTACAATTTTACCGTAACTCACTTAAAGAAAAGTTATGAAAAAACCAAATATGTACTGCCAGGTAAAGCCCACAAACCAAAACTCACTGCCTTGCCTTATTACAGGACAAAGAACACCATGTAAATCCCAACCAAGTTTTTCAAGGCTTTGAACTAACACAAAATTGGCAGATGTTCAGACATGTTCCTGGTTATGTAATACATCATGAGGACAAAAGCTCAAAAATACAAATGGAAGCAAAATGACTATTTAAAATCCAACTGAAGTACTTTGAACATGTCCATGAATTACAACACTTTTTTTCCTGTACAAATCCAGTCTTAACTGTTTGTGCATATGCACAAGATTCAGACACTCCAAAACCTGCACAAAAAGAACCATCACTACTCTATCCACTTGGGATCTTGAAAAACCTTGTAAATATCCTACTCTTCTTGTGAATTCTGGAGGCTGCTACAGAAATGTGGGGTTGAGAGTGAGGCTCTGAAGATCAAGATGGTGAAAAATCTGAGTTGGTGTGTTACACAACAAGATCAAGAGCTACAGAAAATAAAGGGGATGATCCACAGTTTGAAAAGTTAAAACAGTACAAGAAAGTAAGAACAGAAGCAAAGCAAAAGGCTAAAAAGGAGGTACAGCTAAAGGTTGAAGGTCTGCTGAACACACCCTTTAGTAATGCCTACAGTGCACTGATGGCACTAATTCCCCATGGGGCTTAATTTGTGGGAATCAAAGAAGTACATTATCATTCACAGAACTAGGGTTAGGGCAAGTCCACACTATGATAAAACATATCAAACACATGACAGAAACTTATCACATACATGTCATAAACAGCATAAAAATGAGTCATAAACTAAAAATAAAGAATTTTTTTTACTTAAATGGCTAGTCGTCTGAAGTGCTAAATCATGACTACTAATATGTCATTGACTTGAATTTAACCTATTTGTGAAATGTGTGTGCAATAAGTTTCCAGTGTCTTTCTAATTTGTGAGGACTCATCCATACACTAAGTCCCACACTTCTAATATGTCGTATCATGAAATAAACCTGACCTTTTACAATCACAACAGAGTAATGAAATAAAAACATACATATATGCTTAACTGGACCATACTGCGTAATTAGGATAAAGACAACCAACACAAAAAAGCTTTCTGACCTGTATCGTCTGATGTGTCATGAGATGGCCTGGTGGTACATTATGTGAAGATTGAGTAGAAGACCCTATTATACCAGGTGGGCCACCAGAAAACCCAGGGACTGAACCCAGATGACTACTTGATCCCATATTACCTGATCCACTGCCAGAATTTGCTTCTACACCTGGTCAAGATAGGAAGGTCACAATTCTCACTTTTGTAATTTATTGGTAAGTTGTACAAAAATTTCAGTAAATATCATTATGTACCCATTTGATTTCATAAAATTATTGATAAAAAACATTCACTGTAGTACTTCTACTTTTCAACAGCTATCAATATGGTCTAATCATGTCAAAACCCTTCTGAATTATAAAGCTTAACTTCACAAAGCAGTGACCTTCTAACTACTTGAGAAATCACTTGCAAGTATTGAAAACAAGTATTATCTGTAGTAGGTAAAAATTCAGTCATTAAAAAAAAAACTTATGTATAGAGCATACCTCTCAGTGGCATTGTAGGTTCAGTGTGAAGAACTAGAGAGTTCGATCTCTGTCGAGGTCTAGGAGGCAAGGCTCCAGAGGGCACTCGAGGCCTCATTCTATTGACATATGTTCCAGGGGGCATTCCTGAAAAGAAGGTAAGTAAAATAGTACAACCAAAAACAAGTACATGAAAAATATTCTACCTTTGCAGCACATTTGCAAAGGACAAGCACAATAACTACTGCCTGTACATGGTAATATATATTTTTTCAAAATTCTCTAGTCTTTTACCTATACGTATTTGCACCTACTAGGACTGAACAGTCCAATAACAAATATATTGTAGTTTCTGCACACATAAAATACTCGACATTGCCACTGACTCTAAATATGTAGTTATATATGGGTGGGTAACTAGATTAGTTCAAATTCATGAAATTTTTCTATATTTACAGAATGCCCAAAGTTTGTACTACCTGAAATGCTTTTTAAGGATGTATAGAACAAGTAAATCTGTTTTATCATTTCCTAGGGATAACAGCAGTTTCAACAGATCTTGGTCTCGCATGAAACTTTAAAAGACTCACACATTTTAATGTTATTTAAATGTTAGTATTTATATTTTAACTAACACAGCATTGATCATTTTTCGTACTGGATACAAATTTTGGCCCTTTTAAAGCCTGGGGACGCAGGTGGGATCAAATTAAATGTCTTAAAATTTCTCACTTCTCAACCATTTTTATATTCATTTAAATGCCCATTCATGAAGGTTACTTACTGCCTTTTTTTTTTTTTTGGGGGGGGGTATTTTTATTTATTTCACAGCAGTTACTGATATTTTTGTACTGCTCACAGAAATAAGCATTTTCACCTTCTTCACGATAACCTGTTAACTACATATATTTCACACAAATTTGTTCAATCCAGAACTAACAAAAAATTCTATAAAAAGCAGGGCAAAAATACTTGAAACAAAATCATTGGGGCCAATCTGTAACATAGCTTAGAACAAAAGTAATTTTCAATATTCAAAAGTATACTAATCAAAGATATCATGGAGGCATAAGACAGAAACTGGTTCTAAGGGGAAAAGGAAAGTTTACTTATCTTTAATTAGTGAACTGATCTAGTTGAATTACATAAGTAAAATCATCTCAATTTTACAAAAGAAAATGCCCCAAACAACATTTACAAGATTCTGTAGCTTCATAGATATACTGTGGTACTTACTGAGAGGACACTTGAATTTCCACTTATGAAATCCCATAGATGATACCATATAAACACTAGTGAGCATTTATGTCACATACAACAGCATAAACATCTACAAGCTTCAACTAAATGACAAGAAGTTATCTTAAAAAATTAACCACACTTAAAAATATGCAAAACATACAAAAATAAAACTTAAATTTGGTATCACTAGCTGAAGCTTTATCAAATAAGCCCTCAATATACAAAAATAAAAGTATGGTAACACTGGCTGAAGCTTCACTAAGCAAGATTGCCTATCAGAAGCCATGTCATAACTACATAGCTAAAACTATTTAGAACTACATTTAATTCTTAAGAGAAATTTGTATGAAAGCCATATCATGAGTACAGAATTCTCAAACTACAGTATTCATTACTATTTTCAATCCCAAAGAGAAATTTTTAGAAAAGCCATGTCATTATTACAGAAGAATTTACAAATTATTTAGAACTACTTCAGTCACAGAAATTTATATATTAGTCATATATCTACAGAATGTGCAAACTATTTAGAGCTATATTTAGTCCCTCTGAAAAATTTATCTAAAAGCCATATCAGAAGCCATGTTGTAACTAACAGAATTCACAGACTATTTAGACTATTCAACTCCTTTGAGAAATTGATATAAAAGCCATATCGAAGCCATGTAATAACTACAGAACTCACAAACTAATCAGAAATATATTCAATCCCCGAGAAAAATTCAATAAAAGCCATATAACACAGAAATGAGTTTCTGATGGATACAAAAGGCAAAACCACAGCTAACAAACTCAGAGTGGCAATCCCTCTGCATGAATCTGAACGGCTGTTAAATCACCACCACCAAATACATGTTAGCCCAGCAATTCTTACCTGATGGAGGCATTCCACCTCCCGATGCACTCTGACCCCCACTGGCATATGATGTAGGTACCATAATATTCGAAGAGCCAATACTACCACCTGAAATTCAAAGGAATGACAGTCCTCCTCCATTTGCTACCTTCTGAAGTCTATGGAGTTCAAACATGGCTCGGGACAAAAATGTTCAAATAGATGAGCGTTTCCTGGCATATTTGTTTTTGATATGGCTATATTTTAGGAAATGGAGGATTTACGTAGTTGTTTGGTTCATTTCCCAATATATCCCATCCTTCCACAAATTACAGTCTTGCATATATCAAAGGGCATTCTGTAGTCTATTTGAATATTTTTCTAATCTGCACAATACCTGCTATTCTAGAAAACTATCCATGCATACATCCAAGAATTTACTACCTAATATAACTGAGTAAAGTATGTATGTAAACTGTACAATACCTAGTTCAATTTTCTAATAAAAATCTTTTCATACGTCTCTGGTTTTTGTAAATTTGCTGATAAACAATTTTCAAACAAGACATTACCAAGGGTAAAAAAATGGAAACTGGTCATGTGAACCCAATATGATTATCTATCACCCAAAAAATTATAAATTAAAACGAGCAGATAAGTATATGTAACCTAAATGATTATCCATTAACTTGATCAAAAAGAAGTTAAATCAGTCTTGATAAAATAGCTAGCAAATTTTAAAAATAAAAACTAACAATAAACAAGTAGGCCTTAGACAATCATTATTATTATTATGATTATCATCATTATTGCAAGAGCACACAGTTTAACTTTAAGACTCATAAGACTTTCCATGGATTCTTGTAAGAGGTAAAATCTTGAGTGAAGTAGTAATGTTAAGTTGGATAGCTAAGTGGGGAAAGATCATGATGCAGGGGCAAAAGCGATGCAACTATGACCTAAATGAGACCCTGCTAAATCCCCTGGCCCTCCTGCAATACAAAAACTCATCAACTAATAAAAATGACTCCTGGTGGTCTTTGACAGTACCTCTTTTGGCCACATACTAACTAATAAGATTAGCTACTTGTACTTTTATGGCTCAAAATTTTATTTTTAAAATGAAAAGAATTCAAATAACAGTCTCTTAAGGGCGCTGGTAGTAATCCCAGGTCTTAATATTAAATATCAAGGGAGGAGATAGAATTTGAAGATAAATCGCACTGGCATCACTAAACCGAAAGTCAGAGGCTAAAATCGCATGCGGTTTGGAGATGTCCCAAGTCACCTTATTAAGCAGTATGAATGTCAAAGTCCTGTCCTTAAAAAATGGCATTAGCCGGCCGGCGCCCTTAAACAGAATATTTTCAAGGGAAATTCCATTTCTAGCTACATAACCTTGTAAGCAACTTAACATTTTCTTTTTTGTAAATATAACCTAAAAATTTTTGAAACCACAACCCACACCAATTACCAATATTAGATTGATGGACATAACCATTATCTATACATTTGTAACTGTGAAGACAAGTTTGCATGAGAGCTTATTAAAAGCTAACAACTAATTGTCTAAACTGGAGTGATAATTAGTGTCTGACAAACAAGACCAATAACACCTATACTATTGTATGAAATCTTGTTGTAATAAAATTTGGTGCGATATAGGAAAAAAGACTACAGCCAAGTTCAATTTGCAAAATCCTTTGTAAACCAAAACTGTTGGTGATTTCAATGTTCACAAAAAACTCCCATAAAAAAGAGCTTCACTAATATTTGAATATTCACTTACACACAAGATGGTTTGAGACCCGACTGGGTACAGAACTATAGTAGAAATATAGTGCCAAAGTCTCCTTGGCATATTTGCACTACCACGGTTAACCAGACTGTTTTAAAAACCTTCATTCCTTATTGTTCGCATAAAATCACCTAACCAACCAACTTAGGCCATACTTGGGTTGCAGACTTCCATTACTCTGATCAATAATAGGACAGCAACAATACAGCACCTACTCGGCTAAGCTAAAAGATACTCCCTAATTCCTATCAAACCAGATACAAATTGCCACTGACTATGCATCATTTTCACACCTGTTAAAAAGTAAAACATTGGCATAATTCCTTACCAGTCTGCATTTGATTTGAAGAGATTGGGCCAGGACCTGCTGGCACACCTCTCATTACAGTAGGAGGGGCTCCTGGGCCACCTTTCATTACTGGAACACTTAAAGAACGTTGATACATGTTACCTCCAACACCACTTGCACCCGATGTAGACACTAGTATTACCTGAAATATCCACACAAGTTATAGAAAAACTAGTTTACAAAGGTCCGAAAAACTCAACAAACATGCAGCAACACTGCATTCTTATAAATTGTTATTATAAGGGGTATATTGGGGTTCATATGGGCACAAACAGGTTGTCTGTATGTGGCAAAATGATTTCTTGTACACCTTTGAAGTGTAAAAATGTGACTGTGATCTTGTTAAACTCCATTACAGTAAACAGATAATATACAAATTTTCCACTGAATACTTTTTGAGAATTTTTATTATTAAGTCTGTTTCCCTCACTTCCAAATTAATCTTGCAAGAATGTGGATGGAATTACTGGTACCCAAAAACCAGATAGGTTGAATGTTCTCCAAACAATCATTATGAACATTCTTAATTCAGCTTTTCCCTCCTTGGCACTTTCTGCCTGGCCCCAGTCTTCACCTATCACTCCTTCACTTTCCTTGGTCTCCTTCTAAGTCTTTGCCTTAATATGTACTTCACATGTTCACAATGTAAAAATAAATTTATAAGCTCTTCCTTCAACTGAACTGTGTTAATACTGCCTGTGTATACTGTATTAAAAAAAAAAAGGATATACATATTAAATTGTAAAATGCATCCCAACTTAACTTTAAGAATAAAAAATCCATCAATTTAATTTCACGATTCAATTTAAGGAAAAAATTTTGGCCAGCCATGTGCGAGCTAGTTTATGAATGTACGTATTGGTATAGTTAAACCACTGAATAATAAAAATAACACAATTAAGCCCCTTATCATAGTTTAACAATAAATTTTCCAAGTCTTATAGACTGGAGAACTTCACAAGGCATAGTAGCTTATAAAACTTTTACACCTCAATAATTACAGATTAGCTGCCCTGTGCCATAAGCCTACACAATCTCCAAATTTAATTATAACACCAAACATTGGATGAAAACCAACAAATTGCTAAGAGACTCAATCACAGTTGTAGTGCCTTATTATAGTATATTTTCATTAACTGGAAAAAAACTCAACATTACCCCAGTTTACAATTTTGTACACAAAAGATCTAAACAGCAGAATTTTCATGATATACTTCTGACCCTATTGTTTAATTTATTTTTGTTTATGTCTGTGCTAAAGCTCTTATTTACAATACATGCAAGCTACTGCTGCAACCACTTTGAAATTAAGAGTTTGTCTAAGCTTTCACTGCAGCTGTTCACCAGATCCAGCTAGGCACTAGAAAATTATCCTATTGTTAAGACCGAAGGTTTGTTCGCTTATGAACAATTGGGCTATGCTCAATACTAACAGTCTGACTTGTTCCTACACGAGATGCAGGTAGTATTACTTTCATGAAAGAAAGTGTTGTAAATGCTATTAAGATATTATATACTTACTGTAATAAATCTTTTCGAAGCATTGTTGTGATATGAAAACAAGAAACTACAGTTTCTACTTCATTACAGTACTTCTTTTAGTTATCAAATTTTATGAAATCAGAAAGTAATAAATGCACAAGATTAATATTTTTATTTTTCTGGAGAAGAGTTACCTCAATATTGCTGTGAGCTACACCATCCATCTTCAGTCTTTAACGTAAATATACATAACTTGGATGAAAGCTGGTCCAGTCATTGAAACTTGGTAACAAAGTACTTCGCTCGGATTAAATTTTTGAAACTTCATAAGTTAATCAAACAGTGGCAGGAGACTGATAGGATTGGAGTACCAACCACTCACTCAACTGATGGCATTCACTTTTTCCTTCAGTAACCAGGACAAGTGCAGGGATGCATTAAGTAACCACCACAAGTCTCATGCAGAAGCATCCAAGAACTTCAGGGGGATATCCCCAAGAGGGGTACCTGTGCCACAGACTGCTTCTCATAAGTGTAATCCACTGCACAATCTATGCAGCTCATATTTTCAGCCAGGAGAATCATTCATCATTTCAGCTACATCCATAATAAAGTAAAAAAAAGAATGCAAAGTTGTTAGCCTGAGGGTGACGGGGGGGAATATCAAAATGTTTTCTACAAAAGCTACATTAAGGAAGTCTGGGAGAAGTGGGGACATCAAGAGCTGCACGACCAAACAAAAGTAAATGCTAAGAGTCAAATGAGTGAGTGGCACCCCATCTCATCACTCACTGCTGCTAATTACCTACCTCGTGATCAAGCTTCAACAGCAGGGACCAAGAAAAATGATGAGCTTTATTATTGCAAGTCAGGTTAGTTTCTTCAATACCTGACAGTACTAGCATGTGCATGCAAGAGGAAAAACATTTAGTTCAAAAAAATAATTTACAGTAATTAACTGACAATTTTATAAACAATCCCTCATACTGCTCTTATTTGAGAGAATTTTCAGCGTCCTTAAATGGGCATGTCAATGGCTTTTTAACAAAGGCAGTTTACCCCAAAAAAATTAAATGGAAGAAGGAACACAAACAATAAAAAAAGAAAAAACCTTACCTTTTGTGTATGACCACCAAGAGTGGACGTCGGAGTGCCTGGGGTACCTCTGGTAACATTACCTGTCACTGTTATTTTCATGGGGGGTCCTGGAATTGGTCGACTAATCCCCCCAATCTGCAACAAAAAACTTCCTCTTAATGGTTCTAAACAAATTGAGTCATCTTTACTAGGAATTAGATATCAATTTATCTTGTTAATAACTGTAGCAAACACATTGTGCATAATTACTTTATACAGGTATCTTAAATTGGTACTCATTTTTGTATGATGCCACTACTGGAGTATAAAACTAACCTGGGCATATAAACATCTTTTTTTTTTATCCCAAACTCTTTAATCAAGAAGTAGCCTTTGTGTGAAATGTATCCAGGTACACCAAGCAAAGCACTGCAATAGAAAGACCTAACATACATGCCCAGCCAACTCCCAGGTCCATGCACCTCCAGCATGGTACTGTTCTTTCCATGATATCTCATCTTGTCTACACTGTTTTGTGATGATTTATTACCTGGAGATAATTTTGACAGCATTTCCATTCAATCTTCAATGTGTGTACTGAGAGCTTAATGTAATTATCTGTAAGTTTTTTAGTGTGTTACCTTAATACCAGCAACCAATACACTGCTGGGTAGTTACTGAATAGTACTGATTTTTTTTACAGTTTCCTCAATTATCTAAATTCAGCATTTTCAAAGTTTCTCAAGTTAAAATATTAATCTATCATTTGTTTTCTTGTGCTTGTTCATGTAATCCTAGTCAGTGGGCTTGCCTACCAAATGTAATGGGCTGTTAATGTAATTTTCTTACCTTGCCTATTCTTATCACTGCTGCCTTGCTCTCATGAGTTTCACTGTTTGCATCTCGCCATTCTATCTCAGTTTATTATGCAATCTGATTCTTATGTTTTATATACGGTAAAGTATATTACATCAGGCATTTACGACTCGCACTGTAGTTATGCCTTAACATACTTGCGCAGGTAGAGCTGTTTAGCCCTTGGAAAGCCCATCGCACCAGCACCATGACCAAATCACTAGTATCATCACAGGAGGCTTCCAAATATCGGGGCTTCGTGCACTCACAGTACACCTTTGCCAGTACAGTATCTATTCCTATTACCCACCCTCCGAAATAGCTCGTCTCAGCTGATGTCTCCCTAGTCCAAGGGCCTCCAAGCTACCCCTGGTAGGGATCTAACTGCTTGTTTGTCTGCTGCTTCTATACTTCTACCCGACTGCCTCCCTCCTCCACTACAATGGGCTTTGCTTATCGGCATTTACTTAATAGATCCTATCTTGCTTTTCTATCTATTAAAATATTTGCTTATGCTTATAACTTACAGAATGTATTTAATAATTTATTATTCAAGTTGATCACACACCAATGTACCATGTTGATGAAACTAGTTCTTGCAATTACTAGCGAGAGCTTTCTATTATACACTACAATTTACATCATCTTACTTGTGGTTTGGTTGGCGTATTTGGAGTGGAAGGTTGCTCCCGTGTAACAGGCTGAGGTGGAGGTGGCAACGGGTGATCTGTTGAAAGCGATCTCTTTCGTTTTCTTTTGTCGCTCCCAACGCTACCTACTGCCATAGGACCCATGCTCATGGGGCCACTACTTACTGAGGAAGTTGTGGTTGCAGGAGCTTCTCTATTTTCTCTATTCTCTTTGCTGCAACAAAAGAAATATATTCTTCTATGAATAATCCTCTATGTACAATACGTAGTCTTAACAGCACATAGTTTATCTTAAAGGGATGTACTTCAAATATTATGCAAATTTTCATCTATATACAATAAATATGTATAGTACTATTCAGACAATACACTGTGAGCCATAGTAATTTAAAATTCCTCATTTTTGTAAAATTACTAAAAGTTTGTAATGCCAATATCATAAAATAATGACTATCATGCTATGAAAAACAAGAAAACTCATCTACAAACTTTTCAATAGTTTCATACAAATACAATCCTAATTTATTCTAAATAAAATTAACCCAGATATAAAGACAAACGGTTGACGATGAAAGGTTTAAACTTAAGTGTACAGTCCCCTGTCCATCTATTGCACCCCTCATTCTTTTGTGCTACCATCCATCTGGATAAGTGGGAGGAGGGCACTGATGATTATGAGTAATGAACTTGTATAAAAACTCGTCTTTGTTTTGCAAAGATTTACATACAAAAACCCATAAATCATTAGTCAGAATTTCAATTCAGGAAGGAGGCCAAATCAAAAGAGCCTTTGAACCAAATAGAAAACCCTTATGCAAGGAGTCTAATTACAGTAGACAGCAGAACCAACAATGATCACATACATCCATGTAGTACAGCACTGGCCCTGAACAGAAGTCATTGTAAGAAACTTCTAACTATCGGCAACAACGAAACTGTGGAAGCAAACAAAAAAATTAAATTGAGACAATATCAATCTACCAACTTGAGAGTAATCAAGGAGGGCAACAGGGCCAGAAAACACAAACCACTGGAGACATGACTTGAGACACTCCACTCCACCACAAACTACTGGGCCAACTAAAATACCCCACGAATGTCAACTATTGGGATGAGAGACTCGCTCTAAGGAGGTATGAAGCCCAATAAAATGCTCAAGACACAAAGGCAAATAGAAACACTGCCCCAAATAAAATTAGTGGCTAATAGTCACCCAAATAGTGCCAGGCAATGCTAAGAGGGCTGCCAAACTGAAACAATTTGAGGGCTCTTAGAAGTTATTGAAACAACATGAATGAAACAAGCACAGAAAATTCTGTCCCTGTTAGGAGCTCACTCCCCTACAAGCAGCCTTAAGGAAAGGTGGGGCCAAGACCCAATAAAAGAGAAGTGGTTGAGCCAATAGATGTTCCTCAGGGAGAGGACAGTGTTTGGGGAAGTATTTTTGTAACTTGGAATGCATCGCTCAAGTCCAATACAATCAGATCTATAGAGAAGATGGAAGTTGCCAGCAAACAGATCTTGAAGTCAGTAGGGCTAGGTTCATTTTACATAGAATATGGGTAATTATGGCTAATGAGTTTTCATCAATCAAACTTCAAATTGTAAATTATGAGGAAATTTTTTTTTATCTTTATAAGAGAGCATTTTGATTTTACATGTAACAACAGTTCAAAGCACATTTCTAAACTGTCTCGAGAAAAATAAAATTGAAACAATAACAAAATCAAAAGTTGGGGGAATGATGCATTACTAACATGCTCTAGGTCCTTCATTTATAGGAAAATTGAGTTTGAAAATCTTGAGGAACACTGAATTATATTTTACATACAAACCCTATATCAGATGTGCACAGCTTTTCAAATTATTGCTTCATAACAACTTCAATTGGGAAATTAAATGAAAAGGGATGCTAATCATTATAGCAAAACCATAATACCATACAATACTTACGAGGAAAGCCTGGCAATACGAGCTTGTGACTGTGGCAATGTTGTATATAATCCCTGATCTGCATTATACTGCGGGGGAACCATGGCTCCAGATATAAAACGCAGACCCTCAGTTTCTTCTTCTGAATCTGTAGCATCTGACTCACACCCAAGATCTGCATATTTGATAAATAAAACATCATTGTAATAAACAAGGTTACCCAGAGTCATTCCCTTATAAACACCATATTGTCTATTTATGGGGTTCAAAAAGCTTGTGTCATTATAATATAATAATCAAAATGACTGCATAAACTTTGAAAACATTCTGATATATGATCAAGTGTGTTAATCAAGTAAAGTGCAGGGATCTTAATTTGTATATCATACTACACTGTATTGCTCATATAAGCCACACGTATAAGATTTATACCAGTAGTTTTTCCCTTAATATATCCCCTTAAAGACAAAACAACATGAAAAATTATTCCCAATTTACAATTATGCCAGACATGCTTATGTCAATGAATATCAATACAGACCATCCATCTTTCCATAATGGGCTGTTGCTACTGGTGGAGGCATTTTTGAATTCATATTATAATAGAGCATCGCCATCCTAGTCGCCAATGCTGTGTAAGCTGTCTGAGGAGGGACTCGAGGCATGAGAGGAATTAATCTTCTTCCTTCTACTGCCCATTCTACACCTGTGTTGGGGCCTGCCAACCTGCACAAATAAAATAGAATTTTGTAATGTGTATTTCATATATAAAAGAATTAAACACAAATACTATTACCTCCCTAAACATGTTAAATATTTTAAAACAAAACAGTGCTGTACAAATGTCACAAATAGTCCTATACTATATTCTGAAAACGTAACTTTTTTTTTCCATGAATTTTTCAAAATATTATTCTTTGCAATAATTCCTCTCTCTATGAAGCAATCTGGTTTTAAATTCTTTCTGCAACTTATACTATAACACATCTACTTCTATAACCTTTCTTTTTGTTCCATTTCATTATTTCTTGTCATAAATCTGATGTTTTTCATTCTCTGTTGATAATCTTTACACTGGAGATATTGGAGATGTTAATATAAAACATGTTGAGTGATTCTATCCCGTCCACACTGGTTATGTCCCAAGGTGTTCCGAGTAAATGAAACATGTACATTTCTATCAGTCATCTTGCCCTCTTTAACTGCTATAGGAAGTCATTTAAGTTAAGAGGTTGTTAATATGTATGTTATACAGCTAAACTAGTTCAACATAAACCAAAGAAAGGTGCCTTACTATTCTTACCTTTACCAATGATTCAACCTTTCACAGCTCATCCATTTCACCAAAGAACAGCCCTCTTGTATTGTTCACAATGCTTTAATCATATTTTTTATTTCTAGCTATCATTTCTGATCTCATGAATATATCTCAAAGGAGATTGCATAATTCATTCAAATTCAGAGCTTCCACGTCAGTTTAAATTTTAGTGTCTTCTCCCTGAATTAAAGCCTTTATGCTCTACTTATCCTTTCCTCTTTGGAGCATTCCCCCTCATATTTTGGAGGCCTTAGTATTTGTCACCTTCCTTGTTATGATTCAATCAAAGGCAATTCACCCTAGTGCCAACCCCACCTTACTTCTCTCTCAATACCCTTACTCTTTTGCTGCATAATGTCTCAGCTTTCCTTTCTTACAGGTAATATTTCAGCTGCTGTTGTGTGATACTCAAGAGCCTCCTTTCTAATTTCAGGGGTCTCCTTGCACTGGACGGTTATTTTTTCGCATAATTACTCAGTGGAATCATCAATCATGACCGGAGGATTTGGTGACCATTTCTTTCCTTATGATGCATAGCCTTGGAGCTCTCCTTGAACTTGCTTTCCCATATTGTCTAGAGATCTTTTTCCTCCTTTGAGGTTATACCAAACATTTGGATTTCTTCCAGTCCTAACAAATTATGGGCATGACATATCTCCTCACTAGTCTCTTCACTATAGGAGACTTTTACTTTTATTGCCATCGAATTATCTTGTACTGTGGTTTCCATAAACGTATACCACAGAATACTAAAGTACAAATTTCTCCTCCACTTGAGCAATTTTGATTTTTTTTTCTAAACTGTTACTATGTTATAATAGTTTGCTTACTGTAATTACTTCCAATAATAAGAATCATTCTGAAAATAAGAGGTAAATATCACAGAGTAAATTAAGAGGATACATAAATTCAAAGAAAAAAGACTAAACATGTAATATGTTACCTGTTCACTTTAACTTAATACTGACCAATACGTAACTGTCAATACTGTAACAACTCTTTCAACATGTCAGCTTGTATAACCCAGTATGCATACTCCCTACTTCTGGTATCATACATAAAATAATCTATTGAGTAACTTCACATGAAAAACCACATTATAAGGGTGAGCCATGCAAGGTAGAAAACACATAACTGCATACAAGGACCTGAAAAAACCCTATTATCTCAGCGAAGCACGGTCAAATATGTGTCAGCAAAATATTTAGTTAATAATGCCTACTCACACACTACAAAATACAATGATTAAAATTAAGTATGTAGTTGCTTCAGAGTGAGTCTTTGCACATTCTACTTTGTAATTCATATTCCAGTGCAAGTGACTAATAAAATTATTAATAAAGATCCAAAATGGAAATGCCCACAAATACCTACAGATCCAGTCTACACACCTATTACTACACTTTATAAAATACAACTAATATTGGCAAATATTAAAGAATTTATATTTCAAAAAGTCATTCAACACAATGCAGCCAAAAATTATACTCACGTCTCTGCTATCGTATTCAGTTTTTCATCGTTAACAGCACGCCGTATCTCCGCCCTATGACGTTCTAAGTTTATTGAAAAAATATTCTGTAGATCATTAAGAAGTTTCTTTTTCTCTTTTGTAAGTTCACCTTGGGCACGAAGGACTGATATCATCTGACTGTAAGCTGACAATTCTGGAAAAAATTCAAACCATGAAAATATGCTTCAATTTTATAGATATAATAGCTAAAAGATCCAGGTATATAATAATTTGTGACAAAAGGTTAGCAAAATACCAATCACTAACCGAGAGCTCGCAGCGATTTTTGGCACTCCTCTTTTGTCATATCAAGCAGTTGTGGCCACTTGTGTGGCCTACTGCTTTCAATATCCATCTGAAAGTTAATTAAATATTAGTCAAGTTTAGAGGAAAAAAAAAGACATCAAAATTTTAAAATTAATCAATCTCAAATAAAACGACACCTCTAGAAAAAGATTTTACATGATTTATAAATGATAAATGAAAAATAAATTATTAATCACTACATCCTTGAAGCTAAAATTACAAATTCTAAGGACAATCTGCATTTTTTCCAAGATAAACAAACCAGAAGTCTTTTACATGGATAAACCTCTGTGAAATTTATCTGAAGAACAGCTATACAATAACAGTTGAGTAAAAGGTTGGTCGCCCAACCCCCACTTGCTATACAGTGACTATACAGCTACCAAACTTCAACACACAGACCAGATTTTGTTGAAGGTATATATACATATACCTTCATACAAACAAAGACTGGTCTTAACATGAGCATACATGGGTGTCTCAGTTACCTGCTTATAAAGAAATCTATAGAGAGGCTTCTTGCTCCATTATGACTTACTACGTTTCGGGCCAAAATATTAGCATTCTTGAGGAGCCTATTTTTTTATAGTGGATCTTTCATTTTCATTTAGACAAATGCCCCATGGCTAATTACTAAAGTAAAGTAGCTTCAATGTTGTTCATGAGGTATGGTACAGAATGAAAGTGCTGTAAAGATATGCATAAAAAAAAGCATATCATAGGAAGCACAATGAGAACAACAAACATTACAAAAGAGGTGACTGTTATGTATTTCCTCCATACCTACTTTTATTTGATCTCTCACTAATGATAACTGTTGAAGCAGATCTAATTAAATTTCAGGGCATAAAACTTGAAAAACTTTGAAATATTTAATTCTTGATTTCTGGTAAAAATTCCTATCTTGGAAAAGGAAAGTAATTTGGGTAAATATAAAAAGCATAGACATACAAGGTATATACAGATAAAATCTGTAATTAACTAAAACTTTAAAAAATTGCTATAATTTTTTTTTTTTTAATTACGCTGTAAAAATATGCTAACACACCATGTGCAATTCCAAAGTTACGTCTGAATTATAACTTACAAGGAACAGGACTTGATCCTTATTAAGGGGTCATTAATGAACAAGAAGCATTTACACTTTTGATTTAAAAAAAAAAAAAAAATCATAAAACTATCAAAAGTTTGTTCTGGTTTACTGTCCATCATCATTTCTGTGCTGAACATTACGTATAACCGAAATATGAATCTCCTATTACTTAAATACTACTTATTTTCCTTTTATATCATCTTGATGAAAATCTTCAACAAACATTAGAGAAAACTAAATAACATGAAACATAAAAAAATACCATAAACAGCAAGGCACTTGTATATTATAAGCTAAAGTAAAACAATATTTCAATGAGCTTTGATAAGGTTAATCTGAAAAATAAAACTATCCTATATAATCAGCAATCTTCATGGCAAGCCGACATTAAAAAAAACCTAACGTAGATAAATTTGTGTTCATCTAATATACAGTCTACCTTGTCTGTTAATTTATGCAGCCTAACTTTCCCACACTCATGTACAAACATTTCTTATAGAAAAGCAATTGTGTGCAAGGCATAAATCTTTCATTTCCGCTGTTCAGCATTACGATAATCAACATTGTATACAACCAAGACTAGTTTGTACATTTGCAGTGATGAGAAAACAGTGTATCCTCTATAGAAACTGGAAAGCAAGGTTTGATTGATTTAATTTGTTTTCTTGGCTAGTTAAACTTCAAGGAACTGCATACAGGCTGTGAACAAGCAGTCATGCATTCAAACGCATCTACATTATACTTAAATGTACAACGCCTAAAAACAAAACCAGTTAATGTCTGAACCCTTCACACACACAGGATAAGCTACCAAGAACTGGACACTTTACAGGATATACAAGTCATATTTTACATAAATGCAGCAAAAGTTTGATTTGCCTTAAGGTTCCCTCAAATAGACTATCAAGAATTATGGATATGTAGATTAGAAGCCACACTGACCTTAGCATTAGCCTGGGACTAAACTCCAAAACTCTGGAAACATCAGGCAAGCTCCTCTTGAGAACTTTAAGTAGGATAGGTGCATAGGATGAGATCAATCTAGCTTTAAATAATCAAACTAAGGTTTTCTAAAGTTCCCTTAAACTCGAAATACTTTCCCGAACCAACTGAGATGTAAATATGCATCAACATATAAGTGGTTCCAAGCCTCGATGGTAACCGAGCAGAGCTTAATATGGATCCAACTTTCGGCTGTCTAAATGGCCGACCTTACGCAAAAGGCCACCCAGCTTGAATAAGCCCGAACATATATCAAAGGCATTAATGATAAAATTGCACGCTTTCATACTCATGCTGTGCCGGTACCTATTTAATGAATATATCTGCGGATGATTAAGGTTACTGAGCTAAAGTTTGAAAATATCTTCATATTTTCTATACGAAAACTCTCCTGTCTCTACTTTGGCATAGGACGGATACACAAAACGACTTCAAAGCAAGCAAAAGTACGACAAAAAACAAAATAATCGTGCCGCAATATACTGCTGACATGGTAATGCAAAATTATTCTCACCATAGTAGAGGCGTAATCAGCTATAAATACTAAAACTCCTTTACATCTTCACCAAATGAAGCTTTTGTCAACAAAGACGACCTAAGGCTCTACCCGGTAGGAAAAGACCTACGGCGATGATCTAGTATTGTTTCTCTGCTCATCCTCTTCCACAAGATGGTGGACTTGTTAACCTTGACTCCAACAGGCCATCGGTTAAGTATCACCTCCAAATGATTGACTCTGAAATATAACAACAAATTTCTATAATAAAAGCTGTAATATAACTTGCGCATTCGTAACGACAATTTATTTTTTTTTCAGTAAAGGGGGCGTGGCCAAGCACTCTTGCGATGCAGACAATTTCCACAGCGACAAGTAGCTGCGCTTTAGGTTTAGGTTAATTTTTGGTAGAAATTTATAGTTTACTTGTTGCTTGGCAATGGGAACTTTGTATGAAACACATACAACTGTTTTCACAAAAAATCTAGGCATTTCAAACGGCAACGAAAATGGTCTATAGGTAACACGTTCAACGACTCATCAAAGCGAAAATAAGAGAGAAATAATCAACATTAGTTTGGATTAAAAGAACAATTCTCTACTCTGAAATGATGACTTTTGCTATTAGATAATACACATGCATTAGTTACCCCCAAGATATATTTATCATCCCACGCGGAATAAAACCATTCACGGACTTTTGTGCATGGTGCACATTAGAAAGCATATTGACTATGTATTATGAATACTTTTAGTTATTTATAATTTTGCATAACATTTATTACTTTAAATTTCCTTTATCTGAACAAAAAACGCATGAAAAATGTAAACTTTTCTAAGCCTACGTATTTTAGAAGCATTACCATAATTAGCAGATCTGCTTCAGTAGTGTATCTTTTTCAACGTAAGCAAATGCATAATGGGGATACAAGCCTAACATTATTTGTAGGATAGCGTCTCTTATAGGAGCAAACGAAATTGGGACAAGTGTTGATAACTGCTTCGTTGTGGAAGACACATACTGCCACTGAAAAGGCATTTTCTTTTCAAGTTGGTTCCCAATAATGATCTTAAGAATGGAGGTGTAGTACTTTGATAGCAGGAAACATGAATGCGTCAAATTTCGGTTGACCTTGAAGCGAGGAATAATGTAACAAAATTAAGCGAGCTGGAATTAATTGGCTCCATCTCATCACTATGAATTTAAATTTAGTTCTTTCTCGAAGTTCGTAGCTTCGCCTCTTGTTAGCGAATATTTGGAATATTTGGCCGGCTGCACATGCGGTCGTCTTCTCCCTGCCTTACTTTAGTCATTTTTTAAGCTTTCCTACTAACACACATTGTGACATAAAACATCTTTACTTCGTTATCGTCATAGAAACTTTAATCAGGCTTCTTTCTGTCAAATAGTTCAGACTGATAGTTATAATTTTAACATTAATGAAGAAATGTTTACTTCTTGCAACGCTAGCTTTATGTATACATTTTTTTTTTTTTGGAGAGCAGTTAATAGCCACTCCTATATCGCTGGCATTCAGACGTGGAACAGATTATTTAAGTTAGGCATGGTTTCAAAGATGCCCCCCCCCCCCCCCCCCCGTATTTATGAGAATACGTCGCATACCTCGAGTCTTTTTTTTTACCAAGCTAGAATGTCATGTTCCGTTTGTATAGCTGCAACATCGCGGCATTTTCAGTACCGAAGCAACGTTACCCGAAGTGATTGCTTTCTACTTAACAATGATGATAATCAATTAGATCTCCCTTGCATGATAATCTCATCATTACCCAAGTTCCTTGAGGAGTTCAAACACTTGCCATTTTCTATTGCAACGACAACACGCTGTTTTGGTGACAAGTTTCCCACTCCCAAATGCCAAAGATCCTGTTAGCTATGACGATGCTTCTAGCAGTAAGAGTACTGTCAATCAATATCTAAATTCACATTAATTTATTTCACGATGTCTCCAACACTGAAGAGGAGCACGACGCTCCGAAACTGTTGTTTCTAAATACACTGGTTCTCCAACTTGTGGTTTTTTGAAGCTTCAAAGGTTGCTACTACCTAGGTGGGAATTACGCAGCATTACATACGAATAACTATTATCTCTCTGTATCCTTATCCCTTCTTTTACTTGACTCTAACAGAGGCCAACTGTCCGTCCAGCCAGTTTTCTCATTCAAAATAAATTGATGGTTTAATTCGTTCCTTATATATATCTCAAATAATGATGTTCTTTCAACTGCAATGACCTAGACTGTATTGCTATTATTTTTTTGTCAGAGTTCACGACCCTGTGATTTCAGAGACGTTGCTTGTGACGTAACAAAGTTTGAATTATCATATTGAATGAATTATCATACTGAATTATCTTAATACTTTGATGAAACGAAGTGTATGAACGTGCATATAGTTTTAAACTAAGAGAATGTAAAGAATGTGAAATTATCTTTATTATTTTGAGACGAATATAACGTGATTTTTTCCCTGAAGAAGCCGCATGAGGGCTTGCAATGTTGTTTTCAATCGGCGAAGTGTTACTATCATGTAGCACACACTATACAATTTTCATTCACGTGTTATTTCTTAGCTTAGTGGACTCTTGAGAGGTCTCAAAGAATTTAATATCTAAATTATTAATATTTAGACATTATTTGTGCATTTAGATATTTGGGATATCCATCCAATTGTTTGAGTAATGAGCGGACGCGCCGGCAGAGTGCTCTCGAATTTTGAAAGGAATAATGCTAAATCTTATTTCTGTCCGAACTGTGAAACCCTTAGCACTGTACATGAAAATAAAATGAAACTGTGGCTACCAGCAGGGATACGCTGCTCTACGAACTGCAGAAACGAAACAATGGAAAAAAATTATTAAGATCTGTGGTCGAGATATGACGTCCAATTTCACTAACTAGACTCGCCTGACTCATTTAGAGATAATTCGTTGTTGTTACCTACGCAGATGAATGTTTTGTGTTCCTCTGTTGTGGGGGCGGGGGTGGGGGGTGGGGTTATACTCTTCGTTCCGTGAGGGGCTGTAATCTAACTAGATACCAGGAGCTATTATTGGCTACGAATTAAGTAAATCTTAGTTTCACCAGACCACTGAGCTGATTAATAGCTCTCCCAGGACTGGCCCGGAAGGATTAGATATTTTTTACGTGGCTAGGAACCAAGAGGTTTCGTAGAAACGGGACCTAGTAAAGCTTCTTATTGTGGGATTCGAACCACATTATATCAAAGAAATGAATTAATATCACTAGAAATAAATTCCTCTGATTCCGCGTTGGCCGAGCGGAGAATCGAACTTCGGACCATCAGATTGGCAGGCGAGCACGAAAACCACCCATCCAACGAGGAACTTTGGCTACGAATAGAATAAAGAATTTAGGCCAAAGGCCAAGCGCTGGGACCTATGAGGTCATTCAGCGCTGAAAGGGAAATTTAGAGTAGAAAGGTTCGAGTGGTGTTACAAGCAGGAGGAAAACCTCGCGGTTGCACAGACTCAATAGTTAAGTGGTGGAAAGTAAGATGGAAGAGGAGCTTGTGAACGGAGTTACAGTAATTGGTATGAAAGGGGTTGTAGCTAGGGGCCGAATTTGTGAGAAATCAACTTAAAAGGATCCGCATGTGTGCAGATTAGTGGAATCCAAACTGCAAACTCTAAAGTATGGATAGCAAGATTTGTACCCATGAGATGAACAACGTAAACGAATCGCATGGCACGGCAGTGCCATCTCGTGCCGGCAGCCATCCTAGAAGTGCTCAATTACAAAACCCGGAAGCCTAACCTGTCCCCCTAGCTGTAAGGGCCTTCTTTGCTTGCCCATAAATGAGAGGGGGCCCTAAGGTCCCCCGCACACCCCAAATCCTCCCCTGGTAACAATAATGTTACCATCTTCTGTTTGTTTGTTTGTATGGTGTTTTTACGTTGCATGGAACCAGTGGTTATTCAGCAACGGGACCAACGACTTTACGTGACTTCCAAACCACGCCGAGAGTGAGCTTCTATCACCAGAAATAACATTTCTCACTCCTCAATGGAGTGCCCGAGAATCGAACTCGTGGCCACCGAGGTGGCACGCCAACACCATACCACGCCACTGAGGCGCTTATATAATAAAGTTATTATCTCCCCCATACCTTGTTGCTGTCGTGTAATCTCGGTACAAGTGTAGCTTAGGGTGACCATTTATTTAACTTGCGAAAGGGGGACAAAGGTATTTAGTAAGCCATGCACACTTGCACTTATGTCGAGTCGTTATAAATTCAGAAGTTTAATACATAAGTTTATTCAATTACAGGTGATGATAAATGAGAAAGTCTATCAGTTAGTGCTTTCATTCAGGCATTATCGCTGACATTTTAAAGTCTAATCAATTAGTGTTTTTATTCAGACATTATTGCTGACATTTTAAACAGAAAATCATTCTCCAGATTTTAAGGAAAATTACAGACATTATTTAAAAAGAAAAAATAATTCTTACATCATTCTTTGGCGTATTTTTGGCTTGATTTGATCTTTACTAAGTATATTCAATAACAGGAAATGATAAATCAGGTTTATCAATGACATTGTTTTTATTCAGAAGTTATTTATTGATGACATTTTAAACAAAAATTAGTCTCTAATTTTCAAGGACAATTGTAGTAATTACATAAAAAAAGAAAGGCTGAAAGGGCGACATTGGGGCGTCCCGCCAAGACCGCAATTTTTTGGGGGATAAAGAGTCAAAAAGAAGGTTGACTTATGGTCACCCTATAGTGTAGCTTTCTTATCCGCTGTAGACCAACAGAGTCCATAGAAACGATAGTTCTATCGACTGTACGAATCAGTTCCTCTGTTTAACAAAGCAATATATTTATCCGGTATGCGGAATTTGTGCGTTTGTTACGTAATTTCCATTAGTTAATGGACAATTATCGTCCCAAAAAGTGGTTTTTAAACTATTTAAGGTCTGCCGTTTACCAAGTGAAATCTTCCGATTGGAAAATAAATTAAAAATTAGTTTTAATTATGTGGTGCGGTAAATCTGAGTTAAAGTATTCTTATCTATTAAGGACCATTAGTCGAGAAGAAAAGGCAGGGCAGCTGGATACCTGGGATATGATCAGTAATAAGTTCGATGAGCCGGATACTGTAATAAATCCTATAATTTTCTAAGTGAGCATCTCTAGAACGACTTTTGAGACAATTGTGGGAATAAAGATGAGACTTTTCCAGCAATATTCTGTTTATTGCAAATTGGCCTATTTAACAATTTTGACTGAAAATTGGTCGGTGGTAAACTTTAAAGAATTGTGAAAAAATTGATAGAAGTAGTATTTGTCACTATGCAATAAGATAAAATTATTATTATTTTTTTTTTTGAGCCTTCTGGCTTGCACTGTTCGATGACATCAGTTTGACCAAACTCCCTTAAGATTCTCATGTCCAGTACTCAACAAGGTGAAGACAAGCAGCCCTGCCCCATGGTGTTAGGTAATTCTTTATATTAGTTTCACCTTAGATTATTCTGTTTGTTTATAAGGTGTTTTTACGTTGCATGGAACCAGTGGTTATTCAGCAACGGGACCAACGGCTTTACGCGACTTCCGAACCACGTAGAGAGTGAACTTCTATCACCAGAAATGCACATCTCTAACTCCTCAATGGAATGCCCGAGAATCGAACTCGTGGCCATCGAGGTAGCTAAGTTTACGAATCATTTGATACATTTCTAGTTCAAGACTTTTTGGCAGCCTTTGCACCACCTGATGAAGGAACAGTTTCGTAGGAAACTCTTGGAATGGACTAAATGAGGTGTGCAGACAGCAAAAGCTCTGATTCCAACCCAGCCTCCAAGTCCTTATAGGATAGGAAGACACAAGCTTTTCTACAGCTGCTGCTTTAAGTTCATTGGTAGCTTTGCCAGCTTTCTTGCTTGAGATTTGTGTTAAATACCCAGAAATCTCTTGAAGGTCACTGTATAAGCTTCAAGGAGTTGTTGTAGGGCAGCATAACGCTTGTCAACGATGGGCAAGAATGCAGTCACTCTAAACTTCTCTCTCCCTGTCGCAGGCCCATACCCAGATCTTTTTTTAAAGGGGGGGGGGGGCTCTTTTTTCCCAAAACTGGATCTTTCCTTCTATAAATGTTATTGCATATATATAGGTATATATATTTCCTACTACTAAAGAATGTTAATGTAAAAAAAAAAAAAGACTAGCCA
This sequence comes from Macrobrachium nipponense, assembly GCF_015104395.2. Classification (NCBI taxonomy): domain Eukaryota; kingdom Metazoa; phylum Arthropoda; class Malacostraca; order Decapoda; family Palaemonidae; genus Macrobrachium; species Macrobrachium nipponense. Next base: position 22,944,060 of record NC_087215.1, on the reverse strand, counting down.
AAGAAACAAAAGAATGTTATTTATTACTTTGTAAGTAGAGTTCAATGAAAAGGATAGTCACAGCAAATATGGATTTCCAGATTTTTTTTTTTTTTTTTTTTTTGAGGGGCGGGGGGTCGTTCGATCCCCCACGGTACAGGCCTGCGTCAGTTAACATCCTTTGCAAAGTGTAGTTCTTCGTGGTAACGCTTTCGCTTAATACTGTTTGCGCTGTCCTTGTGTGCAGTATTCTGTCACATCACAGGCATATAGCTTTTGCTTCAGAGCCTTCAAACTGGGATCTCAGGTCTTCACCAAAATGAAAAAGAGACTGTAGCAGTGTAACAGCTTCGTTGAGGAAGAGCACAATTCTCTGTGGTTGGATACGGTTACTCTGAAAACTTTCCAACACTGCATCCCAACCTTAAATAAGAATAACGGTTTCAAGTTCTTTCAAACATTTGGAAAGACCACTTGCTTCAAAGTCTCTTGCCCGCTGGTTGATTTTGATCCAAGGAAAGCTCTTCTTCTAGAACAATGATGTTTTCCTAGAGTGAGGTCTATTGAGAGCAGCTGCAGCATCTACTCGCGCTGACCAACCTGCATTTGAAAGTTTATCAACTTTTTCCATCTTTTTTCAATCTCTTGGACGCCACAGCGTCTCCTCTAACATCAAGTAGATGCAACAAGTCACAATTTTATATATATATTTATTAATTCATTATTATTATAGTATTATTATTATTCTATTTTATTATTATTTGTGAGAAGCAGGGCCTTAGGCCATGGCCTGCTGGCCCCCCCCAACCCCTAAATCTGCCACTGATTGCTAGTATGCAAGTATTTCTTTTGAGCAACTTAAACTATTTTTCTTCGGAGTGAATGCATTCAATTTAATTCCAAGGGAAGTCATGAGTCTAACCTTAGCATTTGAACCTGCATACAATCAGTAACTATACACACAATTCTTATGAACATTTACTTCACAGAAAGGAACAAATATCAATGCATACATTTACCATTTTTTCTATACTAAACAAAGAAAAATCTTAAACAGTGGTCTACATTTGGAGAATCTTATTATCTCTACCACGTGGAAGTGATGTTTAATAAAATATAGTTGAAAGCAGACTTCTGCTCAAGTAATAATAATATCAATATATGAATCTGTGTTGCATTGTAGTTTACAAGCAAGGAAACAAGTTAGCAACATTATGGTCTAGTGATATGACATTCAACATCGTGATGGGGCCTAAAATGAAACGATTGTTCCAGTACATGTTACAAAGCTAGCACAATAGTTATGACTTATTGTTAAGTCAGAAGCCTTAATAAGACACTTATTTACTCGGGAATATGGTTGCGCGGTGGTTAACATCACTACGAACTATGCCATTGAGTCTATTTGTTTCTTTGTATGCGTTTTTACGGTGCATGGAACCAGTGGTTATTCAGCAACGGCACCAACGGCTTTACGTGACTTGACTTCCAAAACACATCGAGAGTGAACTTCTGTCACCAGAAATACACATCTCTCACCCCTCAGTGGGAATGGCAGAGAACTTCATATGCCATTGAGTGACGGTCCGAATTCAGTCCACTAAACCGACTTACCTAATCATGCAAAGTAATCGAGATGTCAAACTGGCACAGCTTCACCACAGGAGTCCATTGCCAACGGAGAGATCTATGGCGTATGACTATTTCGTTCAAGAGAGCCTGAAACGGGAGAATCCACTTCATGGTAATAAGTGCAACTTCGGATGCATTTGTGTTGATCTACCTCATACTTCGTTATCTAACTGCTACCAAGATTAGCCAATTTTTCGCTGGCATGGCCTCAACCTCAAGCTCTAAAGCAACCCTTACAACTAGTAATCTGATGATCGTCCGTAGTACTGAACGCAACGCAAGGACTCCGAAATAACGGTAGGGTGGAGAATGGGCTACGAGCGTATAGCTACTTACGTGACGCATTTAAACCTTCGTTATGTTTAAGTTTTAATCGTTAGTAACAAGAGTCCAAGTGGTGAATATTTCACGTCCCTAATCAGATTAGTTTTAAGGTATTAATAAATTTTAATCAGATAAGATATATCTTCCTTTGACAATGAAGGGCCCTAAGCTTCTTGACTACCTTCATTTGTCAGTGTCCATGTATCAGGTTTCCATTTATTATAAAAAGATGTATCAGAATATTATATGTTCTGTAGCGAAAACATTTGGTTAAATTTCATTTATTTGCTGTCTTCTTTATCGAATTCTGGCTCTATTAAGACTGCTATATATCTATATATATATATATATATATATATATATATATATATATATATCTATATAACTTTAATTCTCCATACAACTTATTTTCCAATTTTGCAGTCTGCTATATGTCATAACTAACGACCCATTTGTAAGCATTGTTCCTCAGTATGAGCTGCTATGAGAAATGTCTGCAAGGAAATGAATGTATCTTGTTTAGATATCTGTTGCCTTTGAAAATATCCGATATGATATCTTCAATCCTGCTAATAGTTTTTATGCAGTTGTCATGTTGGGTTAACTGGAGTGTTGGTGGCTTAAAAGCAGCCCCATTAATGGGTTTTCCGTGGAGTTCACTAAGAACCTCACTGAATTTCAATTGCATTTTGTTGTGTCTTATCATTTCAAAACTGACGATCTGATCTCGATGCCCCTCAAAATTCTTATTGATTCACACTGGTTACATCAGTTTAGAAAAGAGATAGACATTTAAAATATGCCACTGACCAAACTTTGAGACCATAACTTTCGTCCGATGAATGATGGTTCTCGTAATTTTTTGTTTTTATGTCAGTTTGTTTGTTTGTATGGTGTTTTTACGTTGCATGGGACCAGTGGTTATTCGGCAACGGGACCAACGGCTTCACGTGGCTTCCGAACCACGTCGAGAGTGAACTTCTATCACCAGAAATACACATCTCTCACACCTCAATGGAATTGCCGAGAATTGAACTCGCAGCCACCGAGGTAGCAGGGCAAGACCATACCGATCACGCCACTGAGGCGCACTTTATATGTCAGTAAATCCAAGCAATAGGAATGTTTATATTATCAGGAAGGATTCCTCTGAAATGCGCAGCATTCTGGGATTCTATTGCCTCTCATTCGCCTCAATTCTCAGTCAGATGATGTACAGTTAGCACAACAGTTCGTTAAATCAAGTTCCACCTCTTTGTCTTCAAACTTTTCTTCTGTCAAGCTATAAGATAGCTTTACTTCCGTTTAAAGAGTCTCAAGGAGTGTATTTTGTTCCAAATTCTATATATTATATAACAAAGATGTTACTTCTCTTGGGTCATACGTAGTATTCTGAGTTGAAGGCCAAGGGAAGCCTTTGTATTTCCTTGCTACTTTTCTCACTTTGACTGATATACTGTGATTCGTGATCGAATCGACGACCACTATGACTTCAAAAAAGGATAAATAAAAAGTAAGGCTCCAAAAGTATCTTTATCTTAAAATAGAATATAAAAGTGTTATAAAGTACTTAGCATACAATCTGTGTCATTCATGGCAAGGCCAAAAGTGCCAGCCAAGGGCGTATTTACATGACTTACAATAGACAATAGGGCCCGGGGAGCCCCAGGTAGTCCCACCCACCACCCGAGGTAATGAGGGTGGTGGGCGGGAAGTTCCTCATCTTCGAATTTCCTTTTGGGCTGCCCGGGCCCGCTGAGCAGAGGAACCTCACTGGGTTCCCACCCGTCCGCGCCCTGAGACTGTACTGTAATGTACCACTAATTTTTTTACACCTGCGCACACACGGTTACACTCCTGCCACCCATTACATTATATTTTACTCAGTCTGCTTCAATGTTTATTTTCCTCTAGGTAGCTGCACATTATAGGATGCCCAACACTTCGTAATATACACACAGGCACCAGTTACTTGTAAAAAAAAAAAAATACTAGTACATCACACATTTACAATTTTTCTTCCATTACCATTCAGTTATTGTTTTTTTTAGTCATACAACCGTCTCTAGGTCCTGCAATAAATGAGGTGGTGGAGGATCCTTGTGTCGCAGAGGGCGTGGCAGGTGGCGGCGGGGTCGACGCTGACGACGAACGGGTGCGTCAGGGATGGCCGAATTTGAAGAGTCGTTTGGCGCCTGATGTGGTGGAGGTGGCGGCACTCTGGGGCCCCGAGCCTGCTGGTGCCGCAACCAAGCAGTGACATAGTCATGAGAACCTGGGTGTAACTGCAGAAGGCGGGCCATACCAGGGCCACGGCCCACGGGCCACGTGGTGTACGTCGAATGTGAATCTGCCGATGCTGAACTTAAAGTATCAGCTGTTGCTGTTACTTCTGTGTCTGATGGATAGTCAGTACTTGACCCCCCACCAAGTCCACCACAAGACTGACTGAGCGCACCTGCAGTATGGCAGCGTGAAAGAGGTGCTGTTTGGCACCTGGAACTGATTGGCGTTTCCGTTAAAGGTGTATGAACATGACAGCGAGTGAGAAGGGGATCGTGTGCATGAAAGCAAGCAGCACATACAACCCGGAATCTCTGAATACCTCGCACAACGGCAACTTGAGGCGCTGACTCACATACAGTCTTATCTTCATCGGAGGGACCATGAAGAACTTCAGCATTACTTGTTACAGCTCTCGATTTCAAGGAGTGATTACCAATTCTTATGATGTGACCATTTTTTATTTTTTCAATGCAACTTATTTCAGTGCGTCCTGGTTTTTCATCTATTGCTTTCTCTTCCTCTTCATCCTCTTCTTCAACGTCGCACGGGCCTTCAATGCCATCAAACATTTTACAGTGGCAATAACCATTTCTGCAGGATGAGTGTGATGCAAACGATGGTTTACTGGTTGGGGGTGGTGTGCGTTGATTTCTAGGATCATGCACTGATAGTGCCCTAGCATTAGCTGTTGCACGATTAATAGTACCACAAGAAAGTGAGCTGAAACTGTCTGAGAATGAGCCATGAGCTCTGTGCAGCAAATCATATTCTGGAGGAAGCTGAGTTGGTAAAGTGTTAGTATTTCTAGAGTTGAAAGAACCATTGTCTGTAGAGGAACGCTCTGATTTTGTGAGTCGAGGAGGGAGGATGTCATGTGAAAAACTAAACATGGTTGGTGGTAAGTGTGCTGCCATCAATCGCGGTGCCAAAGGTAAGGGTGAACGAGGCGTAGAATGGGCCATCGGTGGGAGGTTCTTTAATGGAGTTGCAACTGGATCTTTACCATCCTCCACATGTACATTGTCTTTACTAGCATCAGGTACCACACCATCCTCTGCGTCCTTGAAGTCAACGTACGAAGAATTATCATGTTCAGTGATGTCATTAGGGCCATTGGCAGATGCTGACTTGGCATTGGGGGTGACTAGTGAGGCCGTCCTGGCAAAGGCACAGGCCTTATTACGAGGCCAGGAGGGTAAGAGCGAGGAGCAATAGAGGTAGGAAAGTGCCAAGAGCAGCAATGCCACAGCCTGGGCAGCTAACACTGATGAGAGAATTGCAGTTCTAACTACTGGTAAAGCAACTTTACTCGCAGTGTACCAGGTAGCAGTGACTGCCACATTTTGAATTGCTGTGATTGAATAATATGCAGCAGGGAGACGAGGTCGTGCACACACTGTCATAGCTGAAGCATCATCACGGAAAACATGCCAGTCCCAGAGCAAGAGATAAGCTAGAAACACCCTTCGTAACAGTTTACGCACTGGTCCAAGGGTAGTGGGTTCTAGCTCATCCTGCAGACAGAGCCAAGCAAGGGCTGCAAACCAGTGAATAGCTACCAGAACACTAGTCCATGTGACAGTTAAACAAAACAAAGCTGCAACAGCTACTGCTCTACTCCATATAACACAAGCCGTAGTGACAGCCACTACGACTCGAGCAGCATAATCATGGTTGTGAGTGTGCTCTGATCCTTGCTGCCGACCATGAATGGGGTTATGGGCCACCTGCGTGATTGTCGGGGGAGTCAGTGATGATGGTCGAGAACTATGACTAGCTGTTGTGGCCACAACAACTGCCACCACTGCGGAAACTACCAATACTGTTGCAGCCAAAACAAGTATGACCCCAGGGGCTACAGGTTCGCCTAGAATGATGGCCATGTGCATAACCAGGAAAGGCAAAGTGTGAACATGAACCTGAACAAACCGCAATGTTCCTAGCTCTGCAACATCACTAGAATCAAAAGCTAGATGGACTTTGAGAAATCTCCATAGTATTGATGCCTGGAGGATGTGCAGCAGCCAGCATAGCATTCGAGCCGTTGCTCTGCCTGAGAAGTCTTGGGCCCGAACCGCCCAGACTAAGGAAATGGCTGTGATCAAAACTAGAGGCGCTGTCGTGAATGCTATCTGCAGAGCCAGCTCGGGGCTCTTCCAGAGGTTGATAGCACTGCCATCGTCGTCGTCGTCAGATGTCGTCGAAGTCTCGCTCCCAGTTGTAGGAAAGGCAAACGAGAGGATTACAGTCACCATGGCGGCCACTTCTACAACATGGGTGAGGAGAAGAACAGCTGCCGCCCATCGCCCACCACCTTCACTGGCACTACCGCCAGTGGAGGTAGTGTCAGTCACGGTGGCGTTCGAGGGCGGCGCATTTGCCCCTGGATCAGCCCTGGGTTGGGTGGCCTGGTCCGGCGTGTGTGAGGGGTGAGGGTCCCCGGCCGGGGAGGGGCCGGCCTTCATCTTCACATCGCCGACAAATCACCCGGTATCGCCGGGCCACAGGCTATCTCCACAGCTTCCCTGCAAGAGAAAATCGGTGTTAGTCCGAATATACTCACTGGTGCTCATTTCGTTTAAAACTAAAATTAAAAGATATACCAAACAAAAACTTCTTTCAGTTTTCTTCTGAAGATTGAAAAGGAAACCCACAAAATCACTTTGTAACTTGTTTACTCTAAGTATTTACATTTAGTATAACTAAATGTAAATACTTAGAGTAAACTAGTTACAAAGTGATTTTGTGGGTTTCTTTTTCAATTAAAAGATACACTATATAAGTTACGAATACAAATTTTACTAAGTATGAAACATACATTTAAAAATGTCACAAGACCATTGTAATATTAAACAAATTCTAACCAACAAACTGTAATCTGTGATACAACAGGAACTCAGCATTCTGTTTACTAGACCAAGTACTGATATATAATGATAATGGCTAGATCCTGTCTGGTGTAAAAGTGAAGAAGCTTATTAATTTTTTTTTACCACAACAGACAACCCAGGAATCTTAACGCCACATTTCCAAAAGGTCTCATAGTTTCGCTAAATTGATAAAAAAGATTAATATATGCCAGAGGTTCATATTATGAATGTTATAAACATCAAACATTATAATGATAAAAAGGGTTAAAAATGAACAAAACTTCTTGGTTGACGTAGGACTTATCTTGAAAGCTGTATTGATCAGTGGAAATGCAATGAAAATTTACAAGTGAGGTGTAAATTAATGGAATTTCAGTGACGATAAAACGAAAACAAGATGAAAAATGATTTCTTACAATCATAAATGTCTCACACACCATAATATTCAAATGCTCAGGCCTATCCACTTGGGAAATTTGGAATCGGCTTCATTTGGCTCACAGAAGGCAGATGTCAGTCTAAACTCTCCCAGTGCAAAATTACTAATTTTTTCCCCGCTCTCAAAGTTTCATTTATAGACATCGTGTCAGTAAAATCACCATTATCTAGAAATACATGAACTGATACGTTATATAACCTTGGCTTTTCGTCTGTTTCTTGAGAGAGAGAGAGAGAGAGAAGAGCCAGTTTCAGAACCACTATGCGGAACTGAAATTATTATGGTTCGTGACTCAGAGTAGAGCAACAGATGAAACAAGCACAAGAAAAGACAAAGCGAGGAAGGAAAAATTACCATTTCAAGTGCAAGTTGCTAAATCTTCACGGCCTGAGGTGCAAATTTAAGAATATATAATACGCTTACATTATCTAAAATAGTGTGAAGAATTCAAGAAGTTAAGCGGGCACTGAGGTTATTATAATTGCGTACGTATGTGGTAAAGTGACCATAGTTTTCGACGAAGAAATCTACGGAGAGCGCACTCCAGTTTTCATCTCTTGCCTAAAGAGTCTATTGTCATTTTTAAGCCTTTTATATTTTTTTCTTCTTCAGGTCATTGCAGGGGCGTCACAAAATGTATATCAAGATAACCCTCACCTCCTGAAGATTGGAACGATATCTTAATTGTGTATTCCTGATTCAAATTTCAAGAGTTTAACTAACAAGTATATACTTTCTTTATAGTATAGATTATCATAATCAAATCTGGCTACTATTCTACGTTGTCTCCGGGATTCTTTTGTAAATATCGAAAAATGGACGATTTGGTGGGAATGAATGTGTTCACAAGGTTTCACCCAAGTTTATTCATTTTTTCTTGAGATTTTTTGTTAGCAAATATAAAACACAGTAAACTATAGTATTACTCTTTCTCAATTTCGCTGGCAGATGTTACGCATCAACAATGCAAGAACAAAGGAAGGGTCAGACCCACTTGCTATTTCAATGATTTCTCACGAAGAGATGTCTCGTAGGGGACCAGGAAGCACGATGGAAATAACTACACGCTCGTTAAGTATCTCTTCTTTATAAATAATAATAATAATAATAATAATAATAATAATAATAATAATAATAATAATAATAATAATAATAATAATAATAATAATAATAATGGAGATTGATAAGGGGAACCGTACAGATTCCCGAAAGCTATCCTTGCTGTTTTTAAATTTAAATATATGTAAATTTATATAACTGTGAATTTGCCTCTCCATTTGAAGACTCGCGCTACTATGATAATAATAATAATAATAATAAATAATAATAATAATAATAATAATAATAATAATAATAATAATAATAATAATCAGTGGCGGATTACCCAATAGACTAAGCCTAAGGGCACCCCCAAAGCCTAGGGGTGGGGTGGTGGCCTCGAACTAGCCATAATATTAAAAATTGTATAACTTGAACAGAGTTGTAGGCCAGGAGAGGAACTAGATACCAATTTTGTGCAAATTGTATACTCTCAAAATCTTACTATAATGGGCGTTATGTCTGTCCGTCCGTCTGTCATTCAATTACGGCCAAACGGCTGGTCCGATGGGCATGAAACTTGGCAGGGTTATAGTGGGGACCCCTAAGATGGTTTATGATGGGGTTTCATCCTACCTCCCCCTACATCTCTCCCCCTCATGGGCGTTATGCTAGTAAGCATAATTATCCTAATCTTAATTATTGTGCACCGCTCTAATTTCCTCGCTATTGCTTTGAATATAGATTCAAAATGTCCCCCTAGAATTGCTCACATTTCAAAAACCCCAGGTGATTTGGCTTGCTTCGCTCGCCTGACTTTGCCCTTTCAGTATCCTTAGCCTAAGGGTCTCAATGGGTCTTAACCCGGCACTAATAATAATAATAATAATAATAATAATACTTAGGAAGCAGATCCTCTCTCAAGCATAGTTCATTAAAAGTAATGGCTACTTCAGCAGCGTTACGCTTGTAGAGATTCTTCTGTATTTTTCGAATAGCGGCTTTTCCCGTGCTACTTCAACAGGCTAGTAGAGCGCCTATGGAGGTCATTATTGAATAATAATAATAATAATAGTTCATCCTTTTTTATTCACTAAAATATATTAATACAAACAGTCTAAGAATTTAGGATATAGAAACTAAGATGCATAAACACATAAGCACAGCAATAAATAATCTTATGTAAGAATATTAGTGAGTTCTCGAAAACAATTCCGGTCATTATAGAAGTTTTTCACCGACGTATGCCTTGGGATGTTCTGTGGTTCATATGAATTAATAAATATACGTCTATTTTTTAAAGGTATTAGGAATCAATATTTTCAACTGCATCCATACACAAGACTCAAGATAATGCTCTCGGGAAAGAAATTAATGAAACGGTCACTTCAAGGGGAATTCATAACGACCAAAACCTTTGCAGGAAACGAAAATGTATAAAGTAAAGACTAAGCAGGCAGTCATGCATTATTAAAGATCGAACTAATTCTGCCAAATCACTTTGTGCTTGACGCTAAAGCATCTGAATGTCACAGGAAATCATTTTTTTTTTTTCTGAGAGGCAGATCTAAAGCATTCCTTACTGAAGCCATATTCCCTGCTCAGCCTGACCATATCTGAACGTGTTATATTCCGGCGTGGGGTTCTGAGGCGCGTTCATACGCCTCGCTGGATGGAATGGAAACAGTTTTAACTTCCTTGTCCTTGTTAGATAAGCCATTCCCTTGGAGGGGAAAAAAGTGTAAACAGAGTTGAGGATATCGATATCATTTTCTTCAAATGTAGAGCTATATCTCGACAAAAAAATATATATTGTTATAATTATATAATTATTAAACACTACTATTTGCTTCTGACGCTCTGTCCTTTAGCTTACTAAACTAAACTCAAGAATTAATACCCGTTACGTATTAAAACGCACGAAGAATAGATAATGAACACAACGCTAAAAGTTTTAGTTTCTTTAATCCGTGTGGCTTTGGTACTAACGCATGATTAAAAAGTACATTAAATCTTCGAAAATCACCAAAACAACAATAAAAACAACAACAATATTTGCATCAAATGACAGAGTAAACGACCATATAAACACAAACAAGGAAAGAAAGAAAGAAAAAAAAAAAAAGACATAAAAAAAAGCAGTTTTCCGTCCCGGCCGCAACACCCAACTGAACGCGAGCCCCGACTGCCCTTGCTAGGCCTATCTCGAGAGAAGCATACCTGAGGTGAGGGCGCCCATGAAATGGAGGTGCAATGGCGGAGGGACATAAAAGAGAATATATGAAATGTCTACATATATATATATATATATAATATATATATATATATATATATATATATATATATATATATATATATATATATATATACACACACACACACACACACACATATATATATATATATATATATATATATATATATATATATATATATATATATATATATATATATATAATATATCCTTTGCTCCGTTGGAGCCGAGGTAACTGGAAGAGAAACAGATGAAGGGAGAAATGGTAAAGCAAACTACAAGCGGAAATGGGACGTGAATCACATCGAAAAAAAAAAAAAACTATCAATATCAAAGCGAATTCTTAGACACAAACGAGCAACGTTCGTTTGTGAAAAAGGAGGGACAAAAGCAGCACCGAACAAATAAAATAATAGGAACAACGGATAAAATCGTTTCAACAAAAAGCCTTCCACGGCGACCAGACAAGCGTGTAACGAGATAAAAAGGGGCTAAACGTGATACTGAGCACAAGGATTTTAATTAAAGAGACTTGATAGGGGGATTACAAGCTCAATGGCGTTTTATTAAGAGTTGTGGTTGTTAGACTCGAGGTGGCCTTATGCCAGCTCAGTTTCTTGGGCTTTTGTGTCATCCGTAGATACCAGAGGGTGATCTTCCAACGCTCAGAAAAACATATCGTGGGATCAGAGTAACGACGTAATTTAGATTTAGATAAGTTATTTTGATGAGAATATTTCTCTCCCTCGACACGCTATCGTGGTGAGAATCTCTCTCTCTCTCTCTCTCTCTCTCTCTCTCTCTCTCTCTCTCTCTCTCTCTGCGTGTAGCTTTTCTACTAGCTACGTAAACCTAATGATATATAATACAGCGGTTAAGAAAAAGACACTGTGTATAACCAAGTTTAAGTGAAAATACAGTTGAATTTTCTTAACTATTCAATACAAATACGAAGAAAGTGTTTCCATTACTGGATACAATATAACTCTTATGTGCTGTTACTAATAATTAACTACTATAAACATACACAAACTTCCCTTACTACAGAGTACACGAAAGGAACATTGAACCAAGTCACATTTACTGACACAGATGGCGTTGATAATCTGACTGCTTAAACTTAACCCTTGCGAATACATCTCACACCTATAGCCACAGCAGGCCAAATTTTGTTAAGGAGTTTAAATGAAGTGGAACACAAACTAAAAAGAAGAAAATATTGGTGCTCTGTCAACTCCGATCACCACAATAGCAGTTTCGTTAAGCTCGCTTTAGCACTTTTTTTAACATTGCTAAATAGTTAATATTTTCATCAGAAAACTGCGGTCATTTTTATACTGCCCTTACACACATCTCGCCAGCAACCTTGAGAGAGAGAGAGAGAGAGAGAGAGAGAGAGAGGAGAGAGAGAGAGAGAGAGAAGAATTTCTAAGGATGAAACATGGCGCAGATATACCGTAGAGTACTTTATGTTCAAGTCGATTGGAAGATTCGGCAATTTCCGAACCTCCCTGAACCTTAACCACAAACTGGACAGAATTACAGGGAGATATCGACTTGTATATAACTCAAGAGGAAATAATAAGACTCATGTACAGCTCAGGAAAACGTAGTGGTGCAGCCTCACTTGGTGTTACTCTAACCACACGCGGAATTTTTTATTCAAAGGAGATCAAAGAAGTAGAAGGCTAAACCTCGCTATTTTGCCGCATTAGAGTCCAGGCAGTATTTTCATTAATACTATAAAAAGGAACTCCATAATCTGCAAATAACTTTGAAAATAATAATTTGTTAATTCTGGACAAATGCAGAACAGTTCCAGCAAGGAAATCTGCGCATTAACAAAACTAAACATTTCCAGAGCGTTTTTAGGAGCAAGAGCCCGTGCTAGCGCGGTGCCGAACTCATCTAACGATGGAAAAGGAAGAATTTTAAACAGACGGTGAGCGCAATGTCAAAAGTACTATTAAAAGATTGTGTAAACGAGAGAGAGAGAGAGAGAGAGAGAGAGAGAGAGAGAGAGAGAGAGAGAGGGTACCTGTTTCAACAATATCTATAAAGGAACTACCACTACTACTATAGAAGATTCACATCAACCGTGCATTTGATGTCTAGGCCAGTCCCTTATGACACCCCTGATTGGCTGCTGATAAGCCAATCACAGGGCTGGAAACTCTCAGTCTCTCTCGAGTGTTCACTTAGGCAGGATGTACGTTCCACCTCTCCTGAAAGACGTATACCTCAGGAGAGGTAGAACATAGATCCTACCCATGTGAACTCTCTCGAGAGACAGAGTTTTCAGCCCTGTGATTAGCTTATAAACAGCCAATCAGGAGTGTCGTAAGGAACTGGCCTAGACATCAAATGTACGGTTGATGTGAATCTACTATATTGCTGCTACTATTATAGCTATCTAGCAGCCAGGTCCGGTCCCTTCCGTCGCGTCGTCGCGTCGCGTCGCGTCGCGTCGCGTCGCAAAGGTTCTCTTATAATGTTTATCGAGTGTCTCAATCTCGGCTCAGGTCAGCTTTTATAAGGGAGGAACTCAGCATCTAACAAGACTTTGGGTCATTAAATCCATCCCAGCGTTTTTCAGTTTACACCCCCATATCTCTCTCTCTCTCTCTCTCTCTCTCTCTCTTTAGCCCATAGGCGCCAGCTCTTTTTCGAGGACTCCACTCGCCCCAGGTATTCTATACCTGTGAAGCTCGATATTACGTTGGGCTGCTTATTGCTATGCACTCACTTCGTCCCATCAGTTCGATAACGTTCATAAATAAACTGAACAATTCCTTTTTTTTTATCACCGAATCATTAATTTATTTTCTATTCAGATCACTTGATAAATTCGCATATTTTCATCTCACATGGCGCACTGTTTTCGTATCAGCAATTTCGATGTTTTGTCTGCAACGGCTATATTTCATTAACTGTTTACCAACGTAGGGATTTCCATTATCTCAGAAGTCTAAAGTCAAATCATTATACTAACTTCATTACCAAAATTTTTTACTCAGTCGTTTTTCTAATATTTGGCTGTATGCTTGGCTTTCAACCAGTTAACATATTTCAGGCAAGTTTTCGTATCACTTGGCTGTCGGGAACATTAAAAAAAAAAAAAATACTAGACTTCCCATTTTGGCAAAGGCGAAGGTCCAAGAAAATACCTTTTTAAATTACCGAAATGATCTGGAAGCGCATGACAAGTAAAGGAGTACTGAATCATAACAAATAAAACTGAATTCAACTATGATGCAATTCGAGTCTGAAATGATCTAAGAATATTCATTTGTTTTGGATTCCGAGGAAGGACGGACTGCTTCCTAGATTTAAATTTAGCACAATTCTTCGAGTTTTATTTTTCTTCGTAGTTTATTCTAAGCTAGAACACTGGTTTTTCTTGTGAAAAAAAAAAAAACAAAAAAAAAACTTATACTGAGTTCTGTCATTACAGGAAAAAGAGTTGGTAGAGGAACTTTTGATGTGTTCACAAAACTGCCTTTTAAAGACAGTTGTTGAATTCCTCAGGAGATATACACAGGATGGAAGGGATTTCTACATTCTGGAGTACCAAAAATATAATTATGATTGACAGGAAATATCGATCTGCGCCTCGTCCCAAATATAGGACACGCCAAAATGAAAGAGAGTGATGGCATATTCTCTAATTTCATTCAGTGTGACAACGAATAAAAGAACCAGTCTCTTATGAGCTCGTAGTGGAATGCTAACATCCAACACTATTTTTACTCTATTATTGACTGTAATAATACTTATACGGTTTTGAAAAAGAAAAGATTCAAGTATATAAACACACGAGCAAATCTGAACATACGCAACTCCCTCCTGTAATTATAAATGAGGACCTAAAAAAAACATCCTTGACAAAGGGATTGGAAGAGGGAGGACGCTAATGAAGGTGGAGGGGTAGTGGGTGGGGGAAGAATCAAGTGTAAGGGAAGGGGGAAAGGGGGGGAGGGATGACACTAATATGGGTAGGGGGTGTGAGCGGACATTATCTTTAGTGTTCCATCTGACATTTGCTGGAGACAATGAGTTAATTAAAAGACCCATCGGGAGCACGTAAAGGAGAAGAGAGAAAGGTTCAAGATTACGTGGAAAGATGGACAGTTGCTGGACATGTAAGAGAGAGAGAGAGAGAGAGAGAGAGAGAGAAGAGAGGACAGAGAGAGAGAGAGGTCCTTAAAATATCTTTTAACATTAATTGATTTTTGTTTGTTCTCGAACTAACTACTGACAGAGAGAGAGAGAGAGAGAGAGAGAGAGAGAGAGAGAGAGAGAGACTTCATTAAAATATCTTTAACATTCGCGGATCTGTCTGTTTTCGAAATGGCAACTGACTGAGAGAGAGAGAGAGAGAGAGAGAGAGAGAGAGTTCATTAAAAATACCTTTAACATTCCCTTATTTGCTTGTTGTCGGAATGGCGAATGGCTACTGACTGAGAGGAGAGAGAGAGAGAGAGAGAGAGAGAGAGAGAGAGAGAGAGAGAGAGAATGTCTAGGAATGTTTATACAGCAGAATGGCAGTGAAAACCAGTATAACGAAAAATTAGGGAAATATATCGATATGGCTTACTCTTATCTATGTGTATTAAAGAAGATATTCACAAATAGTTTTTGTAATGTTATTATATATATATAATTATATAATATATATATTATTAATAATAATATATATTATATATATTATATTATATTATATATATCAACTATGCAGTTGTTTAATAAGGATACTA
>NC_087215.1:22898481-22925981 GCF_015104395.2 Macrobrachium nipponense | reverse complement strand
TTATACGAATCACGGTGATGTGATAATATAATTCATATATATATATATAATATATATATATTATATATATATAATATATATATATATAGATTATAATATATATATATAGTAATATATATATATATACACACTATATTTATACAAATACTAAATATTATAGCATTATTATAGATACAGTATATATATAGTATACTATATATATATAGGATATATATATCTATATATATATATACGTATTCTATAATATATATATATATATATATATATCCTAAATATATAGATATATATATATATATATATATATATATATATACCTATATATATATGAACAGGATATTTGGCCTCGCCAGAGAAGAAAACTTCGAGTACCGAGATCTTCCATCTTATCAAGACATTGTCAGTTACTTTGACAATGTACCTACGAATAAGACCGAGGAAATTCATGGGAGTTTTATTATTTTCTAGTCGCGGCCAAAAACACTCTCTTTATATACATATATTGTGTTTTAATTTCTTGGGGAGAGAGGAGATTCGTATATTTGTGTGTGTGTGTGTGTGTGTCTGCATCATTTTGCCTGTTTTCTGTTAAGCTCATATGCTGTAATTCTGTTAAATAATACTTTATGCAACCAGTGCGTAACAAACAGATTTATTCTTACTTTTAAAACTATTAATGTTATTATCAAATTCCCATGTGTTTTCGTCGTAATTCAAATATATTGTCGTATTTTGAAAACAATGCAGCGGGGTATTTTCAGAAGAAAAAGTAGACAGACCACCTCATGCAGATAAACGAACACTCACGCGCACACACACAATATATATTATATATATATAAAATATTATATATATATTAATATATATATATTATATATAATATATATATATTAATATTACAGAAAATATGTGTAAGTTGTATTATGTGGTTAGGTCTACTTCAAAAGCGGTTGGTCGTTAAAACTGTAAAATGCAAACATGGCCATATCGTTTATGTGGAAGGAAAAATATAGAAATAAATTTAACACTATTTATCCAAGTAATATGGGATTCCTCGTACAAATAATATATCATGAAGATTCACCTAAAACTGAGGAAGGCACGTTCGATTACCATTATGGTGTGTAAATGTGTCATATATATATATATATATATATATATATATATATATATATATATATATATATATATATATATATATATATGTATATATAATATATATACATACATATATATATACATATATATCTATATATTCTTATATATATATATATATATATATAGATATAATAGAAATACATGTATGTACGTATATGATTATATACTAAAACGTAGTGTATTGGCTAGCAATTCAGTTTAATTCAGCGTAATAAAATATTAGACATATGCCAACATCGAGTATTCATGCTCCATGACGTAAATAAACCTTTAACTTGTATCTCCCTCCTTGATGTTCCTCACTGTACAATATTTAATACAATATTTATTACAATATCTTTCTAATCAGTGTCGAATTTCCCTCGATTTTCAATACACGCTGACGTCACGATCGACTCACTTTTCCATCAACATAAACAACCATACATGATTCCGATAATGATGGAATGTGAGATTAGTTATGATGTTATAACAACGGGCGAAATTAGTCATGAAATTATAACATAAATTGAAATTGGTAGTAAAATTATAACAAAAAGTGAAACTGGTAACGAAATTATGACAAAAAATTAAATTGGTAGTGAGGTTAAAACAAAAAGTGAAATTAACATCGAAATTATAAATTTTTTAATTAGTAATAAAATTACAACAAAAAGTGAAATTCGTAATGAAATTATAACAAAAATTTAAATTGGTAATGGAATTATACAAAAAGATAAATAAGTTATGAAATTATTTTTAAAAAATGGAATTAGCAATGAAAATATAACGAAAAGTGAAATTAGTAATGAAAATCTAACAAAAATTGAAATTGGTAATGGAATGATAACAAAAAGTGAAATTAATTACGAAATTTTTAAAAGGAAAAAATAAAAAGAAAATGGAGGAGATACTGAGATGATTTTTCCGAAAAAAGGGGGTATTTCTCACTAATGTGACGAGAAAGGTGTTTCGTAAAATAAAATGGCTGGGGTCACTGTTTTATCCAACCTCCCACTGCTGCGTTGTTCTTTAATATTATCAATAGTAATTAATTTAGCTATACTTGTAGCATTAGCAGATGACTAAAAAAACTAGTAGTATTACTAAAAACACGAACTATTTTCAAAATAAATGATGATAATACTCAGGACGCCTATTTATCAGCTACCAAACGTGAACAACAAAAACATATGTCAGATCTGGTGATAAAAATGCGTGCTCCATTGCATCTGAGAGAGAGAGAGAGAGATTTGTTTAAGAAACGGTCGAAAACAGCCCAATTAACCTTGTAGAGAGGTGACGATGACAACTCTGCAGCTTTTCTCTCTCTCTCTCTCTCTCTCTCTCTCTCTCACACACACACACACATTAGCTAAATCATCAACAGAAAAATGTGGGTGTTCGAGAGATGGAGGCCCCATGGAAGAGGAGGAGGGGGGGGTGGGGGGGGGGGCGGGGGGGGGGGGGGGGGGGGGGGGGGGGGGGGGGGGGGAGGGGGGGGGGGAAAGAGTGTATGGGTAACTTGACACCACCTTACAGCGGCTCCCAGTCTTCAGACTTTCGGGGGCAGTAAAAGTCAACCCCTTTCTGCAAGAATGACAAAATCAGCCTCAATAGCAGAATCGGGTTACGGGTGACAAGTCGTCGTCAGGGAGAGAGAGAGAGAGAGAGAGAGAGAGAGAGAGAGAGAGAGAAGGGGACCCTGCCTCATTAAGGTGTGGTTTCAATCAATAATTAAGGCTAGTGCGCTCCACGTCGTCTCCTGCCACTGGCGTTAGAAGCTCCTCCCCACCCCTACCCCACCCCCGAAGTCCATCTGTTCTGCTGCTTCTTTCCTGGGTTAGATAAGGAAGAAGAAGAAGATGATCCTCCTCCACTCCACTGGCAGAGTTGCGAGGCAAGACGAGTGTGTTTATAAAGCAATGGGTGAGCTTATAGAGGAGGAGGAGGAGGGGGAAGAGGACGCTTCATGGAATGCTCCTTGGAATGAGGAAATGGAGAGCAAAAGCGAGGGAGAACTGTGTGTCGTCGAAATTTTCATGGCGGGGGTGGGGTGAGGTGGGGGGTGGGATAGTTTGATATGCATTCGTTGAAAACTGACCAAGGGAAATATTAGTCAGTAATTATGATGATATACAGACGATCAGAATGCATGTACACGGACAGTAGAGAGGAGGCTGTACGAGGAAATGAACTAATTTCATAAAAATGAGACTGAATAAACTCGATCACAAGCGAGACAGGGAGCCCAAGCAAGCAGTAAAGCAAAAAAAAAAAAAAAAAAAACAACGCTATGTTAAAAAAAATCCAGGGTCATCCGAAAAAAAAGGCAAACTAACGAGAATAACTTTGTTTACATTCTGTACGCATTCAGCCCTCTCCCTCACGCGATATATTTCCCCGTTTTCTTTAATGTTTCGTTCCCTTTGGCAAGGAAAATAACTCATTACCTTCATAATTACCAGTTCAAATGTCAGAAATGTCTCCCCTTTTTCGATTAAAATTCAGAAGGGAGAAATTTGTTCCGCGAAAAAGGGTGAAAAATGAATTTGTTTGTTTGTGTGTTTGTTTATTTTTTGTTGTTTTTCCGTTGCTAGGAACCAGTAGTTATTCAGCAACGGGACCAACGGCTTTACATGATTTCCGAACCACATCGAGAGTGTACTTCTAAAAAAAAAAAACCACCTTTCGATCCGTTGTTTAATTAAAAAAGGGCTTAAGTGACTTTCATTTTCAAAATCTTTTTAAAAATGGAGAACTCTATTTCTCTTTTCATCCAAAAAGGCAGAGGACTAAAATTTACTTCCTTTTTCATTTGCAAGAAGGACGAAATACATTCAGCTTTTCATTATTTTCTTTCCAATTTCATGGACAATAAAGGAAACCATTTATTTTCATTTTTGAAATTTGAATAAAGCCAAAGCTTCGTATATATTTTTCCATTATTAGTCGGAACGCACAGGATATTTGATTTTCATTAAGAACAAAATTTATATTCTTTTCAATTATCAGCATTTCCGTTCCCTATTAAGAGCACAAAAGTAACTCTTATATATATATATATATATATATATATAGTATATATATATATATATATATATCATATATATATATATATATATATATATATATATATAGACATATATATTTCACTAAGAGCAAAGACAAAAACCCAAGAAATTAAATTTTGGTGAGAGAAAAAAAGGGCATAAATATATTCCCTTTCTTAATAAGAACAAAAAAAAAAGGAAAAAAAAAATAAAAACTTCCTTTCTCTACGAAATGCAAAACAAGGGAGAAATTTATTGACGATTTATCAAGCCGGCCGGACAATATCCATCTGCGATATAAGGAAGGGTATTAACGATGGGCCAGCTTGCCCCATGCCCGCCCGACCCATCATGTTTGTTATCTCGGGGCGCCTGGGCACCGTGCGCATACTTATTTATCATTCTTCTTCCTCTTCTTCTTCTTCTTCCTCCTCAGGTCCTTCCTTCAAGATGCCTACGCTGCTCTCAGAGTCTTCACCGATCTGTGGGACTCTGCCACATAATAGGACGGATGATCTGACAATATCTCGTTTTTTTAAACCACCTCTCTCTCTCGCTCTCTCTTTCTCAGTTCAAATACAGGAACAAGGAAACGGTGCTGCAGCCCTACACATCAATAGTTAGACCTCATCTTGAATATGCAGCCCAGCTTTGGTCACCAATACTATAAGAGAGGACATAAATAGATTAGAAGGGGTACAAGCAAGAGCCACAAAGTTAATTCCATCCTTGTAAGTCTGTGTGTGTGTGTGTGTCTTCAGTCATGCGTCCTCTTTTTCTCTCTCACTCTCTCTCACTCTCCCGATTTCATTTCTACTAGCGATACTGGCTTTATCTTTTATTAAATCTCTCTCTTTTTACTCTCTAGTGTATTTACTAATAGCTATCACTGGCTGATCTTTATCATCTCTCTCTCTCTCTCTCTCTCTCTCTCCGTATTTCTAATAGCGGTCCCTGGCTTTATCTTTTATCAAATCTCTCTCTTTCTCTCTCTCTCTCTCCTCGGGGTTTCTTGATAGCACTCCTCTGGCTTAATCTTCTATAAAATCTCTCATTCTCTCTCTCTCTCTCTCTCTTATTTAATTTCTTTTATATTTAATTTTTCCCATTATCTCGGCGGTTTTTCTGTCTTTCCTCTATTTCACACGACTCACTTTTCCTCGCGCTCTTTTTTCTCAAAAGTCTTTCTCACTCTCTCACTCTGTCTGTTTCTACCACTCGCGTTCCTCGACTGTAGATATCTTTCCTCACTTTGCTCAGTAATTCTCTCTCTCTCTGCACGCGATCGCGCGTTGCTTTTTCAGAACACGTTCGTGGTTCCTCAAGTACTGGACGTGTACCATAAATAGTCCTGAGGAGTTGTACGCGATCTTGCGTCTTGCATAACGAGTCGCATCGTAAATGAAGAGTAGTCAGTCTCTGCAAAATTATATATATATATATATATATATATATATATATATATTATATATATATATATATGTAACAGTGTTAATGGGTATATCAAAAGGTAGAGAAGAGTAAAATTTAATAGAAGAATAAGTGTGGGCGCAAACCGACTTGCTATCTTTGTGAGAGCAAAAAAAATACATATAAATAAATAAATAAATAAAAAGTTTAAATCTTGCTTAAATACAATAGTATTTTATCTCTTAATGTGATATATATATATATATATATATATATATATATATATATATATATATATATATATTATATATATATATATATATATACCAGCTTAAGAGATAAATACTAATGTATTCCGGCAAGATTTAAACTTTATTCTTTTCTTTGCAGTCACAACGATAGCAAGTCGGGTTGCCCCTCCCATTGTATTTTTCTTTCTTTGTCTTCTTTATGATTATACCCGTTATCACTCAAGTGAGGGTAACTGGCTCTGTTCTATCCCACACTGAAGGTCGCTCAAGCTGAAGTTCGTTTGAAAGTGTTGAAGAGAATTCTTATAATTTTGTTGACCTTGAAAACGGCCAATAATTGGCTAATTAATCAAATATTGCATTTCATGATTACACCACATCACTCAGCCACCCGGGGACTTAGGCACGATAAAAATAAATGCCAGAAGGAAAAAAAACTGGTACAAAGGTTTATAATTATCATTATGGCTAGAACAGATATATAGTCATGATATAATTATGATAACTTTACGACGGCTGTGCTCTTACGTCAGTGAGGATGGGGACCAGACCAACCAACAGATGGCGTTGCCACTCACTTTTCTGTCCGCCCTCATATCTTAAAAACTTCTGAGGCTAGAGGGCTGCAAATTGGTACACTGATCATCCACCTTCCAATCATCTAACATAGCAAATTGCAGCCCTCTAGCCTCAGTAGTTTTTATTAAGTTGAAGGCTGCAAGTTTTATAGGCCGCGGGTGAGTGTTTCATACAGCATTATAAGCTCTACAGAAATTTCTGTACATATTCCTTGTATTTCCATAATCATCAAGTGTTGACATCACCAAGTCACAAAATCATCTTTCCTTGTCGTGATCGATTTGTATTTGGGTAGCAAGGAGGATTAATTACCAGCAGAATGAATTAATTTTATTTAGAAAAAATAAATAAATACTGCTCTTGATAATCCTTTTAAGGGGATTCAAAGGTACATAAATTTCCACTTTGCGTTCTTCCACCCCTTCGAAATTACGTATCAATAAATATCACAGGGCTGGAAACTCAGTCTCTCTCGAGAGTTCACATAGGCAGGATGTACGTTCCACCTCTCCTGAGGGATAGTTTTGAAAGACGTATCACTCAGGAGAGGTCGAACATACATCTTGCCCATGTGAACTCTCGAGAGAGACTGAGAGTTTCCAGCCCTGTGCCATGGCTTATTAAGCTTTATCAGACAATCAGGTGAGGCGCCGTAAGGGACTGGCCTAGACATCAGATGCACGGCTGATGTGAATCTACTAGCCCGGGTTGTTTGGTTAGGTTAGCTCAGTTTACAGCTAGCGGCAATTTGGGTGTGGGGAACACAATGAGATTATTATCAAGAAGATTCTACGGTTAGTTTATAAGATATGGCGGCAGAGATGCTATAAATCACATCACAATGTACGTAGTACGTATGTATATATATATCTATGTATATGGTAACCTTTTGCCAATTACATATTTAATTGTGATAACACAATGACCTTTTAACTTCTCGAGTTCTTCTCAAACTTTCTGATACGCTTATCACCACAAAGCCTTAGTTCCAAATGCAAGAATATAAAGTGATTAAAAAATGCTGACAGTAACATGAATCTTGAAATGGGGAATCGAATAGATTCCCGAAAGCTCTCTGTAGATTAATTTTTATATATATGTATACATAGCTGTGGACTTGTTTCTCCAATATGAAGTAATTCTAATGTCTGGTAGGTGGATTCGAACCCGCGTCAAATTCAAATAGCAATATCGAACCTGCATCTAATTCAAATAACTATATCAAACCCACATCAAATTCAAATAGCGATATCGAACCTGCATCAAATTCAAATAGCGATATCGAACTGGCATCAAATTCAAATAGCAGTATTGAAGTTGCATCAAATTCAAATAGTAATATCGGGCCCGCATTAATTTCAAATAGCATTACCAATCCCGCATCAAACTCAAATAGCATTATCGAATCTTCATACTATTCAAATAGCAATATCGAACCCACATCAAATTCAAATAGCAATATAGAACCCGCATCAAATTCAAATGACAATATCGAACCAGCATCAAGTTCAAATAGCGATATCCAACACGCACCACATTCAAATAGCGATGTCGAACCCGCATCAAATTCAAATAGCAATATCGTGCAATAAATCTAATTTCCTGTCTCTTGATCCTCATGCCCCACTGCCAAACCGTTAGTTATTCTTAGAAGGTAGTTAAACTCCATGTCATCACGAGACACAAGAAGGAAGCGAATTCCCTCTATGCCAAAATATACTTCTACAGCTTTATTGAATCTTTTTTTTTAAAGCTCCACGACGCTGCTGTCTATTCTATTCTGCACTGGGAAAACTACCCCAATTCGTTTGATACTTTAACATCGCAATCAGAACGTTTGCCGGTTATTGGACCAGATATCGATGTATATATGTCAAGGAAGACGTGTTTTATAGCTCCCGTGAAATTGTTTCTAGACCATGTATGGTCTAGCTACAAATCAGATCTCTCTCTCTCTCTCTCTCTCTCACACACACACACACACAAGTAGACTGTTCTACCGTTTTCCTAGCTACAGGTTATTCACCATCTAATTTTCCAGTGTCTGATCTCAATGCTAATTTTGAGATTTCTCTTCATTTTGTTTAATCCTAACAATAAACAACCTTAAAAAGTTCTCTCTTACAAGTTAGAATTCATCCCAATTCCTATTTCCTTGTCTGTCTATCTATCGTCATTTTTATATGTAGTTCTAACCGGATAATACTTTTAGTTTTTACTCTTAAAAACCCAACTGTTAACTTGACTGGTTTCCTCTGGGTTACTTGACCAAGTTTCATTTAGGCAACTTGACCTGGCTTCATTTTGGGACACCTACCAATGCTTAACTATAACTTGATCAGACTTCACTTGGACATCTTGACCAGGCTTCATTTTAGCCAAATGACCAAGTTTCTTTTGGGCAACTTGACCAAGCTTCAATTGAAGCCACTTGACCAGTCCTCATTCAAGCAAATTGACCAATGTTTCCTTTGGGCAACTTGACCAGGCTTCAGTTGGAAATGGGGCTGCTTGACCAGGCTCCATTAGGTAACGTGGTTATCTCAGTCTCTCTCTCATAATAAAACCTTACTTGGGGTCTGTATTCTCTCAGGATATCGCCAAAGACCATTTTTTTATTTATCCTCATTGTATGTGCATACATACTCAAAGATTAATTTACTTTCCCCTCTCTTTCTCTTTTGGTATACCAAGTAAGTCATGACTAGTTTTTGCTTTGTGGTGAAATATCAACTAATAATTATATACATCATTTCTAATATTTTTCTCAGTTTAATGTATTTTTTTTTTTGTAATATGCAAATACTGTCTGATTTTATACAAAGGGCGTCACAACTGCAAAGGTCAACAAGATGAGCACTGGAAGTATTGGGAGACACAAAAATGACAATAAACATCTCAAAGATATGCAAATAATAATAGATTTCGCTGACGCTATGGTATGAACTAAAGACTTAAGGATATATCTAATTGATAAATAATTGAATATAAATACGTCTCAAGTATAAAAGGCCCATTAAAACACTCTGGTTTAAAGCTTATAACTATACTTCGGTGGAAGTGAGTTCGCCGAAATATAGTCCTTAGCTTTAAACCAGAGTGTTTTAATGGACCTTTTATACTTGATTATGTATATATATATTTAGTATAAATCCTATTTATTTTCTCATATAATCTTCACATGCTTTTAAGCACTGCCAAAAGTTACCTTATTTACAGGTTATACTCCGTGACATAGGGCCAACTTAATCTGACAAGCTATTGAGGCTTTCAACAAACCTTAGTAATCTGGTCAGAGCGGCAGCGGATCACGATGTGGTCAAAGGCCACAAAAATAAAAGTAATAAGCATTAACATTTCTTTGCAGAATTCGGTTCGTTCCATTCCACAACGTCAGTTTGAGAAACTAATCAGTGAGCTTCAAACGTTCCCAGTATAAAACATGGTCTTCTATAGTTACTTAACGTAGAAGGGATTTGTAATGAATGAAATGCATCATAGACCTTCATCGCAGACTTGCCAAAGTGTGCAAGTCCCACCACCTTGCACTAAACTTCGTTTCTGATAGACCGGAGAGGTCTTCGGGTCTACGCGATTCAGATATGCCTCGTAATCTCATACGTTATGAAGAATCTAACACCTCTGTCACCCCCCTTCCCCACAACAAATCCCCCTATCCCCACAACATCTATTAACATACTTCATCCAAACATGGCCAAGGGTGAGGTAGATGTGAGTAGGACGGAAAAAGAGTGAGAGGAAGAGGGATGGAGGAGCGTAAGGCCAAAGGGAGGAGGGTGCGAGGGAGGGACGAAGGGAGGGAGGGAGGAGGAGGAGGTGAACGAGGCTGTGTTGGGGGAGTGGGGGGGATAAAGGTGACAATGTATAAGGGTGACAATGGTACAATAGCTGGACATTTGAATAGGCGGCTGCGGTATGCCAGTTAGCTTAAACCGCTCCTCCGCCACCACTAGCCCTCGCTTGGTGGCGTTCTTTCCGAATGTTTGAGTTTTCGTCTTATAATTTTCTTCCTCTGTTTACGCGATTTCGCTCTCCAGCAGAACCAAAATTAACGCAGATTTTTAAAATTGACGAATACTGCAGTGGATCTATGAAAATAATACTCTCAGATAAATACTGAAACAACTTTGTATTAAAGAAACACGAGGCACCGAGGTTTGACAACAACCTGCTGTGCTGTCATAGCCATGCCATTCTTAGAGGTTCGTCTAACTCCGCTGACGCAATTCGCTCTCGTTTGAATACGACTACATTCATGTCCTTAAAAAGACTTAGCTAAACACCGTTACAAAATAGAAGACAACAAATAAATCTTAGTTATACGAGAGGAAGGCAGGTGCATCGCAGTGATATTTATTTTATTAAACATTAGAGAAGGGGCAAACTGAACGGACCGAAGACTCAAATTCATCTTCTGGCCTGTGAAAGCACTGACACCCAGCTTGACGAAGCACGCCTATTCAGAGAGAGAGAGAGAGAGAGAGAGAATGTGACAATTGGTGTATACCGTTACCCTCGAGGACCCATTGGTATTAATCTGTCTTTCTCCCGTTTACATCAGGGTCCAAAGAATAGATTTCGGTTTATCCAGTCAACTGTGTAGCAGTACTTCAGCTCCACCCGAGATTCACAGACGGAAGCAGCAATTGAATCGTTATTCCATATTAATCAGTCATTAATTCTTCAATAGCACCGTACACTAACACCCACATGTTGGTAAAACTGGCCTTACTGTCGGCCATCGAAGAAAACAAGAAAAATTTTAAACGGAAAATTTATTAGGAAGAAAGTTATTGTTATAGAGATTAATAGTTGTCATAAAATAGGTGCTCGAACAACGGCCTTTTTATTTTGGTGTTGTCAGATTAAACTGGTCTTTTAGATACTAAAAGGATGACTTAATGACACCGGAGAAGAAATGGGTAAATAAATCTAGCTTAGACAAGAGATATGAGTAAATTACAACAGAATAACAGAGGACATATTTGATGAGACTCGATAATAGCAAACGAGCATAAACCAGACCTGCCATTTTGGGTGACTTTGGTGGGAAAGAGGGCCAGTTACTCCGCTGAAAGGGATGGGACAAAAGAAAATGCAGCAGGGAAGGAATAAGTGGATAAGACCCACCTGCTGTACATTTTTATCTTGATAAGAAAAGGCCCGTGGGACGGGAAACCGCATACCCTCATGTAGGTAACCCAGATTTGAATAAGGGATGAAAAAGTTTAATCGGCTCTGCAAGACACTTTTAGAACCCAGTTCCCATGACTTCGTTGTGATGCTATTTAATTCCTGGATATTTAATAAACTTCCTGAAGTTGTAAGTTAATTTCGTCAGTAAGAAGAGGAAGAAGCAGAATGATGGGAAGCAAAAATATAGAGAGAAATGAATGAATTAAGGGGGGGAAAGAATGACTAAAAAGATAAACGCGTAAGCTTAAAGGGCTGGTTAGATATAATTACCCGTTCCTTGCCAATCAGTGGTTCGACTGCACTGACTCATTATTCAACTGAACGAGAGCTGTGACTCGTCAATCAGCTATTTGACTGTAGTGAATCCCGAATTAAATTTTCGAGTAAAAAGACAAACTAATTAGTGCATCACCTATAATCAGCAGTTCAACTTTTATGGCTCATGAACTGATTTTTTTAAAACTACGAGATTTATTAATCAGCGTTTCGAAGCTGACTGGAATAACGCGTCAGTCAGCAATTCGCCTGCAATGACTCGGCTTAGAAGGTCCCTTACTGGTAATAAGGTCACTCAATAACACCTTACTACACTGACTGGTCGCCTGTGGGAACAAGCCCTTGCTCAGTCTAAACCAGTGGTCTTCAACTTTTTTGAGGTCATGGCCTACTTTAGATATCTCCAAATACCCATGGCCCACTACTTCAGGTTTAGAATAGGAATTGATAAGTTCAAAATAAAACGTATAGTTCCTGGAACTTGAATTTTATTAATGTCATTACCATAAATTCAAAATATAGATTTTCATAAATTCAAAAGGAAAATGTAATCTACTTTTATTTTTATTTCTTTATATATTTTATTTAACTTTAAATTCTACGTTATTTGTTTTTGTCCGTGGCCCACCTGATAATCAGCCCATGGCCCACAGGTTGAAGACCACTGGTCTAAACCAACTACCAATTTTCATTTCCCTTACGGACGGACAATATGGGGATATACGCGTCTGAGATACTTAATTTTCTATATCAGTGATTTAATATTTACTCGTTAGCATGTTGGATTTTCACCCTGGAAAACACGACGCCATCTCCCAGCTCATTCTGGTACTGGACTACTTACTGGTCGCGTATTACTGAACGAACCGCCGCCAGAGAAGATAGAGCCTTTGGTAAGGGACCCTTATCAAAGGCTCTGTGTCTTTTCTTACCAAGGGTCCGGGAAAGGCAACTCCCTCATGCTCTCCTACAGGTAGGCGCCGGTCGCTAACCTGTATTGTTGCACGGCCAGGGGTACTAAGATTTTAAATAAATTAATCAACCTGATGACAAGGTGAATGAATGCCCCGGGGCATCCTTAATGGCGAGGAGAGAAAGGCGAGACCATACGTATCTATAGGGTATACTTCTTTTGGGAGGTGTGGATTAGGCCCTCGGGCTGTCAGGAGTCATGTCCACAGTTATGTTTAATGAAGAAGATCCTGTACCAGCACGGGCTCTTGCTCAGAAGCAGCTAATTTTCCACTCTCGTTTATTAATGAAGAAGACTCTGTAGCCGCACGGGCTCTTGCTCAGAAGCAGCTGATTTTTCGCTTCGATAACTAGTAACTTTACTTTAACAGATACATTCTGGAATTCTCTCCCTACGTTCGTTTTCCCAAAGTCCTATAGATTTCCCTCGTTTTAGGTTACGGTTATACAGCTCTTCTCTGGACCTCTTCCACTTGCTTAAACTCGGGCAAGTTAGGGGCACTTAGTTGACCACACCATCGAGCTTTAAAAGAAAAATAAAAAAAGAAATAAAAGCAAAAACTTCGTTGACCACACCATCGAGCTTTACAAAAAATAAAAATAAAAACAATGTAAATATGCCACATACAAAACAACCCACAATTGTCCTCGAACACGTGTTCGTCTCTTCCTAGAATTTGCCCAAAGTTATGCAAGAAGGGAAAGGAAACGAGAGAGAGAGACTAGAAAGACCCCAGAAAGGGCTACTGCTACCATCGTTTGATTGGTCAGAAAAAGGTAAACATGGCGGTCAGGTACGGAAACATTCTTTTCGGTACTTCTTACGCAAGACTGGTCACATCACACTGACTTTTGGCCGCCTCCGATGAGTCATGATGAAGAGGGAAATAAAACAACAACAGGAGAGAGAGAGAGAGAGAGAGAGAGCTGAAGATAACGTCAAGTAAATTGAATCTCTGTTTTTCTTTTTTCCAAGCATGTATGCTGTTGTGTGTGTGTGTGTGTGTGAGAGAGAGAGAGAGAGAGAGAGAGAGAGAGAGAGAGAGAGAGAGAGAGGCTCATCTTAAACAAGAACTGAAAACTGAGAAGATTGTGAAAATTGAATCTGTTTCTAATTTACATGTGTGGAGAGAGAGAGAGAGAGAGAGAGAGAGAGAGAGAGAGAGAGAGAGAGAGAGAGAGAGGCTCATCGTAAACTAGAACTGAAAACTGAGGAGAAGATTGTGAAAGTTGAATCTGTTTCCAATTTTCATGCGTGGTGTGTGTGTGTGTGTGTGTGTGTGAGAGAGAGAGAGAGAGAGAGAGAGAGAGAGAGAGAGAGAGAGAAACTATAATCATGTAATGATAAATTCTTTTCGCGGAAATACTTTCAATAAAAGCGACCAAACAGCTCGAAGCCTTCGGTTGAAAAATCCCGTATTTTGCCATTTTTGAAAATACCTTAAAAAAAGAGAGAGCGAAAAAAAATTCAACCATCGAAGCCTCTGGTTGAAAAATCCCATATTTTGCCTTTTAAAAAATCTAACCATTGAAGCCTTCGGTTGAAAAATCCCATATTTTGCCTTAAAAAAATCTAATCACCGAAACTTTCGGTAGAAAAATCCTATATTTTGCCTTTAAAAAAATCTAATCATCGAAACCTTCGATAGAAAAATCCCATATTTTGCCTTAAAGAAAATCTAACCATCGAAGCCTTCGGTTGAAAAATCACATATTTTGCCTTAAAAAAAAAAAAACTCTAACCAATAACACCTTATGGTTACGTTGACATCGGAAATGCCAGGAATTCGCCAGCCTTCCCTTCGGACCGACCGATAACCCAGGCACGGCTTACGAAAGAGGACCAGCCAAACACGCTAGACCCTTTTTATTGCGAAATTAGGAGCCCTAAGTATAATATACAACTTCATGGACATCCCTTCTCTCTCTCTCTCCTCTCTCTCTCTCTCTCTCTCTCTGTCTTACAGGTCAATGGCCGTTGTATTATGTCAACTCTTAGTTGAAGCAGACATCGTTTCTAACCAACCATGACCAGAGAATTTGCATTCAGTCATGTATGAGGTCGTCTGCTGATAACGGAATTGAATATCCGCTGTTCTGATCGTCTACTAATCATATCAATAAAAGCCCCCAAAACAGTTTATATATATATATATATATATATATATATATATATATATATATATATATATATATATATATACAGGATGTCCATAAAGTCGCAGTACTATTATAAGTATTTATTGCTTGTATTGGTACTGGGACTTTATGGACAATCTGTATACACATACATATAAAAGAGCTTGGCACTATCATAAAGTTGGTGAAATGTCATATCAACGTGTGAAATTCGACACTGCCTTCATCCGTACTCTATCATTATACACACGTTTTTGCACAAGCAGCGACCAAACTTAAATAGATACAAAATATTTTCAATCCTCGTGGAGATGTCCTCGATATTTGAAGGCTTTCCTTGATGGGACATGTAGGTCTTTTGACTTCAGCAAGGCATCTGAAGCCTCGAGGATTCCCTACGCTTCTTCAAGGACTACGGGGAATCGCGAAGAACACTATGTGGCAGGTACTTGCCCTGAATGACATCAAAGCCGAGATAAAAAAAAAAAATCTTTTTCCGTCGTTATGAATTCGTTTCCATAATCGTAGAGATTGTTTTGGTTTCAAAGAGAAATGGATGGAGGTAGACGACAAACGTGAATTAATCGATTCTTTTACTTGTTTAATTTCTTTCTTTTTTTGTCATTTAAAGTCAGAAGTATGAATGGTTCCATTTTACTTGTTTGTTATCAATACGAAATCAGGTACAACGAAAAAAGAGTATTATTTCGAATACATTTTAAAAGTCTAAAAAGATCCTTTGGCGATCTGGATTACAAAAACATCACACAAACAATCACAGCAAAATCAATTCAAATCATGAAAGAAACATTTTTTTTTCAAAACTTTTAAAAGTTCGGAGAATTACAAAGGAGTTTGATAAATAAGATGAATAAAAAACGGCCTCTTTTCATATTCGGAAATTAAGCCAGACCCACTGGTAGCAAATCGTGATCCTTTACCTGATCCTGTACAGGAGTCTTGGGCGACCAGCGACATTCCTGTAGCAACACTAATAATTCTGCAAGCTGACATCGCAATTTTGCAGACAATCAGATTCAATCATCTTTTCTGGGGCGTCAGTGACACAGTCTGCTGTCACGCAAGATAAATCTCAGTCAATCAGTCAATCATTAACTATAAGTGATGGACTTTGAATCCATCCTAGGCCCTTCCGTCATCGCCAGACGACATTTTCCGTCATTTTTCCTGACATATTTACACGACAGGACGGATAACGAATTCTCTTTATACCACCTATACACACTCTACCAACCCAGCTCGCATCCCTCCCCTCTCCCCCCCCCCCCCCGCACCCCTTACCTCATCCAAAACTGACCCGCATCCCCCACCCGCCCTTTTCGTCCTTCTAAACTATATAAGAGTTGTGGCTCCAATACTTGCCCTGAAACCCGAGGGTCAAAGGGAGATGGTTCCGCGAGGCTTCAGCAGAAGCGAGACCACTTTCGGGAGGCCCGGCGTCCACCCTCCCGCAGGGGCTGCTGGGACATCCACTCACCTGGAAAGAGAGAGAGAAAAAAGCGATATAAGAGGAGGTCCTTTGATATCATAAAAAAATAACCCGTCGACATCATATTCTCCTTCCTGTCAATTTGATTAATAAGCGGAGGCTGACGCTTGGGTGGGGGAAGAAGACGAAGGAGAGAGAGAGAGAGAGAGAGAGAGAGAGAGAGAGAGAGAGAGATAAAAGGTGGATTTGTATGCATTAGGAAGAAATGTCCTGATGGCCATGAGTTATGCCTCAATACAAAGCATCATTTATCTGGTCGTTATCTTAACCTCAAAGTAAAGTTTCTCAGCATTTTCATTATGGTAATGAACAGCCCAAAAGCAGGACAGGAAGTTAATGAAAGATAACTACGGTAATAAGCGGAGAATCTAGAAGAAAAATGGGTAAAGCATGATGCGACTGAATCACCAGAAGTTAAAGAACGGACGATTTGAAGCACTTGTTTACAATTAACGGTGTTTATTTTTATTTTCAGTGGCAACTGCCATGCAGTGACTGCCGTCAACCGCAAAATTACTGAGCGCGCACAGCCTCGGTCGGGGCTAAGAGCTGCAAGTTCCTGTATTTCGTTAATAGTTCCTCCTCTTCTCTAAGAGCTATCA
This sequence comes from Macrobrachium nipponense, assembly GCF_015104395.2. NCBI lineage: Eukaryota > Metazoa > Arthropoda > Malacostraca > Decapoda > Palaemonidae > Macrobrachium > Macrobrachium nipponense. The sequence goes on along the minus strand of NC_087215.1, from coordinate 22,908,838 downwards.
GTTCCAGAATTCCGTTAATTAATCGTTCCTCCTCTTCTCTAACAGCTACCAGTTCCAGAATTTCGTTAATTGTTCCTCCTCTTCTCTAAAGGCTACCAGTTCCAGAATTCCGTTAATCGTTCCTCCTCTTCTCTAACAGCTATCAGTTCCAGAATTCCGTTAATCGTTCCTCCTCTACTCTAGGAGCTATCAGTTCCAGAATTCCGTTAATCGTTCCTCCTCTTCTTTAACAGCTATCATTCCAGAATTTCCATTATCGTTTCCTCCTCTCTTTACAGCTATCAGTTCCCCAGATTCCCGTTAATCGCAGCTAACCAGTTTCCAGCATCCTTTTGACCGTTCCTACTCTTCTCTAACAGCTACGTTCCAGATTCCGTTAATATTCCGTCCTCTTCTCTAACAGCTAACCTTTCCAGACTATCCGTTGGATCGTTCCTACTCTTCTCTAACAGCTACAGTTCCAGAATTCCGTTTTGCGGCTACCAGTTTACCCGAGTCCGTTATCGTTTCCTCTCTTCTCTAAAGCTAACCAGTTCCAGAATTCCGTTAATCATTCCTCCTTCTTCTTTCTCTAACAGCTACCAGTTTCCAGATTTCGTTAATAGTTCTTCTCTTCTCTAAAGCTACCAGTTTCCAGATTCCGTTAAATGTTCCTCCTCTTCTCTAACAGCTTAACCATTCCAGAATTCCGTTGATCGTTCCTACTCTCTCTAACAGCTATCAGTTCCAGAATTTCCGTTCATCGCAGCTTAACCGCAGTTCCAGAAAAATTCGTTATCGTTCCTCCCTCTTATCTAGGAGCTAATCAGTTTCCAGAATTTCCGGTTATAGTTCCTCCTCTTCTCTGAACGCTTACCCAGTTTCCAAAATTCCGTTAATTCCGGCAGCTTAACCAAGTTTCAGAAATTCCCGTTAATCGTTTCCTCTTTCTTCCTCTAAATCAGCCTATCAGTTTCCCAGAATTTCCGTTAATCGCAAAAGGCTACCAGTTCAAGAAATTACGTTGATCCGTTCCCTCCTTCTTCTCTAACAAGCTTAATCCAGTTTCCAGAATTCCCGGTTAAATTCGTTCCTTCCTCTTTCTCTAACAGCTAACCAGTTCATGAGAATTCCGTTAATCGTTCCTCTCTCTCTGCTAACATTGAATATCCAAAGGGTTCCAGAATTTCCTGTTAATCGTTCCTCCTTTTCCTTCTCTGAAGAGCTACCAGTTCAGAACTTTCTTTAATCATTCCTCCTCTTCTCTAAGAGCTTACCAGTTTTCCAAGAATTTTCGTTAATCGTTCCCTCGCCTTCCTTCCTTAAAAAGCTTACAGTCCCAGAATTTCGTTAATCGTTCCTCCTCTGTCTCTAAAAGCTACTCAGTCTTCCAGAATTTCCGTTAATCAGTCCTCCTTTTCTCTAAACAGCTATCAGTTCAGACTTCTTCGTTATCGTTCAATCCTCTCTCTACAGATATCATTTCAGAATCCCGTTTAATCGTTCCACTCATTTCGTAAACAGCTACTAGTTCCAGATTTTCATTAATCGTTCCTCCTCTTCTCTAACAGCTATCATTTCCAGAATTCCGTTAATCATTCCTCCTTTTCTCTAACAGCTATCAGTTCCAGAATTTTGTTAATCGTTCCTCCTCTTCTCTAACAGATATCATTTCCAGAATCCCGTTAATCGTTCCTCCTCTTCTCTAACAGCTACCAGTTCCAGAATCCCGTTAATAGTTCCTCCTCTTCTCTAACAGCTACCAGTTCCAGAATTTCGTTAATCGTTCCTCCTCTTCTCTAACAGCTATCAGTTCCAGAATTTCGTTAATCGTTCCTCCTCTTCTCTAACAGCTATCAGTTCCAGAATTTCGTTAATCGTTCCTCCTCTTCTCTAACAGCTACCAGTTCCAGAATTTCGTTAATCGTTCCTCCTCCTCTAGCCCGAAGTCTCTTTATTACGGTGAATGGAAGTGGTAGGACCAGTGCTATAAGTTCTAATGGCATTGTTTATCATTTTACTTTCCTGTAAAAGAACATAATTGGGATGCTTCTGTCTGTCCCGTTAGCTCCCTCTAGCCTCAGTAGTTTTTAGCTTGTTTAAGGTTAAAGTTAGCCATGATCGTGCGTCTGGCACCGCAAAAACAGTCAAGGCTGGCTGACTGTTTCCAGGGGTGCAGTTAAAAGTTTCATACAGTATTAACCGATGTACAGAAAACTCGAGGAAACTAGTCTTTAGGGCAATGGTGTAGGCAGGCTCCAAAAACTGTATCTATTCAGGCCAGAAGAGACTCCGTCACGCAACACGCAACGCCGAACATTAATTCATCTGAGAAACAGATTTTTTTCTATTTATTGGAGAAAAGCTTACACCCTCTCTCATCTAAATGAAATTGGATGATATACCTCCATCAACGTTTCGGCTCCGCGAAGACTTCTTGGACCCAAAGAATCCGGAGCAATCCTTCGGACCCATCACCAATGATGCACAAAGCTTTAATAAACTGCGTTCCTCTCCTTCTTTTTTCTCGGATCTTCGAGGACCATCGCCTAATGTTATTTTCTATCTCTTCCCCCCCCCCCCCCCCACCCCCAGTTATGAAGAGAATGAGACGGGTATAACCACCGGATTCCAATTCAACAGTTATTTGATCTATTCTGCATTTGCAATTGATCAATTCTTGTCGAGAGGCCTGAATGCATTTGTCCTTTAATAGCTTGGAATGGGTAGGGCGGATGACTCCATCAGCTGGAATGCAGGCTGTAATAATAATAATAATAATACCCCCACTTGCTACAGATACCCATGTAACTTGTATGTCAATCCATTCTCTCTTCGACAATAATCGCCAGAGCGCGTTTGAAACGTCAGAGGTCATAAAACTGAAATAAAAAGAAAAGTTTTCATGTCCTTTGGAAATCTGATACACCAGCTACACGCTGATAAAAAGAACATATTAAGAAGGATAGAGAAGACTCTATATCAACTGAATGCGGTAGAAACCGCAATAATAATAATAATAATAATAATAATAATAATAATAATAATAATAATAAGATCACTGAGCTACGTACATCCAGAAATTTTTTTCCTTATTTCTGATCTCTTTTTGCGGAAGGTCTTCGTCCGGCGAGTCGAAAAAGAATAAGTGTACTGGGCTCAACTTTCTATTTCTTAATAACGACGGCTTTTTCAATTTCTCCGTGACCAAGGCCACCATAGAAAGGTAGTGCCGTAAGTGCATCTCACGTGGTGCACCGTAGGTATTAAAAAAGGGCGTTTGCAGCCTTCCTTAGGCCCATAACTGCAACAACTTTTTAGCCTTTTAGTGCAAAAAAAAAAAAAAAAAAAAAAAAAAAAACAAAAAAAAAAAAAAAAAAAAAACTGTCATGGCGTCCAACCTCTGTGAGGTTTTCTTCCAGTCCCACCTTTAGACCTTTATTTTATGGATCTTTTTATCTTGCTGTCAAACTCCCTCTTATCACTGTCTGAAACGCGGAATGGGCGAAAGTGGCCCAGTGTATGCATTGGCAGCCTAAATTTCATAAAATCAAATCTGTAGTAACGACTTCTCCGTTCGGAGTTAAAATAAATAAATAAATAAAGCCTATCTTACATTTGTATACCTATGATGGGTAGAAGTAATACCTACTCGAAACGCCCAAATTATTATTTTTTAATTTAAATCCAGTATAGTGTTACCTTGTGCATTTTGGGAACAATGCATAACCTGCCAAAAAACCTGAATTCCACAAAGAAAGAAAAAAATGAATTAAAGTAACTATAGTATTCAGTAGGCAAATGAAAGACCAAGACAACTGAAAAAGAGTGTGCCCTAGTGTACCCTGATGCAAAGAATCTTAAACCAAGACAAGAGGTAAAAGTTATCCCCTCTCCTCCACCCTTAAACCTGCAAGACGTTGCTCCTGAGATACGGCAGTTGCCAAGCTGGTGGCATAGATACCTCGACCAATTAACCAATACCTATTTCAAGTACCGTACCCAAAAAATGAAGACTACACGACAATACCTGGGTGCCGTCTTGGTCTGTTTTTATAGAGTATTCTTGTCCACGAGTAATAATTTCACATTTGAAGAGATAGTGGATTTAGCAACATTGCAACAAAATGTAGCAGATCTGCAAATAAGGCGTCTTTGAAAATTGCAATAATAGATCCATAATGTTATTTGAAACGAAGATGCCGCCGTTTTCATGGCACTGCTATTCGTGTGTGTGAGCAAATAAAGCAAATATGAAATTGTAAATTTCCCCTAGACAAGTTTTCTTATCACACAACTAAGACTTATTAGAGTAGAAAGGCTCTATAATGAAGCAAATTATTTGTGAAGTAATGCAAGCGACAGTTAAGTTCAGACGACCAATCCTAATCATAACTATGCATGACTTAAAGCGGCCAGTCGAGATTTTGGCTAAAGATTGCTTGCATGGCGGTCTTAAAAAAACCTCTCTCTCTCTCTTATTTCTCCATCCCTCGGCTCTCGAAAATGTCCAAAACTTATAAAGATAATTATACTTTGAGTTTCCTCTCTTTCTCCGACTTCGGCAACTCCTGACGACTTTCTAAAGGGTCAAAATCAAAATCGGACTTGAATCTCTCTCTCTCTCTCTCTCTCTCTCTCTCTCTCTCTCTCTCTCTCTCTCTCTCTGCACTTATAAGCAAACACAACTTCCTGCGTGGGTTTGCTAAAGCTACTAAAGCAGAAGAGATGACCTGTTTGCAAATGCTCAGAGGTGGATGGACACCTGATCTCTCTCTCTCTCTCTCTTCTCTCTCTCTCTCTCTCTCTCTCTCTCTCTCTCTCTCTCTCTTTAAACTGAAGCCACACAAAAAGCAATATATGCCATTGGGTTCTCTTTTCCTACTACTAATACAACTAATACTACTAATACAACTAATAATAAACTATCATTAATAATAATAATAAATAATTTCGAGGGCAATAATGATAACATCTACTTATTCATTATTATTATTATTGTAATTCATTATTATTATTATATAATTATCATTATCATTCCGTAGATGAAACCTATTCAATGGAACAAGCCCACATGGGCCACCACTGACTTGAAAGTCAGGAAGAAGTAAGAGGAAGTAAAGGAAAAAAAAAGAAAGAGAGATAACCACTTGTTAAGAAAATAATGAATAAATAGTTACAGACTAAACGTTTTAAAATGCAAGAACAATATTATTAGGGTAGCGATGCATTGCTCCTTCGCTTGAACTTTTGAACTTTTAAAGTTCCAATTGCACGACATCCCCCGGGAGGTTATTCCACAGTCCAATGGTGCGGGGAGTAAAAGACCCGTGGAAGTGAGAAATTCGAGAGCGGGCACATTCAACGACATATTGGTTTTGCCGTTCAGTGAATCAGGTTACTCTCGGTCATGTGGGAAGAATGAAGGACAATGGTTGGGGAAAGGAATGTTTAACTAGGCTCTGTTTTTTTCCATCTGTCCATCCGCCTGTGGTGTTTTCGCATGGTAACACTGAGTCCCGGGCTTTAAATAGTTACGCTATGTGTAAGTTTTAGGTAAATAATAGGATATCTGCAACTGGAAAGTGTTTTAATCATTTACTGTATGCGAATTACACCGTTAATATTCGAAATAGGATATTTCAAGTCTGGGACGCAGTGTTATCATGCGCAAACACCACAGGCGGATGGGCAGATGGAAAAAAACAGAGTATAGAACGTGCAAGATATCGTAGGGATATATGAAGTGGTGTTTGTGATGGGGTTCGACGCACTACTGATGACCCATCTGTCATAAGAGTATGAGCTGCCTACTGAAGTGGAATTTTTCTTCAATAGGGTTCATCGGCAAATCATATACATACACAGACACATATGTTATATATATATATATTATATATATATATATATATATATACTATATATATATCTAGTATGATATTATATATATAACATATCATATATATACATAGATATATATATACTATATATATATAGATATATATATATATATATATATATATATATATATATATATATATATATAAATATATATATCCGCCTCACAACGAAAGTACCAGGGTTCGATTCCCGGTCAAGGCAACAGTATAAATCATTAGTCCTTTGCTGACCAAAGTGGCAAATTATAGGCATGCTTGTCAGTCGACTGTTGTGGATCTAAGTCAGGGTGGCGACATGCCTGGGAATAGCAAACTCAATTCAACATGCTCAAAATACATTCTGCCAGATGCCGAGTGTAATATCTCTCTCTCTCTCTCTCTCTCTCTCTCGTACTTCCATGGTGTAAGCAGTGGCACCATCGCCTTAATAGCTAATTTCCAATTTCGAATCCAGGCAATAAACACACGACTAAATGCATTATTCTTCTATCATCCTCAAAAGTAAAGCAGGTAGCATTTAGTCTGTGGAATGTTTGTGCTTTACAGAGAGAGAGAGAGAGAGAGAGAGAGAGAGAGAGAGGTAAATACCCGTCTCCTCCTACACACACAAGCCCATATATAAATAAAGAAATATATTATATATATATATATATATATATATATATATATATATATATATATATATATATATAGTACTGGTAATCTTCTTAGGCACACGAAGATATAGTAATTCAGTTGTATTCCACATAGGAAAATGAAAAAAGGTATATCTCAGAAAATGCCCAACAGTTTCGTCCTCCAATGGACCTCTTCTTGGAGCGTTTATTAAGGAAAGAGATAAAGTTTACAGTCACTGTAAACTTTATCTCTTTCCTTAATAAACGCTCCAAGAAGAGGTCCATTGGAGGACGAAACTGTTGGGCATTTTCTGAGATATACCTTTTTTCATTTTCCTATGTGGAATACAACTGAAAATATATATATATATATATATATATATATATATATATATATATATATATATATATATATATATATATATATAAAATGTATTATACACGCATGCATCTACATGCGTATATGCAAGCACACGTGCATGCAACTGGCAATCTTCCCAGATCTTCTTCCCAAAAGCAAGCGAAAGCAGTATCTAAAACAAGACGTCCGGGAAAATTAAGCGCGCTTGAGTGCTTTTCCTCCTGACGTGCATCGGGGAGTGAGGGCGCTCGACGCACGAGATCGCCCCCAGAGTCATGGCACTAAAAAAAGAAGAAGAAGGAGAAGAAGAAGAAGAAGCAAACCAGTCACTGCATAGGTTTCCTGTGTGTTTTTGCCGCAGCTGCAAAAATGCAAACAGGTTCGCGCGGGAAAGAAGAACGCCTCCTGGCTCTTGGATACAAGGCTGTTGGTCATTTGGTTATTCGTCTTGTTTTCTAAGATTAGTGATTCAAGCTTTTGTATGTTTACTCTTGCTTTATCTGTAAGGAATAGAAATAATGGCGTGGTGAATGTATTTATTTATTACTTATTTTAACCGGACCACTCAGCTGATTAACAGCTCTCCTAGAGCGGGCCCGAAGGATTAGATTTTCATTCACGTTGTTAGGAACCTATTGGTTACTTAGCAACGGAGCCTACAACTTATTGTGGGATCCGAACCACATTATATTGAGGGATGAATTTTTAATCGTCAGGAGTGCATTCCTCTGATTACCCGCTGGCTGCAGCTGGGAGCGAACTCTGGCTACCAGATCGGTAGGCGAGTATGCAACCGACTCGTCCAGCGAGGAACGTATTCAAACATTACCGTTATATTACAATAACAGAAGCCAGTGGCAACTGAGTGGGAGCAGTGAGTTCGTAAGAGTTTGTTTATGAAAATTACGAAACATTAACAAGGAAATAATGACACTCATTTGATAAGACTCGAATAAACACAAGAAAGATTATAGACAAAGAAACTGGAGGAATGGAAAGATATAGATGAACCATGAAGAAGAATAAAAACCGAGAAAATCATTTGAAAAGAAAGAAAAATACTGATATGAAAAACTAAGATTTAAATTAAAAACGGTGAAAAACGGTAGGACGCAAATACATAAAAATACACGAATACTGTAAACAATCCCATTTGAGAGGGAAACCTGACAAAATAAATTATGAAAAAATTCGAAAAATGTCAAAATCTGTAAATAATCCCATTTGAGAGGGAAACCTTACAAAATAGATTATGAAAACAATTTCGAAAATGTCGAAATCTATAAACAATCCCATTTGAAAGGGAAACCTCACAAAATAAATTATGAAACAATTTCGAAAATGTCAAAATCTGTAAACAATCCCATTTGAAAGGGAAACCTCACAAACCAAAATCATGAAAAAAATTCGAAAATGTCAAGATAATTTAAGAAAAAGAGAGAGAGAGAAAGAGAGAGAGAGAGAGAGAGAGCAGTAAAACGTGAACGCCAAATATAAAATAACGACCATTTAAGGAGGAAGAAACCCCTTGCACCTTTAGACCATCAAGAACTCTAAGGGCGCCTCCATCAGGAGAATATATTCCCCTCCGTCAAGTCAGTCACCTGGAAGCGAAAGACCTAACGAACACGTCTTGAGCAGCGGCAGGGGTTTCAGGGGGAAGAGGGAGGGGGAAGAGGGAGGGGGAAAGGAGAGGGAGGGAGTCTCTCTCTCTCTCTCTCTCTCTCTCTCTCTCTCTCCAAACGCCTAATTAGCACATCTTGGGTTACCTGGCGCGATCTATTGTGGGTCCCGGTACTGACCAGAAGCGCTCAAGTTTCCTCCAAAAAGGAGAATCTTTCCTTATAAAAATTCTGATTTCATATTTCCATTTTCTTAATAGGTAGGACAAGTAAATGATTTTCAGCCGTTTTATTTGGTGGGGGGAGGGGGTCTAAATTTTTCTTAACTTAAAGGTTAGCCAGAGTTGCATTTCCTTTAGTTAAACCTAGGTAGTTTTACAAAATACATATATTCCACCTTTTCATAGCAAGGTAACACAAGAATCTAACGCTTCTTTGTCTTAGAAAAAGGGTCTCTCTCTCTCTCTCTCTCTCTCTCTCTCTCTCTCTCTCCAGATCAACTTTCTATCTCTGTCTTTCACTTTGATTTAGAATAATCTTTTTATAACAGTATTGTATAAGACGATTAAACTCTCTCTCTCTCTCTCTCTCTCTCTCTCTCTCTCTCTCTCTCTCTCTCTCTCATCTCTCTCTCCAAATCAACTTTCTGTGTCTCCCTGTCTTTCACTTTGATTTGAAATAATCTTTTTAACAATATTGTATAAGACTATCAAACTCTCTCTCTCTCTCTCTCTCTCTCTCTCTCGTTTGAGGAAACTTGAATCTCTCCACGCGAGGCCTTCCCGGCACTTGGGTTACATCAGTGAACACGGAAACGCAGAAAAAATTTAGTATCTTGGAAATCGAACACCACGTTTTGTTACGAAATTTGGGAACAAAATTCCGTCGGGACCGGTCTGCTTCTGTCCAAAGAGAGAGAGAGAGAGAGAGAGAGCTTTCTTTTTTAAGATTTCGTCATTGACATGTTTATAATAAAACGCTCACCGAGATATACGGTGAATGGATACTATTTTAATTTCATAAATTGTAAAAATTGTAAAATGTTCTCCATGGATATTTACATCAACATACAATACAGTTTCTAGCTCATTTGTTTCATTTACTTATTAGTATTAATTACATATGGAGAGATTTGACCATATCAGTCTTCCACTGGAAACCCGTAAAAGCATTTTATTATGCTCCAAGTTTGTCTGGGACCTTCACCTAAAATAAGTCATCGAGGCAAAAAAATACTTGGAATAGAATGGTTTTTTTCTTAGTCTTTTATATCATTACTAGGACCAAGAAAAAAAACGAAAAAATAAACAAAATGATATTTTTCTCCATGTTTGAAATTAATTACTTGGACCATGACCGAAAACAAAAAACACAACTAATAAAGAAAACGATGGTAACTCTTCCCATTTGCTAGGAATAGCAGGAACCTTGACTGAAAACAACTAAATATACCTAAGAATAAAACAAAGCGAACAGCAGTCGTTTCCTCCACTTCGACCTCAAGCTGATGGAACTTGACGTAATACCAAAACAAACACAAAGGAGAAAAAAATCCTTACCATAAGGATAAGGAGTATAAAAAATAACCTTCCCCACTTATTATTTTTACTGACTCTTTTCTCTATCCGTGGCTTTCTAGAAGTTTACCGATAAGGTTTCATTCATCGTACATATGGTCGTCTCTGAAGCTATCGTCAGTGTATAAAGTGGTGAAAGAAATACAATCAAAATCTGCATTAAAAAAAAGGAGAGAAAAACTGTGACTCGTTTGTTCCACGCATCAAAAGCAGATCCCTGGTAATGAGGGTTACAAAATAGTTTCCTACCTGGTAAACATATGGCGGCAAAAACGAATAAAATAAATAAATAAAAATAAAA
>NC_087215.1:22870981-22895981 GCF_015104395.2 Macrobrachium nipponense | reverse complement strand
AAAACATTAAATACATAGCAGAAATCTTAAACTTCTTTATAATCAATAGAGATAAACACACAAAACACATGAAAAAAAAATAATTGTACGAATTTCATAAGGAACGATGCAAAAAAATAAAAAAAAACTCAAAGAAAACATAAAATTAAATACTGAAAATCCTTCGAAAATATTCTGTAGTAAAAAAGCAGTAACAGACTTTAAAAAAAAATAAACCAAAAGAAAAAAAAAGCACCGTCTAAATTCGACCCTTTTCGAAGCACAAACAACTTAAGCGTAAAATCGTGGTCTCTCTCAGTCCATCAGCGTAAACAACTGAGACCAGCTAAGGAAGGACACTGAAGGACAAACCGCGGCGAAAAGATGAAGTGACGAGAGAGAGAGAGAGAGAGAGAGAGAGAGAGAGAGAGAGAGAGAGAGAGAGAGAGAGAGAGAGATTAAAACGAAAGAACAACTCTGGTGATGAAGGAAGAGCGTCAGCTGGTTGGCAAAGTTCTTTATTTTGATCAAACTGAAACCTAAAACTTTCTTACCTCTTACTGACGGTTAATTATTTATGCCATGAAGTAAATTCTCTGGTTCTGAAGATTACTATGAAATCTAATGATGAACATTGTCCGATTACATCTGGAGAAATGCCTACATTTTCATTGACTTTCTGAAAAACATTTTTATAATCAAATAATCTTCATAACTTACTTTATTAAATATATATATATATATATATAATATATATATATATATATATATAAATATATATATATTATATATATATAATATTTTATTATTCGTTATTGATTGTCGGTATCACCCACCTCGACCATGAGAGGCCTTAATTAGTCGTTGGTCGCAGTAGTTAATTATGAAAAGTTATGTATAATATAATGTACATATATTTGTGTCAATGGCAAAACTTTGTGACAAAACTGATTGAAACCAAAGCAAACGAAAATAAAACATCCGGTGGTCCGTTTTATCTGGGTTAGAATAAATTCTGCTATCAATGGCAGTTTAGTGAATCCGCGATGCATGGGGAGAGATTTCAACTACCCCGAAAGTACTTATCATACTCAGTTACCTCTGATTAAAAATTCGCTGTCATTTTTGTGTCTGACTTTTTCCTTTTCACTATACAATCTTATAATCTAAAATAATCTTTCATTAACATTACTTTATAATATATATATATATATATATATATATATATATTATCTATATATATATATATATATATATATATATATATATATATATATATATTATATATATATAGTGGTCAATTTCTGGGTTAGATTAAATTCTGCTATTAATGGCAGTTCATTGAAACCACGTTGGAAGTGGAGAGATTTCAACCACCCCGAAAGTAGTTATCACATCCAGTTACCTCTGATTAAAAATTCGCTGTCATTTCTGTGTGCCTGACTTTTTCTTTTTACTAAACAGTTAATAATAATAATAATAATAATAATAATAATAATAATAATAATAATAATAATAATAATAATGTGTATACATACAACGAAAATGTTCCTTCTGCATTTCACAAGTTAAGAAAAGTTAAATTTTTCCACCATATGGGAATTTTTCAATTTTATTCGTTGAAACAAAAAATCACGAACTATACAACAAAGGCATTACATACAATGCCACATCTTATGAAAGAAAAGGAAAATGATGTGGAGAGAGGATGAATATGCAGAATAACATGTTAGAAAAAAAAGAAATAAATAAATAAAAAAAAGAACGTAAGAAGTCGAAAAAGCCCCAGCCCCGTCACACGTGGACCCAACCTTAATTTGCCTGACCCTTTTCGACCCAAACCTAACCAGACCTGTGTCGATGTTGTAAACAACTTAGGATTAAGTTACTCGCTGGTTCAGCCCTCTCTCTCTCTCTCTCTCTCTCTCTCTCTCTCTCTCTCTCTCTCTCTGCATCAACCACATCTTTTCCATCGACGTTTACGAGAAAGAGGAATACTGAAGCAAGGATATATGCCTGCCTGATAATTACACTTTGCCTAGAGAGGATTTTATGATTGGTTTCACTCCAGTGGGATGAGGATTACCTCGTCGAGGTATACATACCTCTCATTTTGATCGTACGTATTTTGACAGAGCAACGAAGACTGATGTCCATTTTTACTAAAGTTACAACCTACAACAGTTGCTATAGTAGATTCACAACAACCGTGCATTTGATGTTTAGGCCAGTCCATTACGACGCTCCTGATTGGCTGTTGATAAGCTAATCACAGGGCTGGAAACTCTCAGACTCTCGAGAGTTCACATGGGTAGGATCTATGTTCCACCGCTCCTGAGGGATACCTTTTTCAAAAGCATCCCTCAGGAGGGGAGAACATACATCCTGCCTACGTGAACGCTCGAGAGAGACTGAGAGTTTCCAGCCCTGTGATTGGCTTATCAACAGCCAATCAGGATCGTCGTAAGGGACTGTCCTCGACATCAAATGCACGGCTGATGTGAATCTACTATAGCAACTAAGTACACAATTCTCTGCTTAGGTCAATAGAAGCATACTGGAATTAGGGAACGAAGCCATTCGTCCTCCCTCGTCTGGTTCGAGATTCGAACACAATTCCTCATGTAATGAGCAATCGAGGGCATAAAGAGAGAGAGAGAGAGAGAGAGAGAGAGAGAGAGAGAGGAGAGAGGGTGGGGTGGGGCGGCAAACAGGTGGGATTGGCGGGGACAGGGATAACGGCAAACCTACAGAAAAATTTTTCTAACAAAAGAATGCATTATGTAAATAAGTTCTAGGAAATCTGACAAAACGAGCCGGGTCTCTCTCTCTCTCTCTCTCTCTCTCTCTCTCTCTCTCTCTCTCTCTCTCTCTCTCTGTATTTGTTTGGTCTCATGCGTATAATATTAACGGAAAAATCAAATGTGGACAAAACACTCAAATCTTAGTAAGCCAGGAATTGGGACTTAGAGCTAAAGGCACCTTTGAAGATCATATCAAACTGCTGATAATCACTGGGATCATGGACTGCAAAAGAGAGAACCCAATGAATATTTTATAAATGATTCCACACCAGTGGGGTGACGATAAACTCGTCGAGGCCCTCCCATTGAGAGAGAGAGAGAAGAGAGAGAGAGAGAGAGAGAAGAGAGAGAGAGAGAGAGAGAGAGAGAGGCGAGTGCACTGACACTAACATCACTTATTTCTTGTAGAGAATAAATCATGTGTAAGTTAAGCCTTAAGTTCAAGTAAGCTAAACAAGGTGATTTTAATCATTATCTTATTTAAACGTAGCTACACAGATACTCACATATGAAAACATACGCTAAATTAACGTGCATAAGTAATAGCACTGTTCAAAAAATATGTAATTAGATAAAACGAAGCAATTGAAATATGATGTGAATGGAATACCAAAATATTAGGAAAATCCATCAATATTATCATACAACAAAGCAAAAAACGACAGCAATTGTATCAACTTCACCAAATTGAAAGAGCCATGCTAGTACTCAGTTCACGCCTACAATAAATTACGTAACGCAGATACAAATCACTCCCAGAATAGTTAAGACATAACAGTGATTTATGGTGGTTTTTATTCGTACGTACTCTTCAAAGCCCTGCTCTGTAAAAGTCACTATTGGAATGACTGAAGAGGAATTTAATATTTCACGTCCCATCTGTTATATACCTTGCTTGAATGTGTGTATAGATGTTTTATGTTTGTTTATATATACTGCATACATATATAATATATATAGTGTGTGTCATTATAATAATTTTATTTTGCACGTGATTCATGTATCACACACATCCACGGTTGAAAAAAATAGAAGCGGGGTGTAGGTCCTGACCGGTTTCGACTTTACACCCCGCCTCTTATTTTCCACCTGTGGATATGTGGATATATATATATATATATATATATATATATATATATATATATATATATAAATATACATACACACACACACACACACACACACATATATATATATATATATATATATATATATATAATATATATATATATATATATGTGTGTGTGTGATTAAATATCTTTAAAACTTTATTTATACTTAAGACATCATGAAATCTTACAACTGTTATACCTGTGTATGTAATTTTCAGTAATCTATCTATCTATCTATCTATCCATGGGCAACCCCGCACCATTATCCGAGAGGGTGAAAACAAGCAAAAGATGAGAAGAAAGGGAGCAAGACCTAACCCCGAATAGTGAGCAATTCTTCAACGTCTCTAAAAGAATGCAAGGACATGTCTCCTGTGGCTGTCAATTGGAGCATGGACAAGCAAGCAAGCAAAACGTGCAACGATCCTAAGCAAACCGATCTGATCGGCAACGGGTTACATTGTGGAGTCACATTGTGACCCTAGAAGCAAACAGTAAGTGGGTAGAGAAAAGAATGTTAAACATTTCCCTTAGGAAATTTTCGTTCTAAATGAATTAAATTTAGGCCAAAGGACGATCACTGGGACCTATGAGGTCATTCAGCGCTGAAACGGAAATTGACAGTTAAAGGCTTGGAAAGTGCAAAAGGAGGAAAACCTCACAGTTGCACTATGAATCAACTGTTAGGAGAGGGTGGAAAGTAAGATGGACGAAAAAGAATATGAAAGGAGGTACAGTAAAAGGAATACAAGGGGATTACAGCTAGGGGACGAAAGAACGCCGCAAAAGAACCTTAAGTAATGCCTACAGCGCACCGCATGAGGTGCACTGACGGTACTATCTCCCTACGTTTTAATCTTGAACAAGCTGACAGTTATCGAGAAAGAAGGCCTAACCACGAAAGAAATTCCAGATAAGAGACGGACAGACGGAATTCTCTCGAATGAACCTTTCTGGAGAAGCCGGAAAATTCAAGAAATGTTCGAGGCGACTTCTCCTCCGACTTCGCCGAGTCTGTCCTGCCACGGCGTGCGTGTAAAATCTGTTAAAGAGGTGATTATTTTCACTTGAGAGACATAATCTACTCCTTCAGCTGATAGACGGGAGATTAATGCGAAGACAACAACGCTTCGGTTCATGGAATCAAAGACGAAAATAATTTTCTGGTTAGTCCGCAACGGCCCGAATTAGATCTCAAAAGACACCGTGGTTTTAATCTTGGCGAGTTGGAGGGTTCGTACAAACATCACTCTTCTTTACTTTCCCCGAGTTCTTGAATAAATTAATACATAAATTATTCATTTATTTAATAATTCAATTTGGGATCATGTAAACGTAGTTTTCATTTATTTTCTACACACACATAAATTATTTAATAAATTTAAATATATATTATATCTATAATTATATGTATATATATGTGTAATTAAATAAAAAAAAAATTTTTTTTATATAATATATATACTAGATAGATATATATATATATATGCATATATATATATATATTATATACAAACATTCTTTCTTCTATACTATCTTAAACGCACATGCACCCACTACTGTGGAAGTTGATCAACGTTCGGTTTGCTACACATGTTCGTATGCCAATAATAATAGTAATAATAATAATAATAATAATAATAATAATAATAATAAATAATAATCCAACCCTCTTGGTTTGGGACAGGCCTTTTGTGGGGCACGAGCAACAAACAGCAATAATAAGTCTCTTCTATTTCGCTCTGGACTGACGAACTATTGAAAACAAGTTTGAGGGTTGAATGAATGTTCGTCTACGTAAGCAGGTAGACAAGAGACTTGTACAAAGATAAGCCAATAGATCTAACAGTTGCTGAGGTCTATAGACGAAACAGATGGTTGGAGGGACCCGCTTCCTGGTTTCTTCAGACAGTGCTATTAGCCAAAGGCCATTTAAGAGCAGGTTTCACATTTAAACAAGTGAAAAATGAGCAGAAGTTTTCTGTACAGCGTATAATGCTGTATGAAACTCTCAGCCATGGCCCGGTGCTGACCTGTGTTGTTGGCACCTATAGCAGTGTCAGAATTAAAACTACTGATGCTATAGGGCTGCAATTTGGTATGTTTGAAGATTGGAGGGTGGATGATCAACATACCAATTTGCAGCCCTCTATCATCAGTAGTTTTTAAGATCTGAGGGCGGACCGAAAAAGTATGGACAAACGAAGAGCCATCTCAATAGTTTTCTTTTACAGAAAAAAATTGTACCTCAAAAAGTTAGCAAACTAAGATAAAATCGTTCAATGGTCCAGCAATTGTATTTCTTGATTAATTCAGCCCATATATAACGTAGAAAAAAAGTTTCGCAGCCAAGCATATGGCTCAGTAAGTTGTTTTCTCACAAAAGAGTAGTTCAAGTGTCAAACGATTCTTTTTAAAACTCTCCAAGTTCAAAAATGCATCTCAAAAAGTTCGCAGACAGTCAAATATGTACTTGAATAAAAAAAAAAGCTTTTCTCTCTCTTAATAAGGAAATAAATAAATAAATAAGTAAATAAATAAATGCGTCCAACGTCCAACCATAACTAAACCAGGCAGTACAAAAGGCTACAAATAAAGATCGGATGTCAGACAAATAACTAAATGAGATTACGTAATAGGATTAAAAACGTTGGTTGGGAAGCATATACCTAATTAGGACCGCAAACAGGGATAAAAAAAGGCTAAAAGTCAAGCATTTACCTAAATAAGGTGAGACGAAAGGCTGATAAGAGAACTCCACCGGGCAAGTATTTACTTGGCTAGTATAAACACAACGAAAAATATAAAATAGAAAAACACGAAAAATAACAAGGAACTAGAAAAACACGATTTAAAAACTAGAAAAAACAAAAAAATAAACTAGAAAAAAAAATAAACAAACTAGGAAAAACACGAAAATGAAAAAATAGAAAAAACACGAATAAACACTAAAAAAAATTAAAAAAATAAACAACTTAGGAAAAACGCAAAAAATACAAAACTATAATAAACATGAATGAAAAAACTAGAAAAATAAACAACTTAGGAAAAACGCAAAAAATACAAAACTATAAAAAAACGAATAAGAAAGACAGAAACAACACGAAAAATATACAAACTAGAAAAAACGCGAAAAATACAAAACTATAAAAAAAACACAAAAAAAGTATACAAAAAAACACGAAAAATTAGGCGACCATCAACCTCCCGCATCCATTTGTTCGTAGACACATGCACAAGGTCTCCCTCGAAATGACTGCATTCCATTCCAATTTTTCCGAGTGAATGCGCGCGCGCAGGGGGCCTTCGCCTCACACACCACATTCTCTCCTCTTCTCCCTTTTCTCCTTTCCATCAATTATTATCATCTCTTCCTCGTTTCTCCTCGTACATATTCGACTTTGTTTTATTTTTTTAACATAACTCAAAAGAAATATCGGATTCATCGTGTTTTTTTTCCAGTTCACTTTTAACTTATTTTCTGCAATTTATAATTTTATATCTGTTTTCAAGTTAACGTCTTTGCAAACTAAAAGATGCGTAATCACAAATGTTAACCCTTTGTCATTCTATCCACACATATATGTATATACTGTAGTAATATATATATATATATATATAATAATATATATATATATATATATATATATATATAATATATATATATATATATACTATATATATATATAATATACATATATAATATATATATATATATATAGTATATATTATAATATATATATATATATATATTATTATATATATATATATATATATACATTCAACCTTCGACTCATAGTCCTCATCCACCCCTTAGTTCTTGTTCTCATCTCAAGGTATGGCTGCCACAGATACAATTCATCCACGTGTGAGTGTTAACCCGCCCCCTAGCATGGGCCTGATAAATTTTAGCGGTTTTGATATATATTAATATATATACATATTATATATATAATATATATAATATATATGAATATCATATAATATATATTTATATATTTACACATATTTATGTAAAATCTACTGGTGAATTTTGCCAGAGACATATGTAATTGTAATAGCAAAATGCCCTCTTAAATTCTCAAATTCTTCGGGCTTTTTTTTTTGTGTACGCTTGTCACTGCAAAGCCTCAATATCCAAGTGCAAGAAATATGAAGAAATCATGATGCCCGGTAGCGGAAAACGAACCCGCGATACCATAATCACGACGAGGTCACGTTGCCGACCTGACCAGGAAAAGGATAAAAGTTTATTGCCTCTCTGACATACATACATTTATACCTGTCGTTTTCAGGTATATTTATTAGAGTTGGAATAGACCCATATCCACCATCGTACCCAAGTGGGCAATCGCTTTGCCCAAATGGGTACAATGGTGAGGATGGTGTCTATTCCAGTTCTAATAAATATACCTGAAAGCGACAGGTATATATGTATGTAAGGGAGGCCATGGACTTTTACCTTTCTCGCGGTCAGGTCTGCAACGTGACCTCGTCGTGATTAGGGTATCGCAGATTCGTTTCCTGTTACCGGACGTCATCATTTCTTCATATTTCTTGCACATGGATCTTAGGGCTTTGTAGTCATAAGCGTATGCAGAAAAGCGCGAAGAATTCGAGAAGTTAAGAGGGCATTGTGGCTATCACATCACAATTACACACACACACACACACACAAGAGAGAGAGAGAACAAGGTGGAGGGGGAGGGGGGACGGGGGGAAGACAGCACGAACTACGTCGTTTGAGACACGAACCCGCCCCCACCCCCACCCCAATCGCTTCCCTTATTCCTTTGGTCACGGCGTGTGGATCAAGTTCGGGATTTTAAGAAATTTGTCTCAACAATAGCACTTCTGTGCACACTCGGATGACCACGTGAAACACTAACAGCCTCTGCCGATATGAAATTACATTCCCAGGCAACAGATTTCAACAGAGAATTCACCCCCTTGCACGCTATGTTAAAAGGGAACACGGAAGATTGTGCGCTGTTCGAGAAAAAAATGAAATTTCAACCGGGATTTTTTTTTGGGGGGGCGATAACCTTTTTAGAGTGATACGATTTCCTTATTTCATCACAATCACGGCCAGTATTACTGCTGCTAAAACAGCTACTATTAATACATAACCTTTTTGAGTAATACGATTTCCTTGTTTTATCACAATCATGGTCAGTATTCCTGCTGCTAGAACAGCTACTATTAATACCACAATCGTAAAAATAATAATAATAATTTTCCCTTAAGTAGGGGATAAGAGTAATTTCAACCAATACATCTTCGACACAGGACACTCAGTCTTTGTGTCGCTGATAACCATACACTTTTAAAAATAATAATAATAAAGATGACATAAAATGAAACTGATTAAACATTTATAAGTTGACCGAATATAATGATGAAGTCAAATTTGTGAAGAATCATATCAAAGGATAGTTAGGGACATCACTCGATCCCTCATAGGGTTTTTAACTTTTATTTTGATCTAATATTTTTATTGTAAAAACAACTACAAAAACTGTCAACAAAAAACTTTCAACCTGTTTGTATGGTGTTTTTACGTTGCATGGAACCAGTGGTTATTCAGCAACGGGACCAACGGCTTTACGTGTCTTCCGAACCACATCGAGAGTGAACTTCTATCACCAGAAATACACATCTCCAACACCTCAGTGGAATGCTCGAGAATCGAACTCGCGGCCACCGAGGTGACACGCCAACACCATACCAACCACGCCACTGATTTCATCTTTAAATACAGATAACTGTGGATTTGTTTCTCCATTTTAAGACTCTTGCTACTTTGGGTATTTTTTAACAATAATAATATTTCGTTCTTAAATAAGTACTAAAAATAAAAAAAAATTGAATTTAAAGGAAAGTTAGAATGGCGGAAATGAAGACTTGGAGCAGACTTTAAATCCTGGAAAGGCCCGTCTCCCAGAGATCTGTATCTGAAGGGGGGGGCCGGGTAGGGGGACGGTACTTCGAAGACCGAGTAAATAAGGAGAAGGTTAAGGCCATCTTGTCACAGAAGGGAGCGACTGGAAAACAAGATCTGGAAGCAGATTGACGAAATGGCAGTAATGACAGATGACATGTTTGCGTCAGGACACAGAACAAATTTGTCAATCATTTATGGGACTGAACATCTATACAGACTCGGATGAGGTTACTACTGACAATGCCAAACATATTCAAATTATTACCGAAAAATTATAATAAATGATAATATATCAGTAAAATATATTTTAAAAGGTTATCATTTACATGGTCATGTACAGCAAATTAAGATATTTTTATTATGGCTAAATAAAAAAAGATACGACCGCATTCCTAAATAAATGCGTATGAACTTTTTGAACATTCAAAATATTGCTTAAAAAATTATAATGGATGACAATAAATTAATAAAATACCTCATTAGGATATTCCTAAATAAACGCATATGAACTTTTTAAACATTCAAAATATTGACCCAAAAATCATAATACAAGTCAATAAATTCATAAAATACATCTTCAAAGGTTACCATTTACACGGTCATGACCAGCAAATTAAGATATGTTTATTATGGCTTAAAAAAACAAAAGATAGATACCACCGTATTCCTAAATAAACGCATATGAACTTTTTAAACATTAAAAATATTGACCCAAAATTATAATAAATGACAGTAAATTAATAAAACATATCTTCAAAAGTTATCATTTACACGGTCATGTCCAACAAATTAAGATGTTTTTATTATGGCATTAGAAAAAAAAACTACCGTATTCCTGAATACACGTATATGAAGTTTGATATCTTTGTCTGCTCTACGCCGCATTATTTGACGTTATGAATGTTTCCTTTCAACAAAATATGACATAAAAATTAATAACGAATGCTTAGTTCGATTCTCCATTTTACAATTAATCGTTCTGATCTCTATCATTCTATGATAACCCTTATCATTAACTATAAAATTTAATACATAATATCTATATAAGTCAACTCTTATCATTAATACCGGCATTCAGTTCTCAGCTACTGGGAGGAGCCAGTTCTATCAATATCAAGTAGAACACTAATACTTCCTGCATAAAAATGTCCATCTTTTACCACCTTTCTTTTATTTATTGTAAAATCGGCAAGTAAACGCGATATCCTCATTCAATGAGTTCTTCGCTTTCAACCTTGCACTTGCAGTTTGCCTGCTTCCTATAAAGTCTAAAGTGATCATTGTATGCAATTGGATTCCTTCTTCAAAATCCTATGCAAATATTTATAGAAGGAGCCCTACAGATTACATTCACATCATCTTCGAGTTGCCTCCTTGCTTTCATGGCTGCAAAATTCTGAATGAAAAATAGGACAAATTTCTCAGATTACTTAAAAATGAACTAAAACGTTCAAAACTAACCACTTAGCGACCGCCAACCAACACACAACAAAAAAAAAAAAATTAGAATACTGAAAAATGGACTAAAATGTTCAAAACGAAAAGAAAAAAAAAATGCTTCTTTTGGCATCTGCAGTTTTGGTTGCAATACAAAATCGATCGAGATATGTTACGTTTGTTTAAAGGTATAAGAACATTTTGGTATATGCACACATACAAACATATATATATATATATATATATATATATATATATAATATATATATATATATAATATATATATATATATATAATATATATATATATATATATATATATATACATAATCATACATACACACACATATAGTATATATGTTTATTATTATCATTTTCATGATCATCGAAAAAAATATATCTTTATGTTAAAATAGAGAATTTCATGTGCGTAAATGAGTCTACGAATGCTCACAGTTCAATGCAGATGAATTAAAACACTGTTGCTATCGTCGTTTTCACCGCTGAAACAACAACAACAACAATAATAAATAATAATAATAATAATAATAATAATAATAATAATAATAATATAATAATAATAATAATAATAATATTAATAATGGAGAAACAATTCCAGTTATGTATGGGTGCAAATGACTGTACAGGGGGTTCCAACAGATTCTCGAAAGCTCTGCATTTATTTCTAAACCTACTTGTTTCCGAACATAACTGTGGAACTGTTTCTCCATTTCAAGACTCATGCTACTTGTAATAATAATAATAATAAAAATAATATAATAATAATAATAATAATAATAACAACAATTTTCGTTTCAGTAATGAGCGAACACTTGTAATACCAATAACTCTTTATCTTATTATTCATACATCACGTAGTTAGGACCAAATTTACCAGTCGAGAGAGAGAGAGAGAGAGAGAGGATCAACACCCATAGCTTTCATTTCTTTTCTTTACTAAAGATAATCCTTTCTCCTGATGCCCCGACACACTCAACCCAACACCCTATCACTCGTTCTTGCGTCTCTCAGGCCTCACGGGGACCCATCCTTAACCGGCCAGCAAGGACACTGAGAAGTTAAATGTGTGATTTTATAATGTAGTATTTTTGCGTTTATTACGCATTTCTTCCCGGCCCCCCCCCCTTTTTTTATTTTTATTATTTTATTTATTTATTTTTTTTTTACTTCGCATTGTTTTCCTCGGGGCTTGGCTGAGAAAGGGTTACGGATTTATTTTGTTCTAAGTATAATTATTGTAGTTTTAATTTTTCTGTTCATTTATTTAACTTGTCTTGACCTCGAAGATAGGAAAATATTGTTAAAATTCACACTGTTATTATTATTATTATTATTATTATTATTATTATTTTTATCTATTAGTTATTATTATTATTATTATTATTATTATTATTCTAAGGGTTCTACAATAACTAAAAATTTAAAAGTTCGTGTATAATTTATGAACACTTTATAAAAGTGTTTATAAATGTTTACATTCTTATTATTGTTGACCCCTTAGAACATTGTATATACATACTCTCGTGATAGAGAGTTTTCCCAATTATTATAATTATATTATTATTCATTCCCAATTATTATTATATTATTTTTCATAATGCAAGATCAGCTATAACGAACAAACCGCAGAATAAAGTGATAAAAATTTATATAGACAAGAACAGTGCATAACAGATTTAAATACTGCAACAATCAAAACCATTATACAGTAAAATAAAAATTTACATATAAAAATCACATGCTCACTTGAGAAACATAAATAAACTAAGTATTCCTTGGTGGTTCTCCAAAGCATCGTTACGTACTTTTTTTTAAATTTTCACTGAATTAAACCAGAGAATTAAAAAGCATTGCAACTGCAACATAATCAGTGTTGCTTATAAGGAGCAAGAATCATGATAAATTAGAGCAAAAGTAATAGAATGATTTCTTGTAGAAGAACGACGAAAAAAAAAAAACAAAAAAACACCGAGGTATAAAATTGATCACAAAAAATTAAAAACGAATATTCAAAGTTTTGTGAAATAATCTTTCAGGCATTAAATTAGCGACTGGTGAGCGATATTAAAATAAGTAAAAATTGCCGTACACAACGTTCTTACTAGGCAGCCATATTACCTATAAGCTCAGATTATGTACAAACAGCGAGTACTTGTGAAAATAAAACCTTCCGGAGGAGAGAGAGAGAGAGAGAGAGAGAGAGAGAGAGAGAGAGAGAGAGAGAGAGAGAGAGAGAGCTATTTACATTGGCATATAATAGGTTATCCTAGCAACAAAATTCAACACTTCATTTTAAAGCGAATATAAAAAAATAGCAAAATCTAATATAGAAGACGTCCTATTGAAAACGAGAGAGAGAGAGAGAGAGAGAGAGAGAGAGAGAGAGAGAGAGAGAGAGAGAGAGAGAGAGAGAGAGAGAGAATCTAAAATCTAAATTATTTCAACTTCAGAAATCAATCAATACTACACACTAGACTGTCAAATTAACTAGTCATCTTCAATTTGCTTAGGTTCTAAGAATAACAATTAACAGCCTTTCACTAATTTTTTTTTTAACAAATACACGTCTCCACAAACATCTGAATGACCATGCTTTGCTAGTTTTAAATCTTTATTTTAATAATTTTACGAGGACAACGTAAACTTGTAAGTACCACAGCTAATTTTTTTTCTTATATATAATTCATGTTTCTTATACTGAAATTAAAGGATAAATGTAATAACAATATATTAATATATTTACCAATATTAATAATAACAGTAATTAAAAAAATACTCATAGCATAAGTCTTGAAATGCAAAAACAAATTCTCTAGTTATGAATATGGACATATATTTAAAGATAATTCGGTACATATACATAACTGTGGATTTGCTTCTATAATAATAATAATAATAATAATAATAATAATAATAATGATAATAATAATAATAATAATAATACTTTGAATACTGACAAACAAAATCCCGTAGACTTTTTCACATCCTTACGCAATCGTAGGTTCTCCATCATAATTCAAACATATACTAACAAACAGCTTCCTTGATTCATGATTTCTTTGGTAGAAGGAATTCAAGAAATCTATGGGAAACAAGTCATCGATACCTAATATCATTTCAGTTTTTAATCAAATAACTTTAGTACTTTCCAAGGACATATGTCAACAGAAAGTTATGGTTGTACTCTAAATCACTAGTGATTCTGAAAGTGCCACCAATAAGGATGTATCTTCATTATCAAATTCGCTTAAAACTTACACAGAAACAAGTCGCTGATTTTAACGTGTGATACTTCTGACCAGCACTTAAAAATGAGCATAAATGTCTTTGAAAAAAGACCGACAAACTGTTCATTGAAGAAAATCAAATCATAATTCTGAAACTATTACATATTATTCGTGATTTGTCGATTAGTTTGCTAAGTTCTAACTCTTCATATATTATCCAAGTATTAAGAAATAGATAAATTCCATTATTCTTAAAATAATATATACATCCAATAGTAAAAAACTCATAAGAAAACAAGGAGCGATAATTATAAAAATTCACTAAAATTGCAGGTCTTATGAAACCCACTTCTAAGAGAACATTTTTTAGTACAATTTAAAACGATTGGTCCTTTGATATGAGAGAGAGAGAGAGAGAGAGAGAGAGAGAGAGAGAGAGAGAGAGAGAGAGAGAGAGAGAGAAAACGCGCCACTTACTTGACAGTAAATGTTCCTCGGGAGATTGCGAATTCGATCAAACCATCAAGCGTTCTTTCAAGATGACAGTTGAAATAAATGTTTATTTTTATCATTCTTATATGAGAATTTGACCTTCTTTTATGACTTTCAACATTTCATTCACAGTGGCATGTCAATATGTCGATACGTTTATTCGAATGATATACAAATCAAGGCCTCTCTTCGAAAATCTGTAAACAATCTTTTAAGACAGAAAAATCTTACTGACATCATCATATTTCCTTCGTTTAAACACTTTTCAATATTAATATCGAGAAATCATATTGGAAATCACGTAAAACAACTCGACCGAAAAAGAAAAACAAAAGCATCCATTAAAAAAAAAAAAATCCAAATGGTGCAGATGTAACCAACGACCCGTATCACTGGAACGAATTGGCTGCGTTCCAGCTGATATCGAGAGAGACTTAAAAAAAAAAAGAAAAAAAAAATAAGAGTCGATTCCACTACAGAAACAAAAACTACCGTGCCAGAATTCACAGCGTAACAGTCAATACTTGAATATATAGTACGTACAGTTAATCACGCTTTCATCACAAAAATGATAAGCGTTAGTAAATAATTGACAAAGTGTTTTGTATATGTATCAAAAATTATATATATATATATATATATCTATTATATATATATATCTATATATATATATATATATATATATAGATAGATAGATAGATAGATAGATAGATAGATATATATATTACTAGCGAGAACAGTATACCATGCAGACAAGGATGGCGAAAGACAGATAAAACAAACCAAATATTCCACAAAATGAGTAATTTGACAAATAATCACCTCTAACGAACTATGAGCCCCATTGCAACTGCTTTACTGAAATAATAATTCTACTGATTGAGAGATATCTGAATATATTTTTTTACACTTATGTGACAACATTAGTTGTCTTTGACACATCCACTTGGAGAACTATTCTACCTAATAACTATTCAGTTGAATGGCTATTTCAATGATAACTATATATATTTATATTTATTCGTGAATGGCAAGACCATATAAACTTTCAATTGAAATGCAAAGGTATATTCAATGTGTTGTTTAATACAATAAATCTGCTTCATTTGATGACGGTCTCCTTTATATTAATGTAAAACTTTAAGTGGCATCTTTGAATGGGCTACTGAATCAATTATTGCTTAATTTAAGGCCAGAAATTCCTAAGTAAACAAAGCTATTTTATCTCATTTTATTTCTAAAACAGTTTATGAGTAATAATCATTACTGTACAAACATTAAATGTTTTCAAAGACCGCAAATATAATTCTCACTAATACTTTCAATGAAAATAAAAAGTTAAAATAACTCATGGGTGAAAACGTCACTTGAAATGCAATGATTTCAAAGTGTAGCACATCTAGGTAAATTGTTCCAAAGAATCAAAATGGTTGTAAAGCTTAATTTCATAAATTTCAATAAATAAACAATAACGGACGAAGATTTTTAATCATTTCAATTTGATTAACTTTTTCGAGAAAATCCATAATACTTCCTTCATAAAAAAATACAAAATGTCCAACATTACTCTATAGAATTATCAAAACATTTCTGCAGATCGCATAAAACATAAGACCTAGGGAAAAAAATAGAGTGCCACTTACCGGCAATTTCGTAAACAAACGTCTAAATCTGACCAAAACAAACTCGTTTAAAAAAAAAAGGCACTTCAATGTCACGAAGTTCACACAAGGTCACTCAGTATCTCTATATTCTCATTATTAACTCACATGGCCTCATCACACCAGAAATGTTACACAACCGAATCACGAGTACAAAAATCTTGAGCAACAGAGTCCTTCCTTCTCCTTGGACACGAGGGAGAGAAAGAGCCGATGGGAAAAGACACAGACTTTACGACAGTGATAATGGACCAAGAGGCAGAGCGGGAGGACGCTTTTAACCGACGTGCGTTCGCTGTCGGGTCCAGAACGGTAATGTGAGCAAGGAAGGAATGGAGTGACCAGACGTTGCTTAGCCTCGGGTTGCCGATTCGCGGGTTTACGCAGCTAGGCCGAGGTAGCCCACTGCGAATCTCTCTTCTCTTCTCTCTCTCTCTCTCTCTCTCTCTCTCTCTCTCTCTTTTAGGGGCTCAGCTGGGCCCAAAGTCGTAGCAATGAGACAGGTCCCGCTCCACGTATCTCCTAAAGGGAATGGGAAGATGGGGGAAAGATTGTGGCGATGGGTGGGAAAGTAGC
Organism: Macrobrachium nipponense; assembly: GCF_015104395.2. Classification (NCBI taxonomy): domain Eukaryota; kingdom Metazoa; phylum Arthropoda; class Malacostraca; order Decapoda; family Palaemonidae; genus Macrobrachium; species Macrobrachium nipponense. The sequence continues at coordinate 22,878,729 of NC_087215.1, read as the reverse complement.
GACAGTGAGTCTTGAAAGAGGTTGGGAGATGTACCACAAATACAGAAGAAGAAAACATTAATCATAAAGAGTAGAAACATAGACGAGAGCCCAAAACCTAGAAAATAAGACTAGCATCACTAGCTGAAAATGGACTTTTAGTGCCTATGCTCAAATACAACACTGCATAGCATAGTCTATTTATTCACGAACTTGACCATCACACGAAAGGCACATTTACAAGTTACGTATGCATATACATAAATGCATGCATAAATACATACAATACAGGAGACAAATGTGTCTATGAACAGAGGAGTGTAAGTTAACAAATGGGTTTATGTTTGCGAGTCCTAGGAGCAGGAAGGCCGTTCGTTGTGTAGTGAAGCATGGTAATACAACCCCGTAGACTTTTGTATCTGAGTTGCTCTGGATTCGTTTGGAAATGTCAAAATTTTGGATGAAGAGAAAAAGCTTGCCTTCGTTCTATTGGTATGTAGATAGTGTCATAACCATTGCCAAATTCCGGCAATATACTGGGATTTGATGCACCATCCAGTGACACTACGTATTTTACCACAAGGTAGAGTTCCTCGTTGGACGAGTGGTTTTCGCGCTCGGCTATCAATCCGGTGGGCCTAAGTTCGATTCTCGGCGCGACCAACGTGGAATCAGAGGAATGCATTTCTGGTGATAGAAACTCATTTCTCGATATAATATGGTTCGGATCCCACAATAAGCTGAAGGTCCCGTTGCTAGGTAACCAAACGGTTCCTAGCCACGTAAAAACATCTAATCCTTCGGGCCAGCCCTAGGAGAGCTGTTCATCAGCTCAGTGGCCTGGTAAAACTAAGATATACTTCACTTTACTGCAAGGTATTCTATGACGAGAGTTGCAAGAAAAAACAAAACAAACATATATAACTCGGTATCGCAACCCACAGATATGAGATATTACTACGCACAGTTACTGAAAAAAAAAAAAAAAAAACTCTGCATAAACAGGTCGATTTGATCCCGTTACCAAGACGTGCTCGACAAAGGTCAGCCAAGAGACAAAAATTCAAACCGCCTTCAGGAGAGAGTCACGAAAACAAGAAAGACTTCAAGAAGTAACGGTGACTGAATTGAATTGAATTGAAAGTAGAATTTAGGCCAAGCACTGGGATCTATGAGGCTATTCAGCGCTGAAACGGAAACTGACAGTAATAGGGTTGATGGGTGTAACAGGAGGAAAACCTCAAAGCAGTTGCACTGAGAAGCAATAATTGTTAGGCGAGGGTGGAAAGTAAGATGGAAGACAGAGAATATGAAAGGAGGTACAGTAAGAAAGGAATGATAGAGGTGCAGCTACGGGCCGAAGGCACGCTGCAAAAAACCTTAAGCAACGCCTACAGTGCACCGCATGAGATGCACTGACGGCACTACCCCCCTACGGAGAGAAGTAACGGTAACGATATTAAGAAAAAAAAAGAAAAGAAAGGACGTTAGCAGGCAGAGACGAGGAATCACAATCACGTTACTACCAGCCAGGGAGTGGAGGGTAATAATATTCAGAAGAAGAAGAAAAAGAAGAAGAAGAAGAAGAAAACCTTCGCGGAGCTAAGTACCAAGAGAGACGTTCGTTTCTAAAAGTTTTCTGTGACTCACGATTCGTAGCTGTGCGCGTGACGTGGGAGAACAGACAGAAAAGAGAACGTAATAAAGAATTAGCAAATGGTGTTGTAATACATTTTCTTTACAAGGAGCTATGCAACTGCCTCTTTTGTTTTGAAAACAAATTAAATTCTTGAGAATTTTGTCATAAAAAAGATTCGTTCATAATTTGACATTTTTGAGGCGTGGGTGGAGGAGCTGTCTGCAGTAGTTGGATAAAGAAAAATTTCCTTTAGTTACAGTTTGTCAAATATGAATCTATTTTTAAGAGTTTTAAGTCATAATGATGGTTAAGATAGATATGAAAAGTAAAATATAGTATATATATATACACATTAATATACATTATTAATATATTGTACACACATATATATATATATATACTAATTACTTATATTATATATATAATATATATAATAGTATAATATATCTATATCTATACTAAATAATCTATATCTATTCTATTCTTCATAATCTATAATAAATATATATATATATATATATAAGATATATATAAAAGATAATAATATATAATATACACACACAACACAACACACACACACACACATGACACACACGACATACATAATATATATATATATAATGGAATAATAACTTATTAATATATATATATGATATATATTATATATATCAGTCAGTAACCTATGTTGTAATACCAATTTTAATAGCCATGAAATATATATCTAAATAAATATCTAAATATATATATATATATATATTATATATATTATATATCTATATTTAGATATTCATATATATATAATAAATTTACTATTTTCAATCTCAGGTACAGGATCAAACCAAACCTTCCTCTCAAGAAATATGAGGACCATGACAGAGCCAAATAGACCTTCATAAGAGACAAGGCTCCAGTGACACTAGCTACAGTTCTAAGAAGCAATCCACAAGCATAAATGTTAAACGTAGATATTATTGTTCTCTGTATCTCTGTAAATTCCCGATCATGCAAATGAAGACACTCAGTCTCAATGACCGTTTAAGAACGTACATAGTCAGAAAGTGACATTCTTAAATGATCGCACTTTCCATATTTAAAAAAATAAATAAATATGGTATTTTAGCTATTCTAATCTCCATCGATACCGAAGTTCAAACCCCAAACATGATAAAAAATGAAAACAGCCTAATCAAAAATCATACACAAAATCTTGGCTATTCTGGTCCACATCAACGCCATAAGTGCAAAAATTTAACAAGAATAAAAATGAAAGAAAAAAAAGAGAAAAAAAGAGAGGACATTCCTACGACATTCTTCAAAAGACGATGCCGCTTCCTGACGCCGAGAAATAACCGCTTTGTATTCCAGCAATGCTTCGATGCTAGTTACTACAGAGGACTCTTGTGCCTGTACTCGGCACCTTACAGATATTTCCTGCTGTTATTCATTCCCCGAGTGCTTTCAGCTAACGAGGCAAAAGGCCTCGGCGCACAATATCAATAGCCTCCTCGGTAGAAGGACGAAAAACAAAATGGCTTAATGTGTGGCAGCGTTTGTGAATATTATATGGAAGTAGATTCCCAATACTACGCATGCTCACACAAGCAAACAGGACACACACACACGCACACACACACACACACACATATATATATATATATATATATATATATATTATATATATATATAGATATGATATATATATATATATATATATATTATATATATATACTATATATATATATATATATTATATATGAGACTCACCACGGAACAGAACCCCGGGCCTACGAGAGAGAGACTAGGGCATTGTAGCATTGGCGTCTGAACTGCTAATGCCCTGGACACTCACTAGAAAGACCGGGATTCGGTCCCGTGGTGGGGCTGAAATTGACATCTGCGAAACACGTTTCCAAGTGTTCGTTTCCACATATATGTATATTATGTATATGAATGTTTGTGTGCGCGTATGTGCGCGCGTAACGATGTGGACGTACACAGTCGACATAACCACGCACACATATCCGGGCCCTTCGACCGAGCGGCCGAAAGCGTCCTACACTTTGTATATTAAGAAATAAATGACACTGACGTCCTCCAAGCGCTGCCAGCCATCCCTCGCCCAATAGGAATGCCATTACGAAAGGAACCTCGATAAAAGCTAGAAAAAAAGGAGGAGGGGGGGAGGTTAAAAAGGAAACAAGGAAATAAAGAGAACATGATGACATAACTACTTTTGTCATCGTCGGCCATGACGAAGCAGCACACGACGTCGCCTCTCCCAAGATTTTCTTCCCTTTTTCTTTCGTTACGTCGTTTCGTGTGTCACTATTATTGTCTTGCAGTCTGATGATCTATTTTCTTCTATCTCTTCATCTGTTCCACCTCGTTCTTTTAAATTTTTTTCATCGGTGTATTTTTCTTTTAACTTTTTTATCGGTGAATTCTACTTATCTTATATTTTCTTTTTACCATTATTATTCTCATTCTAGTCTCTTCTATCTCTTGGTTCGTTTCCTCATGCTATTCCCGTTTTTCATTCATGACACTCTTATTTTGAATTCGATCTTATTCGCTTCATATATTCTATTCTCCGCATTAGTATATCCTACGAAACTTTTATTTTACTTTAGTTCAGTAATAATACGAATTAAAACAATAATACTACAAATAAAAAAAGATCTATACAGACTCCTCTCTCATATATATATATATATATATATATATATATATATATATATATATATATTATATATATATATATATATATATATATATCACGACAGCAAGACAAACAATAATAAAATAATGAAAATAAAAGCGAATAACGCCTAATTAATAATAATAATAACAATAATAATAATAATAATATTAATAGAGGTAAGATCGATATCGAGGATAATAATCATAGTAATATAACATAATTAATATCGATCTAGCAACAACACTCAAATACAAACAAAACAGCAACAATAATGTTAACAACAACAGCAACAATCATAGTATAACGTAAATAATAACAAAGCAACAACAATACCCAAACAAAACCAATACAACAAAATCAATACAGCAAAAGCAATACTTACAACAACAATCATAGTACTAATATATATATAACAGTAAACTAACAACTACAAAGAAACAATAATAACAAAACAATAAAGCAAAAATAATACTAACAGCAACAGCCAAACATAAACAACGAAAACAACCAAGCTATAACAATACTCACAACACAACAACAATAACAATCATAGTACTAGCATATATACTAATAACACACAAACAACATAAAAAGAAAAACAACCAAGCAAAAACAATACTAACAATAACAACAACAACACCCAAACATAGACAAAAAACAGCCAAGCAATATCAATACTCACAACAACAACAATAACAATCATAATACTAACATATAATAATAAACCAACTAAACAATACTAACAACAACAACAACAACAAAAAACAACCAAGCAATAACAATAGTCACAACAACAACAATCAAAGTATTAATATATGTAATCAGAAACCCACAACAACAACACCCAAATAAAACCAACCATGCAAACACAATACTAACAACAACGTCCAAACATAAACAACGAAAACAATCAACCAATAACAATACTCACAACAACATCAACAACACATCAACAACAAAAAAGCAGTCATGACAGTTCTCATGAAGATGTTTCGAACCGACTAGAGTTCATTCCAGCGTCTTCGGACACCAACAGCCAAAAGGGTAAATTATAACAGGTCCCTCTTGAGGAGATTCCTCAAAGAAAGAATAAAAAAAAAAAAAAAATAAAAAAAGAAGAAGGAAAAAAAGAGTAATGAAGGAGAAGTAAAAGAGGTTCTGAAAAAAAAAGTAAATTGAGTTTAATGTTCTACGCTCTCCATCAGAAATCGTCCTCCACATAAGCGATTCCATATAGTGGAGTGAATATATATATATATATATATATATTATAGTATATATATAATATAGTATATATACTATATATATATATTATATATATATATATAATAATGTATATATATTTTTGTATATATATATATATATATATATATAATCTATATATCACATATACATATACAGATTACAAATATATATTATATATATTATATGTATATATAATATATAAATACATATAATATATATATATATATATATATATTATATATATATATATATATAAATATAATATATAGCCAAAGCCACACGAAAAATAAAAGGAGTACCAAGCGCTTTCGTGTTATTTCAACACATTTCCGAGGTATACAATGTGTTGAAAAAACACGGTATCCCTAGGTACCATTTATTTTTCCCGTGCCGTTGGCTACATATATTGTCACGCGCTAGTGACATATATATATATATATATATATATATATATATATTATATATATATATATATATATATACAATTTGACACGGTCCCAATCGTCCTTCAATTACAGGATCAAGGTTGAACCCTTCCTCTTGCAGAACGTCACCTATACGCATAAAAGTATTATTCCAAATATAAATTACTCGATCATCTAACCTCCACCTACGTCTTACCAATAATTTGTCGTGATATTAGTCTAAGAAGATATTTTTGTTATCAAATAATTCCTTAATGCGGTTAAATCATTAGGAAAAACAAGTAGAGTGTGGGAAGTCCTATGAACACTGACTTCACGTTCCTCTTCATGAATTCCGTGTGGAATCAGTAAACTGGATTGTGAATAGCGATTGAAACCCATCAAATACAAATGTCAAAAGTCAATTGAGGTAATATAAACAAGGAATACTTCTAAACTAGGTGGAGTTAACGCCGAGAACTCCAGAAAGGTTAACTGGCTTGAGGGAACTTCAGAGTGGAACAAATGAAGAGAAAAACTGACTTTGAAATGACATAAGTCCATTTATACATGACGAATGCGGAGTGTTACATCACCACTTCTACAAAAACTATTATTATCATTGTTATTTTTCTTATTTATTTTATTTTACTTATTATTATTATTATTATTATTATTATTATTATTATTATTATTATTATTGGTCTATCACGCTCATCCTTTTCGACAGGGTGGTTTTTAAAGTCTGGGATTCCGGGTTGCATCCAGCCTCCTTAGGAGTCCATCACGTTTCTCACTATTATTATTATTATTATTATTATTATTATTATTATTATTATTATTATTATTATCAAAAAAGCAAAATCGTCAATGGATGAAACAACGCTGTCATGAAAGTTCACTCACCAGTGATGGCTTCAATCGCGGACAAAAGGGGGACATAGAACGTTTGGCAGCATGGTGTTAATTCTATTTGTCTTCTGATCAGTATGGCCCAGTCCAGAGGTTCTCAACTTTTCACCACATGTCAGAATGTCACTCGCCCCCTTTCCAAAATTGTCTGACTCACAAGGTGCATTCCAACTAAAATGCAACAAAATACTAACACAGACACAATCTAGCTCAGAAAAAGACCAGCTTGAACCACACAGTAATGCGGCCCGCGCACGCTGCGTTTTGTGAAATTTGTGTGGTCCTAGAACCAGTTTGAGCCTGCCAACCTGTGGTCACAATTCCCACCCTGAGACTGTGAAATTCCCCGTGGTTAGGAACCGCTTGCCTATAGTAGATTCACATCAACCGTGCATTTCAAGTCTAGGCCCGTCCCTTACGACGCTCCTGATTGGCTATTTATAAGCCAATCACAGGGCTGGAAACTCTCAGTCTCTCTCAAGAGTTCGCATGGGGAGGATGTATGTTCCACCTCTCCTGAGGGATACGTTTGAAAGACGTATCCCTCAGGAGAAGTGGAGCATACATCATGCCTATGTGAACTCTCGAGAGAGACTGAGAGCTTCCAGCCCTGCGACTGGCTTACCAACAGCCAATCAGGAGTGTAGTAAGAGACGGGCCTAGACATCAAATGCAAGGTTGATGTGAATCTACTATAGAAGGTTCTAGGTTGAGTGGCAGCCTATATATCTAGCAGACGCCGTTGGCATATGCGATTCCATGACAATATTGAAACTTACAAAAACCCTTATACGTCTGGTATAAGCGGCGATGGCCTACAATACTAATTGACCACAACTGCATTAAAATAACGCAAAATACGATAATG
>NC_087215.1:22860981-22868481 GCF_015104395.2 Macrobrachium nipponense | reverse complement strand
TGACACAAAGAGAAAGGGGTGGGGGAAACGGGTGGGTGGGGGCGGGTGACGAGAGAGAGAGAGATAGAGAGAGAGAGAGAGAGAGAGAGAGAGAGAGAGAGAGAGAGGTTTGGTAGTTGAAGTCTTGATGTCGGAGTCTGTGAAAAAACAAAACAAAAAAATGCTGATTTGAATGGAAAACTTGTGGTAAATGTAAGAAGTCAATGGATGAGAGAGAGAGAGAGAGAGGAGAGAGAGAGAGAGAGAGAGAGAGAGAGAGAACCGGAAGGTACGAAGAACTGGGGGAAAGTGAGCAGAAAGAGAAGAGACAAAGGCTCGTGATGATCACATTACCCTACGTTTTTATCAATCACGAAAACCACTTAGGCCAGGCGGCCACGTAACACCCGCCAACCCACGACATCTCACATTTACTGGGTGGTTGCTTTTAGTTTTCTGTAAAAAAAAAAAAAAAAAAAAAAAAAAAAAAAAAAAAAAAAAAAAAAAAAAAAAACTAGTGAGATGGATATTTGTTTGGCCGTCCGCACTTCTTCTGTCCGCACTCATATATTAAAAAAACTACTGAGGCTAGAGGGCTGTAAATTGGTATGTTGATCACCCACTATCCAATCATCAAACATACCAAATTACAGGCTTCTAGCCTAAGTAGTTTTTATCCTACTTAAGGTTAAAGTTTGCCACGAGCGTGCGTCTGGCACCACAACAACACAGGCCACCACAACCGACTGAGAGTTTCATGGTTCGTGGCGGAGATTAAAAGTTTCCCTTCCAACTGTTCTCTCAATCACCATTTTATCCCCCATCAATTCAAGCCTCGGGGAAAGTTCACGTTGCCAATTCCGTCGGCCTTCTAGTAAAATCAAAAGGTCAAAGGATTCTTCAGAATGAAACTGCTTCTTCTTCTTCCTCTTCTTCTTCTTCTTCTTCTTCTTCTTCTTCTTCTTCTTCTTTTCTTCTTCTTCTTCTTCTTCTCCTCCTCCTCCTCCTCCTCCTCCTCCTCACTAGCGTCAACCAAAATCGTGAAAGGAAATGCATTTGGTTTTCTTATGCCTAATTAGACTGCTTGATTTTCTTTATAATAAAATTATATTGTATTAAATTTATCTTTATCTCCCTCTTCCTCCTTCTCAGTGTCTCCTCCGCCTTCTTTCTTTTTCTCTTACTCATTCTACTTATTCTCCTTTCTACTTCTTCTACCCCTACTTCTTCTCTTCCTCCTCCTCCTCCTCCTCCTACTTCTTTTTCTTCTCTTTTTCCGTTATGGGAAAGCACCAAGCAACGGAAAATAAAATGCAGGCAAGCAATTTTCTCAGCACGATTTCCAAAGCAGCCAATCTGCCCAAGCCAAGAATATAATCTGACCCTTCGACTTATTATTCGCTTACGAAATCAAAATATATATATATATATATATATATATATATTATATATATATATATATATATGTATGTAAGTATATATGGTATATGTATGTATGTATATATATATGTATGTATATATATATATCATGATATATATATATATATATATATGATAGTATATATATATATATATATATATATATATATATATATATATATATATTATATATATATATATATATATATATAGATATATATATATATATATGTATATATACACGTATATATATATATATATATATATATATATATATATGTATATATATATATATATATATATATATATATATATATATATATATATATATATATATATATATATATATATGTGTGTGTGTGTGTGTGTGTGTGGGTGTGTGTTTGGGTGTGTGTGTGTATTTATATATATAAACAGGAATGAAGTTGAATAAAATTATATGAAATTCATAAAATCAGTTAACTACAGTAAATCAGAAAAAATATGATAAATTTAATGGAACTCTTATCAGGTTATATCCAAAACTGAAAAAAAGAAAAAAAAAAAATAGAAATGTAGTTGAATAAAATCAAATGAAATCAATAAAATCAGTAATTACTGTAAACCAGAACAAAATACGATAAATTTAAGTGAACTCTTATCAGGTCATACACATGTGGCATTTAAAACTAGAAACAAAAATAAAAAAAACAGGAAGTTGAATAAAATCATATGAAATCCAACGAAGGACCACATATTAAAATGAGTGAAGGAAATAGTAAAAACATAAGAAATAAAACAAAAGAGTAATAGCAGGTTTTTTTGTCGATGGAATACGAAAAAACATAATTATTTATATTATAAGGATGCTTTACTATAACCCATGAAAAAATAATAATTATTCACGGTAAGATAAAGATAACATCTTCGTTTCTCTTTACGTCTCGTAAGACCCGAATACTCTGGAACTGAGTTGATTTTTTGCAACGTAATATCAAGTTAATTAATATACTAACTGCAAACTATAATGTTTGTTAAAGTGTTTACTTTCAACCTAATTTCTTCAATGGCATACGAAATGGAGGAAATTTTCTATAAGATAAAATGCGGAAACAAACAATGAGGAAAAGATCTAGAAATTATGAATGCAAAAAATAAAGAAGAGATGTAGACATAAACTTTGAGTACACAAAAAAGAACATACAGAGAGAAAGTGAACAAATATGAATAAATAAAAATATGAATTATGAGGAAAGAACACAAACAGAAATGGTGAGCAGCCCATATGTTATAAACAAAAGATGCAAAAAAAGAAAAAAGACAAGGTTCATACCAAGTTATCAGACAACTGTAAAATGGATATAAAAGAAAGACAAACGAACACAAGCACAGGTCCACGACAGAGAAACCAATAAACAATAAAAACAGAAAATAAAAAAAAAATCAAAATAAAAGTTGAATAAACATAAAAGAAGAGCCATGGGCAAATCAAATCACCCAGATAATAATATTAAAATAGACATATTCCAATATTAAAACGTCAATAAACCACAATGAAACTACAAACAGCAATATTTCAAAAGACGAAAGATCATACACAAACTTATTATATATATATATATATATATATATATATATATATATATATATATATATATATATATATATATATGTATATCACGCAAACATCAAAACATCTAAGAGAAAGAATCCTAGATATAAATCGTGTACCTCGCTCACTCGCGGGTGAAAATACAAAGGAGAGAGAGAGAGAGAGAGAGAGAGAGAGAGAGAGATAGAGAGAGAGAGAGAGAATGGGTTTCTCGCTTTACGAGAATTCCCGGAATGAAAGAGAAATTCACTCATAGACAAAAGAAGAGCTATCTCGACACGGACACAGATAAGACAGGCGATAAAGATATAATCTTATTCGGAATTATCGGGAGATTTTTTTTCCTATTATTTTCTACTCAGATATTCCATCAATTTTTATATTATAACAGCTCAAGTCTTTCTTTTTTGATAAAAGAATTTTAGTTTTTCCTTTGGCAATGAAATCAATTTTTCATTTGTTTCTTGAGTGATAAGAAAGATGGTTCCTTATTTACCTGAAGCATTGTTAATATAAATGTATATATAAATATATATATATATATATATATATATATATATATATTTAATATATATATATACTATATATATATATATATATATATATATATAATATATATATCTTTTTTTAGCAATTACCAAACGACCCGGCAATATTTTTCATTAATATCGGTTACGCAACATACGGTTTTTTTCCCTAGCGATTGAAGATTGTCTTTGCTTATGTTTTCTTTTGTGGCGATTATAGTTTATCTTCTTTTTATATATATATAGCGTCAGATTGTCTTTGTTTATTTGTTTTCATTTGAGGCGATTACAGTTTGTTTTTCTTATTTTGTTTCCTAGTCATTGTAAATCGTCTTTGCTTTATTTTCTTCTTCTCTAGCGATTACAATCTCTCTCTCTCTCTCTCTCTCTCCTCTCTCTCTCTCTCTCTCTCTCTCTCTCTCTCTCTCACAGCGTTGCATCATTTGAACCCATCAAACGTTTTTTTTTTTCAAGCGATTGCAAATCGTCTTTGCTTATTATTTTCTTTTGTGGGGATTACAATTTGTCTTTTTTTTAACGGCATTACATCTTCCAAAGCCAAAAAACGTGTTTTTTTTTTTCAGTGACTGCAAATCGCCTCTGCTTTTTTTCTCCTTCGTAGCGATTACAATTTATCTTTTTTTTTTTTTTTAACACATCGATAACCAAATGATCTCCATTTCCTCCGGAGGCCTCCTTTTCCATGTCAGAATCTCCTCCCAGGGGCGATAGAAATCTCGAGAGACACCCGCCCTCCTCAGACGAACCTTTCCAGGAACCCCCGTTAAAAGCCACTCAATCTCATCTCTTTCTCTCTCTCGTGATCGCGAGATGCTTAGGCCAGTAATCATAACATTCTCATTATGTCGACCGAGCATCTTCCTTGGAACTGGACCTTCGCCTGACTAAGCTCACTTCCTGTCGGGTACGTGTGGGCATTCTGTGCGCAGGCGCGCGCTGAGTGGCTGAGTGACATCAGGGGGTCAGAGAGGTTTTGGGGTGGTGATAGGTGAATGTTCAACTTCCATTTCAGAGTTGGAAAATATGTAACTGACTGTATCAAATAAATATATAAAATGAAAAAAATAAAAAATAAACGATGGAAAATATACGTGATTGTAACAAATAAAAAAAATATATATATAACATAAACAATATAAAATATACGTGATTGTAACTAATAAATATATAAAATAAAAAATAAAAGATAGAAAATATACCTGACTATATCAATTAAATATATAAAATAAAAACTAAACGATAGAAAATATACGTGATTGTAGCAAATAAATATATAAAATAAAATAATAAAAAATAAGAGAGAAAATACACGTGATTGTAACAAATAAGTATGTAAAAAAATGAAAATAAACGATAGAAAATATACGTGATTGCAACATATAAATATATAAAATAAAAAATAAAAAATAAACGATAGAAAATATACCTGATTTTAACAAATAAATATATAAAATAAAAATAAAAACTAAACGATAGAAAATATACGTGATTTTAACAAATAATACATAAAATAAAAATAAAAGCTAAACGATAGAAAAATATACGTGATTTTAACAAATAAATATAAAATAAAAATAAAAATAAAAACTAAACGATAGAAAATATACGTGATTTTAACAAATAAATATATAAAATAAAAATAAAAACTAAACGATAGAAAATATACGTGATTTTAACAAATAAATATATAAAATAAAAATAAAAACTAAACGATAGAAAATATACGTGATTTTAACAAATAAAAATATATAAAATAAAAATCTAAACGATAGAAAATATACGTGATTTTAAACAAATAAAATATATAAATAAAAATAAAAATAAAACGATAGAAAATATACGTGATTTTAAACAAATATATAAAATAAAAATAAAAAATAAAAAGAAAAGTAGAAAATATTCGTGATTTTTAAAAACAAAATAAAAAATATATAAAATAAAAATAAAAACTAAACGATAGAAAATATACGTGATTTTAACAAATAAATATGTAAAATGGTAAATAAAAAACAGGCGATAGAAAATATACGTGACTGTAACAAATAAATATATAAATAAAAAAATAAAAAACAAACAATAGAAAAAATACGCGATTGTATCAAATAAATATATAAAATGAAAATAAATAAAAAAAACAAACGATAGAAAATATACGTGATTGTAACAAATAAATATATAAAACAAAAAAGTAAACGATATAAAATATACATGTTTGTATGAAAAAGATACATAAAACAAAAAATAAACTATAACAAATATACGTAATTGTAACAAATAAGTATATAAAAATCAAATAAAGGATAGAAAACATAGGTCATTGTAACAAATAAATATATGAAAGAAACAAATAAACGATAGAAAATAAATGTGATTGTAACAAATAAACATATAAAATAAAGGATAAAAAATAAACGATAGAAAACATACGTGATTGTAACAAACGAATATATAAAATAGAAAATAAACGATAGAAAATATACGTGATTGTAACAAATAAATATATAAAATAAAAAATATAAAAATAAACGATAGAAAATGTACGTGATTGTAACAAATAAATATATGAAATAAAAAACAAACGAGAGAAAATATGCGTGATTGTAACAAATAAACATATAAAATAATAAAATTAAAAATAAACGATAGAAAATGTACGTGATTGTAGAAAATAAATATATAAAATAAAAAATAAACAAACAAATAAGTAAATAGAATACGAAACAGTACATTTAAAAGGGTTGTCCTATTCTTACACTGCCGACTGGGTTCATTCTCTCCCAATTGAGCTCAAGGTGATGATTCGATATTTATAAAGGTGCAATTAGCGCTTATCGTTATACTCTACAATAACAACGGTGAGGTTTTCAATACATAGTAGATATCTAAACTTCCTACGTCACTGTCATTCAGAGTTTAAAAAATTATCTAATTCTAGCCGTAATCACTTTCCTCAACACTTAAAAACTGCCTGATTATCAGTCTGAACTCAAGTATATACGTATAGTAGTTTTTCGTCGTTGTACTGTGTCCAGAAAAATAAAAGAAAAACATATAATTCAAAATCACTACTTGAGGTCAATCACAACAAACATTTCTTGATTGTGCTTTCAAAGAAATAATTCGCCAAAATAAGTTAAGAGATTTATTTGTTTTAACAATGTACATTACATTTCCAGCGAAAGTTTATTGCTAAAGATTTCAGCCATTACTTAGCGAAGCCATTGGTTCCAGTACAACAACAATAAAAATGAACAAAAAGATATAAAACGGCGCGAGGCTGTTGTTACAAAAATAAATAAATAAATAAATAAATAAATAAATAAATAAAGATTACACGATAAATCCGAATCTGAGGCCATCTGCAAAGTAATTTGAAGAAAATATTGCTTATAGAATATAACTCAAAGAGATGATTCACCTTTTTTTCTCTACTGTCCACATACATACTTTGTATATATTTACAAGTAAATATATATATATATATATATATATATATATATATATATTATATATATATATATATGTATACTATATATATATATATATATGATATACTATATATATTTATGACACGATACAATCTATAATAATTTCACATATGCAAATATACAGCATAATATACATTATGTGTACAAATACTTTCAAAGACTTTTGCGAACATACTCCGAATGCTAACACTTAAAAATATACAATGATCCTATACAAAGAAATATGCATACATGATCGATATTAAACCTACATAAAATCAATTATATTCACATGAGCATCCAATGTACTATGCTGGTGACTGCAACATACCAACGACAAGAAATACGTAGATGCACGCACACGCCGAAAAAAAAAATACATTTGCATAAATTTAACGTAATTAAGAGTTCGCATCTTAGAGAAACCAGCTCTAGCAAAATAATAAAAAAAAAATAAAAGGTAAAGATGACTAGCTAATGTTAGCTAAAACAAACC
>NC_087215.1:22848481-22855981 GCF_015104395.2 Macrobrachium nipponense | reverse complement strand
GCATGTGGTGTTTTCGTATGGTAACGCTGCATCCCAGGCTTTAAATAGTTACGCTATGTATAAGTTTTAGGTAAATAAAAGGATATTTGGGTGTACATTTTCAACTGAAGAGTGTTATAAGAATTTACTGTATGCGAATTACACCGTTAATATTCGAAATAGGATATTATTTAAAGCCCGGGACGCAGCGTTACCATGCGCAAACACCACAGGCGGATGGACAGATGGAAAAAAAAAACAGAGTATAGTCACATTACCCTGAAGTTTCCGTGTTGCTGTGAACAACACCTCCCTCTCAAGGTTAGGCACAAGCAAGCAAAGCAGTAAAACAAAAAAATAACAAGGCATGAGATTAGCTTTCATTTTCAGTAATCTTCCCCCTGAGAGAGAGAGAGAGAGAGAGAGAGAGAGAGAGAGAGAGAGAGAGAGAGAGAGAGCTAGGATGTGAGAGTATTAGAGAAGTGGTAACGACCAAGGTTATCACTCCATGAGACAGAGAAATACTTGGATGTATCACAGAAGTGGTAACTACTTCAAGTTTCATCACTTCCTGAGGCAGAAAGAGAGAGAGTATCTGGATGTGATAGAGAAGTGGTAACTACTCCACAATTATCACTTCATCCGAGAGAGAGAGAGAGAGAGAGAGAGAGAGAGAGAGAGAGAGAGGGCAATGCATCGTAAAGGTCCTCCGTAACCTTCTCCAGGGCCACTCCCGCGGAAGAGAAGCCTCTCCATAAAAGACAGTCGCACTGATAAACCAGCAATACTTGGCACTTCTGGGGTCTCTTCTCCTCTTCATATTTCTTCTTTCTTCCCCGGGTTTCCTCTCACTCCGTTTCTCGTTTTTCTATATTCTTCGTATTCTTTCAACTTTACCTTTATTTTGCTCGTTGCATTCCCAACTCCCCTATTTTCCGATTTGACGTTTCTTTCTAATCATCATTTTTCTAGCCTATTTTAATCAAAGTTGTTGTGTATTTTATTCAGATTTTTCCTTCCTGACTTTCTGTTATTTTCCTTCTTCTGTTTTCATTCGTCATATTCCTTTCCCCTTCATACTGTCTCTTATCAATTACAATTTTTTGTTCACCATCCCTCCCTCCTTTCGTTCGGTTTCAGCTTTCTGTAATTTCTCATCCTTATACGGTTTCTTGTCGGCTCCGTCACCTTCGCCTTGACTGCTTGGAAACCCAAGCATGAAATCGCAAGCAAGCAAAGATACCCTTACTGAAAACAGCCTCTGGTTTTTGTTTCAGATTTATGTTTTCCTCTAATGTTATATACTTCATAGTTCCATGAGTTTATAAACTTGTACAAGACCCAAGACTGAACTGAATGAAAAGAGGGTGGTTTATCCATGGGTCAACGCCTATGTCTAATACACACACTCACACACACACACTCACACTATGCATACACATATATGTATGTATGTGTGTAGGTCATGCATAAAAGTAAGGTAAACAATGGGACTTGAAATCTTATCGCGTACGAGAGAGAGAGAGAGAGAGAGAGAGAGAGAGAGAGAGAGAGAGAGAGAGAGAGAGGTATTTATATTGTAGACTTTTTGTTGCCTTTGTCGTGACTTTATCGGACCTTCGCTAATAAAAGACTAATCATTGCACTTACTTACCTGTACATGAGTCTTACAAAATACTGATATCAATAGGTCCTCGCACTTTAATTCATTACACGCTAGAAGTTGTTAAGACTAATTCCAGAACCCACAGGAACTGAGGGGTCAACACAGAGCAACATTACTAAAAAGCCACAACGGCGTATCAAGTGCATCCGCACTCATCTTTACTTTTATCTTTTTCCTTGGGAAACAGCCATTTTCCGGAACAGAAAAATACTGAGCCCCAAGGTTCAAGAAAATGCAATACAGGGTCGTGAACCCATTGGGGGAGGAACTCTGTAAATCGGGAAAAATTTGAGACAAGAAGAGAATTGCACAGCTCTGAAGCAGATGAAGAAATTGAACAGAGCCATCCAAGTTGCAGATCTAAGAAAGCACAATTTATGTCAGTCACACATTTTTGCGACTCGTTTAAGAAATACATGGCTACGATTACCGATACAGAATCAGCGGACAGAAAACTAGTAATGTCAGCAGATAACTTTCTCCTCAAATCCGAATCTATACGCCCATAATTCAATTCTGTTACTGAGTGATACTGAACTTGCTTCTCGTAGGAAACACTTTCTGTAAGATTCACCTATTCGACATAACTGAAACGGGAACTTCGGAGAAGACTAATTAAAAAAAAAAAATGTCCTGAAATTTGAACCATCGTAGCTCATAGTGTGAAATAAAACTAAATCTGTTTACTGAGAAACACTCAAATGAGAAACTGTTAATCAAATGAGAAACTGTTAATCAAATGAGATACTTTTAATCAAATGAGAAACTGTTAATCAAATGAGAAACTGGTAATCAAATGAGAAACTTTTAATCAAATGAGAAACTGTTAATCAAATGAGATACTTTTAATCAAATGAGAAACTGGTAATCAAATGAGAAAATGTTAATCAAATGAGAAACTGTTAATCAAATGAGATACTTTTAATCAAATGAGAAACTGGTAATCAAATGAGAAACTGTT
This sequence comes from Macrobrachium nipponense, assembly GCF_015104395.2. Lineage (NCBI taxonomy): Eukaryota > Metazoa > Arthropoda > Malacostraca > Decapoda > Palaemonidae > Macrobrachium > Macrobrachium nipponense. The sequence goes on along the minus strand of NC_087215.1, from coordinate 22,853,375 downwards.
AATCAAATGAGAAACTGGTAATCAAATGAGAAACTGTTAATCAAATGAGAAACTGGTAATCAAATGAGATACTTTTAATCAAATGAGAAACTGGTAATCAAATGAGAAATTGTTAATCAAATGAGAAACTGCTATTCAAATGAGAGACTATTAATCGTCAGCAAAACGCCCATAACAGGGAACGTAAATTTTTAAAATCCCATTTCTCAGGCCCTACTGAATAAGGCAAATTATTACCTTCATTAAACGTGTAGAATTATCTGAAGATCGCGCCAAACAGTAACATTTTATTACTACAAAGTCAATTAAATAATCCTATTTGGATCATTCATACGAGAGAACTACTTAAAATCACCCCCTTTTTCTTGACAGCGAATGTCTTGGGAATTTCACTTTCCAACGTACGGGACTACATGGACACATTCAGTGGAACATTTAATATTATGTTAAGAGATGATTCCTCTAACCGTGAATATTTGTGATTTAACTGACGCATATTTGTCGTCAGCATGAAATCAATTACAGAGAAAAATGATAGAGACGTTGGAGAAAATGCATTTAGAAAATTAGTATAGAGACTCACACGCGTCTCAAATATTGTTTGTATTTATGAGACTTGAAAGTAAGAGAAAATATCGTGTGTGTGAGTATGTGAATGTGAAAGTAAAAGAAAATATTGTGTGTGTGAATGTGAAAATAAGAGAAAATATTCTACGATTGTGTGTGTGTGTATGTGTGGAGACAAATGAATACCATGTACATCTGGACATACCACAACAATTACAACACCGAGCGCCGCGTACCCAACAATATACGCACACACCCGACGCAGAAATGTGTATCACTGACGCAGGTAAACACATCCCAACGAAAGGAGGCAGGAATGTAAAGTGTGGAGCGCAGATAGAATCTGAGTTATGCCACCGAGGTACACACGGAGCCCCATTCAGGTAAAACACCCATGGCCCCTTGATGTCCGATAGCCATTACAATACAACGGGAGGGGGAGGGGACGGACGGAGGGGGACCCCTGGTTTCTGGAGTGGACGGTGAGGGGTGGAGGGACGTAGTGGTAAGCCGTGGGAGGGTTATTACCTCCTTGGGTTACCTCATCCACAAGGGCTTGGATTACCTACCCCCTTGTTCTGGAGAATTACCCAAACAGATTTACTCAGAATGATGGTCCGGTGAGGGCGCCGGGGATTTACTGGTCGGAGTTTTGGGTGGATTAGCGTTTGGTGGCCGTCATTTGGATTTGCTGTTGTTTTGTTGATGTTGTTGGGCTGAGTTGGCCTTCTGCTCTTTGAGCAATTCGTCAACACGGCAAATTCTTCGAACCATTCCAGAAGAGTCTAAAAACGGTGGATTTTATAACACTAACATTCGTATATGGTGCCTTAATGCTTGCGTTCACGTTTTCCAAATTTTAAATTGACATCATCACGGTCTGTGAACACGAGCTTATTATTATTATTATTATATTAAAATGGAGAAATAAATCCACAGTTATATATTGTACATATATTCAAAGATGAAACTATACAGATTCCCGAAAGCTGTCTGTATACAGGTTTTTTATCTTTAAATATTTAACGTACATATACATAACTGTGGACTTGTTACTCTATTATGATTATTATTATATTATTATTATTATCATTATATTAATAAAAATTTCATAATAGCATGAGCCACTAAAATGAAGAAATCCACAATGATATAAGAATATATTAAAAAAACTATATTATATATATATATATATATATAATATATTATTCCTATATATATATATATTATTATATAATATATGTATATATATAACTATAACTATTATATATAATATATATATATTTATATATATAATATCTATATATTATATATATATATATATATTAAATAAATGGTCGAGAGCTTCCGAGAACCTGCTCGACTTTTTCTTAATCTCTTGAGAATGAGATTCGAGTAGGTTGTCGAAAGCTCTGTGTATGTATGTATGTATGTATGTATGTATGTATGTATTTGTATTTAATGTATGTATGTATGTACGTATATATATATATATATATATCTATATATATAATATATATATATATATATATATATATATATATAATATATATATAAAGCCATCTCCCACGAGGGGGAAAGTGAATCAATTGAGTAACCGTTTTTTTTTTGCAAGGGGCCTTTTTTTCGACTTTCATCCTTTACTAAGCAGACTGCTTAGCAAAGGACAAGAATCGAAAGCCTTGCAGCGGCATTCCATTGTTTTACTCTCCGTGAATTTTGCCTTTCTATTCATATATTCATCACGTTCCAAATTTTCGTGATTCAGTTTATACATTATATATATATATATATATATATATATATATATATATATAATATAATATATAATATATATATATATATCTTCGCTATTATTATTATTATCATCATTATCAGATTTCACTGTCCTCGAGCCAGCAGCGGTTTCCTTGTGAGGTTTCCAAAAAGATTAGGTCTCTGAATGTGGGAGGGAAAAGGTCAGCGGGTAACAGAGCGCTTTTTTTTTTTTTGCTGGCGTGTTGACGCCGATCGTCGAATCTTCCTCTTTAATTAAGCTGACATTTCGCTCTGGGCCAACTGAGCTACCTATAACCTACCCTAACTCGTTGCTTATTAGCGTGAGATACTCCGGGTTAACTACTCGTCTTACTTATTCAGTCATCTGGCTACTTTAATCTTTAACATTCTTTTTTGGGCTTCGTGTTAATTTTCTCTAGTAATGACGAAGTCGATAATTGCTCCAGTATGTACAAATTTTGAAGGGTTTTTAAAATGACGAAGTTGATAATCGCTTCTATATGTACGAATTTTGAAGGGGTTTTAAAAAGACGAAGTTGATAATCTCTCCAATATGTACGAATTTTGAAGTGGTTTTAAAATGACGAAGCTGATAACATGTACGAATTTTGAAGGGGGTTTAAAATGACGACGCTGATAATCTCTCCTATATGTAAGAATTTTGAAGGGGTTTAAAAAGGACGAAGTTGATAATCGCTCCATATGTACGAAAATTTTGAAGGGGTTTTAAAATTACGAAGGTTGATAATCGCTTCCAATGTACGAATTTTGAAGAGGTTTAAAATGTCACCCAATAACAATACTCAAAATTGTTGAAGTTATTAAGAGGACAAATTTCAATCCTTGAAAGTTGCCGAGATTATTCAAGTTTAAGTTCCATCTTTGAAGTTACTTAAGTAATCCGAGGTCAAAGATCAATCTGTTCTTGCTGAATTTAATCAAAGATATGTTCAATCTTTCAAGCTATAGAACCACCTATTCCTGGTCAATTTTCAATCTTTCAAATTTTTACAGATAGTTAAGGTCAAAGTTGAATCTTTTAATCAGTGAAAATGCAACCTTTCAAGCTATTCAAGTTCAAAGTTCAGACTTTGAACGTGCTGAAAACACGGTTCTCAAGTTTCTGGAGTTATTAAGTTTAAAATTCAATCTTTCAAAGTTCAGTCTTTAAGGTTGTTGAAATCAATCAAATTCTAAATTCACTTTTCCAAGTTTCTGAAGGTATTGAAGGTCAAAGTCCAGTCTTTGGTACTGCTGTAGTTACTGAAGTCGAGAGTTAATCTTCGTTGTTGCTGAAAAAAGTCAAAGTCAACATTTTGAAACTGCTACCTTATTCAAGGTTAAAACACAATCCTTGAGGATACTGAGGTTAACCAGGATCCAAGTTCAATCTCTGCAGATGCAGAAGCTATTTGTTATGAAAGTTCAGATGCAACTTTGCAACTTCACTATTCTGAAGTTCTTGAAATTACTCAAGGGTAAAAGTTTAATAAAGATCAAGAATAAATTGAATCCAACTTGAAAGACCCCAGGTCGAATCCCTGAGTGAGTCAGAAAATTATTTGTGTTCCACACGGGATTGTGCGTTGATTCTCTCTCTCTCTCTCTCTCTCTCTCTCTCTCTCTCTCTCTCTCTCTCATACACATACGCGCACACACAACAAATATACACACATTTATATTTATAAATATATATCTATCTATATACCTATACATAATATATATAAATATATATATATATATAATATATACATAATATATATATATATATATATAATATATATATATATATATATATATTATATATGTATATATAGTCAACGTTTCCTTTTGTAGCCAGACCCACTCGCACAGAAACTGACTTTTTATTGTGAAAAATCGGGGGGAAAAAAATGAAAGGGGACGAAAACACGTCTGGGACGGCCAGCCCTGTGCCATAAAACAACCGCAAAATGTTGCACGAGTCGGTAGGAGGAACGGGGATAAAGATGGCGGAGAAAGTAAGAGAACGGAGAAAATCTTATAAATGCAGTGTATGGCGAAAGAACAGAAAAAGTCAAAACAATTAAATAAAAAGGGAGCAACTAGAGGGAAGAAAATGGGAAAATTAAAAAAAACAGGAAATGTATACAGATAAGTAAGGCGTATAGTGAATGTAACTAGGGAAGAGGGCACAATAATGTCAGTGTTTTTCATGGATCAAAATGTCACTTTGAGAGGAAAGAGAAACAGTGTAACAATGATATATTTTAAATGGCTAACTTATACTATATATATATATATATATATATATATATATATATATATATATATATATATAAATATATATATATATATATATATATATATATATATATATATATATATATATATATATATCTACCAAACGTTCACTAGAAGTAGAATCTGAAAAAGTTCGGCATGGAAACAGCCCTTAATTCACAACGAGAGAGAGAGAGAGAGAGAGAGAGAGAGAGAGAGAGAGAGAGAGAGAGAGAGAATTAGTTACACGTAGCAACTTAAAAGCAGCGATCAAAGTAAGCTGCAA
>NC_087215.1:22825981-22845981 GCF_015104395.2 Macrobrachium nipponense | reverse complement strand
AAAAGGAGAAGTATGAAGCGACTACAACCGCCCCCCCCCCAAAAAAAAAAAAAGAAAATAAAAATGGTATAGAGAAAATAGGGTCCCATGGAAAACCACCTGTCCCTGCCCATTCACGCATGCGCAATTGGGTCCGACATCTCGTTGGGAGATAATAACTTTGGCTACAAAGACACAACACACTCTTCGCTTGTATGGCAATTTACGGCTGCGGGTAGTGCCGTCTTCGAAGCGAGAGAGAGAGAGAGAGAGAGAGAGAGAGAGAGAGAGAGAGGAGAGAGAGAGAATTTTTGAAAATGACACAGACGGTTAGATAGAATCTATGAGAGAGAGAGACAGAGAGAGATTATGCGACAGTAACACCCGTTAAAAGATTCTCATTCAAAATAACAGACGATCAAGTAGCATCTGAGAGAGAGAGAGAGAGAGAGAGAATATGTGACAGTAACAGCAGATAGTAACAACCATTCAAAGCTTTCTCCCTCAAAATGACGCAGACGGTTAAATAGGATCTGCGATGCACAGAGAGAGAGAGAGGGAGAGAGAGAGAGAGAGAGAGAGAATATCAGGTTTATTCCAGGTATGGGCAGCGGCCTCCTGTCATAATTTCTTCCCCCCCCCCCCCCCCCCCCCCCCCCCCCCCCCCCAACGCCCTCCAAGGTGACGCTCGACATCCTATTAGGACTTGTATTGTGAATCCCTACTTAATTCACCGCGCACGAATTCCAGGACATTTTTCCTCGGAGTTCATCTACGGGACACAAAAGACTTTCAGCTCTGCCTCTGGTGCGCCGTTGTAAGGGTAGTCACTCATTCCGCGAATAGGGGAGGAGCTCCGTGATCGCGGAACAGATAGGGTTACCCTCCCATTCTCTGATTTGGGATTGTAGTGAAGTACATATTTTAAATCTATTGGGGGTCCCGGCGCAGAAAAATTGTATTTAGAGCTACACAATCTTGCCTTATATTTCTAGTTCACTTTAAGGGGCCACTCATGAACGAAATAAAGATTAAAATATACTGTTATCGAATGAAAATTGGTCTTTGGCAGAGCAATTAAGTTCCTCATTGGACGAGTGGGTTGCGTACTCCCCTACCAATCTGGTAGCCCGAGTTCGCTCCCAGCTGCTGCTGCCAGTGCGGAACCAGAGGAATTTATTTCTGGTGATTAGAAACTCATTTTATCGATATAATGTGGTTCGTATCGTCACAATAAGCTGTAAGTCCCGTTGCTAAGTAAACAATTGGTTCCTATCCTATCCTAAATTACCCTACTTTTATGGTCTTCCCAAAACTCACAAAGACAATCTTCCATTCAGACCCATCGTTTCATGCGCCGGAGCTTTCAATTACAAAATTTCTAAATGGTTAGCTGGCCTCCTTTCTCCTTTTTTAGGCACTTTTTCTCCCAGTCACATCAAACATTCGGAAGACTTTTGTCACAAATTCAGAGAAGCACATATCCACTTCACAACATAAAACTTTTAGCCTTGACGTAGACTCCCTATTCACAAAAAGTACCAGTACAGGACGTTCTTCAGTTTTTAAGGGAAAAAATTATCCCCCTATTCAGATCATTTTCCCTTTTGCACTTGACAAAATAATAAAGTTAGTTGAATTATGTGCATCTAATAACGTATTTTCATTCGGGGAATCATTCTACAAGCAAAAATTCGGGTGTAGTATGGGTAGTCCTTTAAGTCCTATTTTAGCCAATCTGTACATGGAATACTTTGAAACTACAGTAATAAATGCAATAAAACCCAAAAACATGCTGTGGATGAGATACGTGGATGACATACTAACATTTTGGGATAATAAGTGGGGGTAATTTTAATGAATTCCTCTCAAATTAAACGCATTAGTGCCCAGCATCAAATTTAAAGTTGAATGGGAAACAGACAACAAAATTCATTTTCTTGATGTTTTAATAATCAGAGACACGACAGAATACAAATTTACCATATACAGAAAACCAACGTTCTCACTTTCATATATTCACTACTTTAGCTATCATGACAATACTATCAAGATAGGTGTAGCTAGCAACCTATTCTTAAGAGCCTTACGAATTTGTTCCCCAGATTTCCTGGAAAAAGAATTTGAACTAATTCGCAAGCAACTTTCATCTTTAAAGTATCCTGACCATATAATTGAGAAAGCAATTCAAAAAGCAAACGTAATTTTCTACCGACCCCCTAAAGACAAGACCAGAGACACACCCAACAATAAAATAAAAATTCCCCACCTGGAGACGATTAAGAGAGTAACTCACACCCTTGGGAAATCCAACCCTTTTGCATTTACCTACCCAAATACCTTAGCCAAATCCCTGATTAACGTCCAACAAAAGACATCGCCCAAAGACTCTGGGGTATATGAGATCCCATGCCAGGACTGTGACCAATCTTACATCGGATTTACAGGTAAATCACTTCCCCAGAGATTAATACAACACAAACGGTCAGTTAGGTATGGACAACAGAACTCGGCTATTTTCAAACCATATAAATGAAACATAACCATAGAATAAACTGGAATATGTCACGTGTAATTTATAGCAGCAACTGCCGGTACAAGAGTCAAATGATGATTTCGCCTTAATAAAAAGAGAAGCAGGTAATGAACATCTCAAAAGGGAATTGGACATCAGACATCGTCGACGCAGTGTTCATTCAACCAACGCTTAAGAAGATTAAAGGAAGATTATCAGCGGGGGTGACCTAAATTGGCTTACTTGTGGACGAATCTCTTGGTATAAATACCACCTTTTCTGTAAACTTTTCTCATTCATATACCTGAAGAGAGAGACAGCAGTCTCTGAAATATAGTACTTTTCTCTCTACATTTTGGTGTTTTTTATGGGCTCCTTTTATTAGATATATATATATATATATATATATATATATATATATATATATATATATATATATATATATATATATATATATATATATATATATATATATATACACATATATATATACTATATATATATATATATATATATATATATATATATATATATATATATATATATATATATATATATATATATATATATATATATATATATACACATGTATATGAATTTTATCACATCACCGTGATTCATATACATGCATCAAACTACAAATATCCTTTAGTATCCAGTTCGCTCTACCTCGGATTAATATATTCTCATATATGTTAACCAAAGGGGAATTTTTTAGTTGATAATAATTTCGTCTTCTCGTGGGTTCGAACCAGGCCCAGCGAACTGAGGAGAAATCAGGACTTCAGTGACGTTGGCCGAGTCGATAACCTCACTGAGGTCCTGATTTCTCCTCAGTTCGCGGGGCGCTGCGTTCGAATCCACGAGAGGGCGAAATTATTATCAACTAAAAAAATTTCCCCTTCGGTTAACGTATACGAAAAGATATTAATTCCGAGGAAGAGCGAATTGGATATTAAAGGATATTTGTAACTTGATGCATGTATTTGAATCACGGTGATGTGAAAAAATTCACACATATATATATATATATATATATATAGTATATATATATTATCCTATATATATTATATATATATATATATATATATATATATATATAAACATATATATATATATATATATATATATATATATATATATATATATATATATATATATATATATACGTATGTATGTATGTTACCCAGTCGTCATATATTAATTTCGAGGAACAGCGAACTGGATATAAAAGGACATTTGTAGCTTAATGCACCACATATATATATATACATATATATATATATATATATATATATATATATATATATATATATATATATATATATATATATATATACACACACACATTCAAACACACAAACAAGCACGCACGCATTATAACGTAACAACTTTGCCAAATTTATTGCTAAAGTTATGGCGAAGAAAACATTACATGAAAAGCATTTTCCTTCCACGGCGTCATTTCTCCCGTCAAAACACCTCAATTCCGAGCTGACCTTTTATCGATAAAACTGCGAAGCGCAAAGAAAGAGGGAAGTTATGTTTTGGGCAGAGTCTAGGGAGACCTCCGTAGCTTTAAGGCTCGCTTTTATTGGCCCAGCAACCTCCTGCCGTTAAAAACATTCTCCCCCAAAAATGAATAAAGAGGAGAAACGGAAAAAAAAAAAAAAAAAAAAAAAAAAAGAAAAAAAAAAAAAAAAAAAAAAAAACTTTTATCTTTACGGCGACGACCCGATAAGATGGCGAGAGCAAAACAAGCTGTCAATGACCTCCTCCTCCCATTCCCCCTCCCCTCCCCTCCCCTCCTCTCTCTCTCTCTCTCTCTCTCTCTCTCTCTCTCTCTCTCTCTCTCTCTGTGCATTTCCGTACATGTACACGTGAAAATATTTTATGCATATATATGCACATAAATAAGGGTACGCATGTGCAAATATACACATATATTCAAGTACGAATATGTACATACATACATAAATATGTATGTGTACAAACATACATATTTATGTACATACATACTGTAGTCTTTGTTTAGCTCCAGTATGGTAGACGGGACAGTTTCCGGGCAAAAAGAGGAACAAACGAAAGAAGTCCCAGATATGGAAATAAAACAAAGGAAGACAGCAATTTCCTGTCTAATTACCACTTGAAAATCATTCACTTTAGGCTTCTGTCATTCTATCAGACGATGCTTGTCGGTAGGGAAGGTCAACGTGACCTTCGCCTAGGTCACTGACCCAGATCAGATATCTCCCCAAAACCTATCTGAGCGATTTATTGAAATAAATGTCATTCTGGCCATGGGTCATTATGAGGCGCAGGAGACCGTTTTGAATCTGTTTATTTTCATTTATATTTTCGTTTTATAGTTCTCTTCTTATTCTTGTTACACATTTGTTATCGTCTTTTTACACATACTGGCATTCGTATTCATGTGGAAGATCGCCTTGAAAATGAACTAAAATCTCTTTACATGGTAAAGAGATTTACAAATAATTATACGAGTATAATATTTGATAAATAAAATTACACGTTCAATGAACAATGAATAGTTTTATCACTGAGGCTTCCTGGACGTCTGGGCATGGAAAATATTAATAGCTAAGGAGACAGATGCCTTTAAATACGTGAACATTCAAAATTCTCAAATATAGGAATGTGAAAGTTTAAAGATTTGATCATTCATTTTAAATATCTGACCATGCAAAACTCACAATTATAGAATCACGATCTCTCGAACCTTTTGAACATGTAAAAGTCACAATTATAGAATCACGATCTTTCGAACTTTTTGAACATGTAAAAGTCACAATTATAGAATCACGATCTCTCGAACCTTTTGAACATGTAAAAGTCACAATTATAGAATCACGATCTTTCGAACCTTTAGAACATGTAAAAGTCACAATTATGGAATCACGAATTTTCTAACCTTTTGAACATTCAAAAACTCACAATTACGAAATCACGAACGTCCTAACCTTTTGAATATGCAAAACTCACAATCATGGAATCACGATCTTCCGAACCGTTTAGGCATTCAAAACTCAACGATAAATATATGGACTCTTGAATGTACGATCATAAAAAACTCACAGTGATTCATGGACTTATGAACAAATGAACATCCATAATTCATAATTATAAACACGGACTCTTGAACGTCATAACATTCTATATTCACATTCGTGAAAACGGAAGCTTGAATAACTGAAATTTCAAAATTCAAAACACTTGAATTTTTGAAATTTGTAAGATCTGAACATCCAAACCTCACGTTCACAGACAAGTGAAACTTTGTGTGCATCACCCCATTGAAGACACTGCCTTGATTATTCCGTCATGCTCAGAGACATCCTAATGACCTATAATTACAGCAAAAAACTTTAATTACCAACAAAAAAAATAGATAATAATCCATTCACAAGCAGCTGATAAAAACAGGAGCAGACAACAATGCCCATTTAATGATTTGGGGGAGTAAAAAAAAAAAAAATAAATAAATAAATAAATAAATAAATAAATAAATAATCACAAAGGAAGTGAGTCAGTATAATGACATGACTTCTTCATTTCTATATATTTATCATCATTTTCTCTTTGCTTTCTCTTTGTATAGGAATTCTATACATCGATTTTATTCATCATCATTTGCTCTTTGCTTTCTCTTTGTAGGAATTCTATGCATCGATTTTATTTATCATCATCTTATCTTTGTAGGAATTCTATACATCGATTTTATTTATTATTAATTTCTCTTACCTTCCTCTTTGTAAGAGTTCTATACATGGATATACACAGACAATTTCGCGGTTTGATAAGACCCTCTGTTCTGTCTCTTTCATTCTGCATTCCCTTCCTTTAACTATTGCATAATAGAGGACCAAAGTTCCTTACTTTGTATCGTCATAACTCCGAGGTAAATGGATTTCTCGACCGTGCCTTCACTTCGTGTATCATCTTATGTCCATCTTTGCTTTTAAATGAATTTCCCTTCTCCTCCATCTCCATAAAGTTAAAGAGAATTTCTACGCTGGACGAGGAAGAGGGAGAAGCAAACACACAGTCGTTGCAGAAAGATCAGAAGGGAAGCGACTGTCACTTTTTCGAAGCTGGCTAAGTGGAGGCTGTTGTTTATTTCTCTCTCTTCCACCCCTGCCACCCATTTCCTCTGTGCCCCTTTTTCGCGCGCGCGCACGTACACACAGAAAGAGAGAGAGAGAGAGAGAGGTTCTTCATTGCTGAGCACTTTGCGATAAACACACGACCAAAGACCACAGGACATGTCTCAAAAGGGAACACACCTTCTACAAGGAACTTTAATAAGAGCCGTGACATAGGACCTTATCACCTACTACTACTAATACCGCCAATACTGTAACTATTTGAAATATTTCACATTTTTCCTTCTAATATGACTATACTGCTACTTCTTCCTGAACTCGGTTAAACAGACAATGTGAATGTAAGTAGTGTATATCTTCACAACACGCACATGCCCATACAATTGATATGAGAGAGAGAGAGAGAGAGAGAGAGAGAGAGAGAGAGAGAGATCCGTTTTCCGCCCAGCAAGACTGCAAGAGGAACGCGCCCTTCCATAACTCAATTGCGATGCTGGCCGCAGAACGAACAAACCATGATACCGCATGACGCGTAGCCAATGCAAATGCAGCGAGGGGCGCCTATACCCTTGGTACGCACGGCTACGCACCAAGAAGGCGTTAGGCTCCCGGTAGGATACGTCGTCAAAATGGGCGACCTGCCGTAGTTTATCCGCGGCCAGGCGCGTTCGTTATTCATGGCAGAAAGCAGAGCACGAAACGCTCGCGTCGGCGGAAAGCAAATGACCCTCCGTCGAAGCTTGGCAACTGACGGGGCAGGTGTCGAGGTTTCGAAATGCCGTGGAAGGAACGTGATTAAAAGAGAGAGAGAGAGAGAGAGAGGTTTATCCCGTGCTGCATTTGTGATCTCATTCTCTATATTGTCATGTGACCAAATTGGCTCACAAACAATGTTGTCCTTTTCCAACGTTTTTCAGCCTCTCTCTCTCTCTCTCTCTCTCTCTCTCTCTCTCTCTCTCTCTCTCTCTCTCTCTCTCTCTCTCTCTCTCATTCCTGTTGCTTATCTAATGTTCTTAGGCCAGTACCCAACTATGTCATTCGCTCTTTCTCGCAAAACATCTGATCAGTCATTCCCTCTGTGTGTGTGTGTGTGTGTGTGTGTGTGATCAACATTGCACTCTGACAAATGATTATCACCCACTTCCTCCTTTCATCTCTCATCCTCTCTCGCCTTTATGCTTTTCGTCATATGTATTTCCTCTCTCTCTCTCTCTCTCTCTCTCTCTCTCTCTCTCTCTCTCTCTCTCTCAAAATTCGGAAATACGTTACAAATAAAATCGTAAATATTCTCTCTCTCTCTCTCAAAATTAGGAAATACACGTTACAAATAAAATCGTAAATATACTGTTTTACATTCCTCGCCCCCTTCTCTCTCTCTCTCTCTCTCTCTCTCTCTCTCTCTCTCTCTCTCTCTCAAAATTCGGATATATATACATTTACTATAAATAAAATCGTTAATATAATATAGCAATGTTTCTGCATGCCCCAGCCCCTCCCCCTTACTCTTCCTCCTCAGCTGCTCTCTTCTCAAAATTTGTTTCGAAAACACTTCTCCTCACAAAATTCAGGTAAAGGATACATTTGTTATAAAATTAAAATCGTAAATATTCTGTTTCTACATGTCCCGCTCTCCCCCCCTTCTCTCTCTCTCTCTCTCTCTCTCTCTCTCTCCTTTGGTTAATTCATGAGTACGCGACCAAACACTTGTGGGCAGAGACAATGGAATGGGACCCAAGTGATGGATCCATCAGCTGGTGTCCGTCGACGGCCACAACACGTTAAGGAATCTCCGTAGTGAATACAGAACGCCAATCAAGGGAGTATTCCCCCCCCCCCCCCCCCCCCCCCAACCTCCCTGGTCCACCTCCCCAAAACAGACTTCAAAGGGTGGGTGACAAGAGAGGAGAAGGAGGGGTGGAGGGAGGGAGGATGGTTAGGTGGGTTAGTTAAGACTCACACCCCCTTCCTCAACACCCTAATGAATATAACCCATCCACCATCTACTACGTCTCTCTCTCTCTCTCTCTCTCTCTCTCTCTCTCTCTGTGGCATTTTTGTAAATTCTCGTTTTCAATCCTCCATCTCCTTACCTCTCTATCTCTCGTCCCTTTTCTTCTCTCTCTCCATCTCTACTTCTATTCTCACCCTGTAGTGAGTTTGCCTGACACTCTCTCTCTCTCTTCCCTTTTATCCACTCTTTATCTCTACCTCCATTCTCAACATCTATCAAGTGTCTCTCTCTTTCTCTGTCTCTCTCTACTTCCTTTCTTATTGCCTATAAAGTTTGCCTCACTGTCTATCTGCTTAAATTTCCTCTCTCTTTCTCTGTCTGTCTGTCTGTTTATCTCTCTCTCTCTTTACTTCCTTTCTCATCTTCTATCAAGTTTGCCTGACTGTTTAATCTCTCTCTCTCTCTCTCTCTCTCTCTCTCTCTCTCTCTATTCCTTTCTCATCCCTATCAAGTGCCTGATTTGTTGTTCTCTCTCTCTATCTCCTCTCTCTCTACTCTTTCATCTCCTTTTCAAGTGCTGGACTCTCTGTGCTGAACTGTCTACTGTTTTCAATCTCCTCATCTCTCTCTCTCTCTTCATCTCTACTTCCTTTCTCATCGTCTATCAAGTTTGCCTGACTGTTTATCTCTCTCTCTCTTCTCTCTCTCTCTCTCTCTCTCTCTCTCGTGGGGTGACACCAGGCTTCTCTAGCGAGAAGTGGCATTAATATTAATACATCTTTCAAGCCACCTCGTATGTCCCCTGATACGGCCGGCTATTGTGTCTAGGTCTACCGTCGGGCTCGTATCTTCCCTGTCAAGGAGACGGCCCAGGCTATGCGTCAAACCCACACCTTTGGTGACAATTTGCATCCAGATGGAGAGAGAGAGAGAGGAGAGAGAGAGAGAGAGAGAGAGAGAGAGAGGAGAGAGAAATCTGAAATGTTAGAATAAACCAAGGGATATTATGCTATGAAGAAGAAGAAGAAGAAGGAGAGAGAGAGAGAGAGAGAGAGAGAGAGAGAGAGAGAGAGAGAGATCTGGAATGTTAGAATAACAAGGGATATTATGCTAAGAAGAAGAAGAAAGAAGAAGAAGAAGGAGGAGAGAGAGTAGAGAGAGAGAGAGAGAGAGAGAGAGAGGCCTTACCTTACTTACAGACCTTACAGTTCGTTCGGGTTGCCCAGGTCCCCTCAGTGTGAGGCACCTCTAATGTCTACCAGAGAGTTGCTAGTACATCTTCCGGTATATTTTGCATCTTCCAATCTTGGATGGTCTGGGGATGCAGAGTTTTAGATATTTTGTTTCGAGCTTATTCTTAAACACATCTACGCTCACTCCTGATATATTCCTCAGATGAGCTGGCAACGCATTGAATAGACGCTGCATTATCGATGCTGGTGCGTAGTGGATTAATGTCCTGTGTGCTTTCCTATTTTTCCTGGTATTGTTTTGGGCACTATTAATATACTCTGCTGGCTATTTCTGATATTTTTAGTTCCATGATATTTTCTGTTATTCCTTCTATCTGTTTCCATGCCTGAATTATCATGTAGCGTTCTCTTTCTTCCTTTTCCTTTAGACTATAATAATTTTTAATGATTGTAGTCTTTCCCAGTAGTCCAAGGTCCTTAACTTCTTCTATTCTAGCTGTAAAGGACCTTTGTACACTCTCTATTTGTGGCAATATCCTTTTGATAGTGTGGGTACCATATCATATTGCAATATTCAAGTGGACTACGAACATATGTTTTATAAAGCATAATCATGTGGTTTCAGTTTTCTTGTTTTGAAGTGCCGTAACAACATTCCCATTTTTTGCTTTACATTTTGCCAAAAGAATTGCTATTTGATCATTGCATAACATGTTCCTATTCATCATCACACCAAGGTCTTTAACTGCTTCCTTATTTGTGATTGTCTCATTATTAGGTCCCCTATATGCATATAGCTTTCCTTCTCTGTCTCCATAATTTATTGATTCAAATTTATCAGAGTTAAATACCATCCTATTTGCCTCTGCCCAATCATATACTTTGTTAAGGTCTCTTTGTAGCAGCGTTCCTATCTTCATCACAAGTAATTTCTCTACTTATTCTTGTGTCATCAGCGAACTACTCACTACCGAATCCTTAACATTACTGTCTATGTCTTCAATCATAATAACAAACAGTATTGCAGCTAACACCGTACCTTGTGGCACACCGGATATTACCTTGGTTTCATCCGATTTCTCATCGTTTGCAATAACTATCTGTTTTTCTGTTGTGTAAAAATTCTTTTAACCATCTTCCTATTTTATCTACGATATTGTGTTTTTCTAATTTTCTTTGCTAATATATTATGGTCTACTTTGTCAAAAGCTTTTGCAAAGTCTAGATAAACCACATCTGTTTCATTTCCGCTTTTCATATTTTTGAATATGTTCTCACGGTGGACTAACAGTTGGGTTTGTGTCTTTTTCCGGGTACGAAACCGTGTTGTCCTATATTAAACAAATTATTTTTTATTAAATGTTTCATAATATTTTTCTTCATTACCCTTTCATACACTTTCATAATATGTGATGTTAGACTCACAGGCCTATAATTTACTTGCCTCAAGTCTTGATCCACTTTTGAAAGTAGGGTGATATATGCTAATTTGTGCTCATCATAAATCTTGCCTGTATCTACACTTTGTCTTAATAATATTGCAAGTGGCTTTGCGATAGAATGAACTACTTTCTTTAACAAAATAGCAGGGATTCCATCAGGCCCTGCAGCAGCTCCATTTTTAATTTCATTAATTGCCTGCACAATATCGCTTCATTAATTTCTATGTCAGCTAGATATTCACTATTTTCGTCCCTTACTTCTATATCATTATCTTCATTATCTATTCTAGGGGTGAATTCTCTCTTATATCGTTCTGCCAGTATGTTGCAAATTTCCTTTTTTTCATTCGTTAATCTCCCTTCAATTCTCAGAGGGCCTATTTCTATTCTTCTTTTATTCATCTTCTCCGCATATGAGTATAATAGTTTGGGGTTTTTGCTTGATATTTAATAGGGTTTTTCTTCCAATTCCCGTTTTTCATTTTCTTTTGATTGTATAATCTTTTGTTCTGCATTTTCTATCTTACTTTTTAGTTCTATAACTTTCCATGCATTTTTTCTTTTGCAAGACCTTTTTTCCACTTTCTGATTTTCTGGAACAAGATCCTTCTGTCTCTTGGTATGCATGAATGATGTTTACTTTTCTTCTTCGGTATATATTTATCCACTATTTTCTCTAATATTTTATATAATATCTCCGTATTTACCCTTATGTCATCGCTTACGAAAATGTTATCCCAATCTTTGTTTATTCTTCATTTATTTCTGACCATTTTATATTTTTACTGTAGACTTTGTATTTTCCATATCCTTCCCACTTTTTCATTTCTTGCTTATCTCTGTTTTCACTTGCTTTGGAATGAACTGTTAATTCTATGACATTATGGTCTGAAATACTCGCATTATAAACTATTATTTCTTTAACATAATTCACCTCGTTCACAAATACTAGGTCTAAAGTATTTTCCTTTCCTCTTGTTGGCATGTGATTTATTTGTTGAATGTTGTATTCTAGTAGCATATCTAATAGCTTTCGAATTGCCTCTTATCTTCTGCACTACTATTACTCTCGTTTTTTATATGTATAAGTACATCCACAATCTCCTATTCGTTCTTCCATTTCTACGAAAGGAAAGTTGAAGTCACCAGATAGGAGAATAGTCCAGTCCTTGTGATTTCTACATATATCATCCAATTTTTCAATTATTAAGTCAAACTCTTTAGTATTAGGAGGTCTATATATTACTATGTTCATTAATTTTTCAGATTCAAATTCTACCGCTATTAGTTCACATTCTGAGTTACTATATTTCTCATATATTTTTCCTTGTTTTTTGTCTTTCCCATATAATTGCGGTTCCCCCATTGATTCCTATTTTTCTATATGATCTATAAGTGGAACCCTTTTATTTGATCATCATTCCCAGTCTCTGGGAATACCAGGTTTCACTTTATATTCAATTATATCTATTTTCTTTCAATTTGGGTTAGTTCTTCTAAGTACTCTATTTTTCTTTTTGAGTTACTCGTAACTAAACCCTGCGCATTCATCACTATGATGGTTTGCGTGTTTTCTCCTTCATTTAATATTGGTAGTAATAAGGATTTTCCCATGTCTCTTTCCTGTTCTGGTATGTTGTTCTTTTTTTCATTTCCAGAAATTCTGACATTAAAAAAATCCAACTTTTCCATAATATTTGATCTTCCTTCATCATAATTATTCATTTTGTGTCTGAATCTGCAATTTTCTCCGTTTCTGCAATATCCTCTTGCATAATAAATACATTTATTATCCCTTGAGTAGAATTTTGGAGCTGATGCATTGAAAGTTTTTGCTGACATCTCTGCATATCTCATTGGTTGGGTTTGTCTTTTCTCTTTTACCTGATATTCTTGATTTCTCTCTTTATTTGTTTTCTTTCTTATTTTGGATTTTATTACTTGGTTGGTTATTTATTTGATTATGATTCATGCTACAGGGTGCATATATTTGCATTTTTTGTCGAACTTACATCCTTTTCCTTCTTTTAGGTTTTTGCATATTTTTGATGCAGTATCTCTGCAATCATCCCCATATCCATCTAGGTATGCACATTTACCATATATTTCATAGTTGTGACATACCTTAGGATGTTTGTAGTAACATCTTTCTCCAAATCTGCAATTCCCTCTTTTCAAAAGGTTGCAGATTTTGTCTTTCTTGTCTATTTTTTCCTCTTTCCCGTCATTGTGTAGATCTGGGTAGAGCCTCTTCGGGGATTTGCGGCTTTTTTTCTGTTGCCGCCATATCGTAATTTTAAATTTCCTTTCGTAGGTATGCTGCCTTTAATTGCCCTCATATGTAGTATCAATGAGTATCTCTGCATCCATACTTTTATCTTGTTCTTTGTTTTCCTTATTTTTTTCTGTCATTTCATTTTTGTTTACTTCTCTTCCGTTTTCCTCTTCTTCTTCTTCTTCCTCTTCCTCTTCTTCTTCATCCTCAACTATTTGTACATTCAATCTTGATTTAATAACATTGTCTATCCATGATAGACATGTTGAACAAAAAATTCTTGTATCTTTTCTCATATCTTGTATTACCTCAGCACACTGTGGATGGGTCGGAATGTTGCATGCAGCACATTTTCTGATTAGGTTTTGTGGATTGACTATGCTATACCAAACCTTACACATTTGCATGCTTTTGGCATTCTTTTTCCTAATGCGTCAATTAGGATATTCACAAGATTCACCTTATTCATTTTCTTTGTCGGAATATGTTGGTTTATGTATATTTTCTTTATGAGTCTCTTGACCACTTGGATTTTATTTGGAACTTCTTCAATTATTTTCAAGATGTTTTTCATTAGATTTGTTCCAGTTTGAAGGATTATATCCTTCTAATATATCTATGAATGTTTTTTGTTATCTTTTTGGTTAGGACTGCTGCTGATTTCATAGATGAGAAATGCCAGTTCCCTTCCTGCTACCTCATCGTATTGCGAATCTGCTAAACACGCTAAATTACGCCATCTCTTCCCGCAGTTGGAACTTACTGCCATCTTGTTCTGATTTACAGTATTACACTTGATAAACTAACTTAGAAGACGCTTTATCCTACTATTTTCACACTAATCTTATCACCGATAGTTCACGAACACTTCTAGATATTTCTCAAATTCTAGTCGTATGTTAAACTTGTGATATCTGTTGATTAATCTGATTTCACGCGGGAACGTCTCATCAAGCAAGATGGCTACTACGAGAGAGAGAGAGAGAGAGAGTGTTTGACCCACAATCAAATCAAGAAACACAGCAATAAAACAAATAAACAATTTATATATATATATATATATATATATATATATTATATAAATTACACCAGTGCCGGGCTATAACTTTGAATTAAAACAATAATATTCTACTAATCCATCCAGGCAGGTCTCGAGCAGACCGTTCTTCTTTTCAGAAAGAGTGATCAATTTCATTTCAGATTTCAACCTGTCATTGATAAGCTGCACATGAAAGAACTAGGACCAATTTGCATAGTTTGACAATTATCACTTTGCTAAATACTGGTTCTCAACTTCAAAGGGATCTGACGAAACATTCTGGCCTTCATTTCATGTCATCTTACGCTCTGCTGTTTTAAATCATATTTCATACACTATTTTATTTTGCATTTTATTTCAAATCGCATTCTACTCTTAATCATTTCTATTTAATTTAAGAATCTATCTTATTTTTTATTCATTCAAAAGTACAGTTGTTTAGTTTGGGGGGTAAAGCTCATACTTATCAAACAAGACGTGAGCCGACCTCCAGCTTACTCGGGTCGTGTGCAAGATTTTCTGCACACTTATAAGTTGTAATTGTTATATTCATAACTTTTAACGTAGCTAGATTTTATATTCCTAACTTCTAACGTAAATCAAAACGTGCTAAAAACTATGGCCGAATAGGGCCTTGTTTCACCAATGAAAATTAAAATAAATACACTATATTTTATTAGGAATAATTTTTCTGTACTGTTTAACGCGCACATTACTTATTTCTAAAGTTTCATTCTAATAAATAAATCATAAATATTCTATCATGAAATTCCTGTATCTCTAACTCAACACGAAACACGTTTCTCAGATCTTTTTTAGGTTCTTCCATAGACCTTTCCTAACCCCCCCCAAAACAACAACAACAAAGTAGTTTGCAGGCCTACACCTCCTGTGGCATAATTATGTTCAAGGGAAAATCTTTCTCTCTCCTAAACCAAAACAACACTTTTCACTTGACTACTCACCTTTGAGCAAAAATACGGATATAAAAGTGCTTTTGAAAGTACTAGACTTGTATATCTCAATGTTTCATTATTGTAAGCTATCTAGATGTTTTGGAAAAAGATATAATAAATCCTAAGTTAACTGATATTAACTAGGATATTGAACATTTAATTACAGCCTAGGCTATGACCATTTCACTTTGACATTCTCTAATTGTTAATTAATCTATTTCCAGCGCTCAATAGCCTAAGTGTTCGTGCGCATTACCTTGACAACCCTGAAGTTTTCTACAATCCCGAGGACTAAGTGGTGCGGTTGATGAGAGTCTGCTGTAATATATATATATATATATATATATATATATATATATATATATATATATATATATATGTGTGTGTGTGTGTGTGTGTGTGTGTGTGTGTGTATATGAATGTGAAATATATTCTCTTAAAACAGAATTCCATCTAATGAAGAGAGAGACAGTTTGGCCTCTGAAATATAGTATTTACTTTCTACATTTTGGCGATTTCATGGCACCTTTCATTATGTGTGTGTGTATATTATATATATAATATATATATATATATATATATATATAATATATATATATATACATATATTATATACACACACAACACAACATACATTAAAGCGGTGGAAAGAGCAAGATACAAAAACCACGCGAAAATAGTCTAAAAGATACATAAAAGATACATAAAGGGAAGAATAAAAAAACAATAAAAAAGAAAACACGAGCAAGTATAAAAGACCTCTCAAGAAAACACGACGCACAACCTAGCAGCAGGAGAGGCATCGCAACAAGGAGAGAGAGAGAGAGAGAGAGAGAGAGAGAGAGAGAGAGAGAGAGAGAAACCCCGGCAATAAATCAGAGAAAGATCCGATGCTGGTTGGCGTAACATAATGGATGGCCATCCGCGGGTGACGTAACGCCAGGAAGGAAGAGGAGGGCACTTGCAGATGAGGCATCGAGGACGACCGAAGTGTTACTGATGAGGACGACTTGGGGAAGGGTCAGGTGCGAGGAGGATGGGGAAGACAACTGGTAGGAGGAGGAGCAGGAGCAGGAGCAGGAGGAGGAGGAGCAGGAGCAGGAGGAGGAGAAGGAGCAGCAGGAGGACAAGTGGGGATGGCAGGATGAGTAGGACAAGTGGGGAAGAAGGAGGAGTGGGGATGGCAGGAGGAGGAGATGGAGGAGGAGGAGGAGGGGGGGAGATGGAGGAATTGGGATGGCAATTGGTATATGGAGGAGGAGGAGGAGGAGGAGGTGACAGCGGAATGAGAAGAGGTGATGAAAGAAAAGAGAGAGAACAGGAATGAAACAAACATACAAAAAAAGGCAAAGAAGAAGAAGGTTGTAATCGAGAAGCCAAAAATGAGAAGGGAGAAGAAAGTCAGGAGTAAATGGGAATTATGAAAAGAAGGAAGTGAGAGAAAATGGGGGACAGGAAATACCGGGATACGAGAAAGGAAGCAGAGAAAAATAAGGAAGAGGTAGTATGAGGTAGTTTAAGGTCTATTAGACGAGAAGAGAACAAGATGAAGATATGCTGAAACAAAAAAGGAAGTATAACATAAAAAAAAACAAAGCCAATATATATAAAAACGAAATCCACAATATGGGTAATGAAATATGAGGCATAAAAAGGTATAGAATAAGAGAACGAACAAGACCCATGGTTTTTTTTTTTTTTTTCATTTTTTTTTTTTCAATTCCCTGACCCCAAAAATAAAAAAAACTGTCGATACTTAGAAGGACCTTCCACCACCCTCCTCCCAATCCATAACGGCCCCCCTCCCTCCAGAGGGCAGGAGGAGGCAGACAGAAGGGAGGAGAACAGATAAGAGAGAGAGAGAGAGAGAGAGAGAGAGAGAGAGAGAGAGAGAGAGATTATTTATTCAGATGTCCAAAGAGGCGTCGCCATGATCCATTGCTGTTTGGGGATGATGATGGGGAAAGGGAGGTGCCATTCGCATAATGGAAATGTCGTTCGGGGGAGGGGGAAAGGAGGGGGAGGGTGGGGAAAGGAGGGGGAGAGGGGGGAGAAAAGGGTTGGTATGTGTCCGGGTAATGGGTTCAGCATGGGTTACGATAATGAAGATGAATATTTGCTCGCATAATGGGACAGAAGGGCTGTGCAGCAATGGACTGAATATATATATTTATATATATATCTTTCTCTTCACGCGATGGGGGTTTTTCCATCGTCCGCAGAGCGCTGTGCAATTCATTTTATCTAAATTCATCTAAATTACTTACGTGAATGATAATCATAGCTGTTCTGGCTTCTGTCCACGGGACACAGCTTCCTCAGATAAGTACCTTGGAACATAGACTGGCGAATGAACTGAGAATTGTTAGCGGTCAATTGTGAATCGATTAGATCATTGCAAGCAATTACGATTACTATGACTTAAAATGAGTTCAAAGCATCAAGAATAAGTAACGATATTCTCAACGCATCACTAATGAGAACCGGAACAAGAATGAGAACGGCATTCTCATCAAGGTAACTCAATCTCACGACCATTAATATTAAGTACTTCAAAATATTACTGCGCATGACTCTCCAGTACTCCAGTAGACTAACGCTACTCTATATTCATATACCATACACATCAGAGTACTTATTTCAAAAATTAATTCCAAGTACTCCTGACTCCAAGCCTGATCGGTTATTATTTTGATAATATCATCTTTGAAAGCCCAAATGCCATAACCTATAGGTTATATACTCTTACGGCAGCTCCAAGCTTATCACAACCTTATCGTGAAAAAAAAGTTAGATGCCTGTCTTACCTAGTTATTCATTTAATTGAATTTTCGTTTATTCGTAGGAAGTAAGTCATAACTAAATTTGACGTATTCAGTATCCTAATGTAGTTCCTCTTTAATGACCGAGCCCGTGAAAATCATTTTGTTGCAACTACCAAATAGGCCATTTACTTGATGCTATTTTAATTTGATTTATATGTTTCTTCGCGGTCATTCGGCCGTAATCGCAGACACATGGACACACGAAACACACACGTCCTTCAGGAGACGACCCCATCGTCGATCTTCTGCCACTCCAGATGACCAATCGCAAGGTTTAGATAGTCTCTGGACCTCGACCAATCGCATCGTTCGTTGCGCCTTGGTCTCGGCCAATCAGAATGCAGGGCTTGCAGTCGGCGGCCTTTCCTTCTCGTAACACAGAGCACGCTCGCGCGTTGCGGTCCTCCGAACCTCCCAAGAAAGGTAATTCAAAGGGTGATCGCGGAAATAACAGTTGAATGACGAGCTGGTTTCGGCGAATAGGAAGACGCAGCGGCGGAGGCATAATAATAATAATAATAATAATAATAATAATAATAATAATTAATAATACAGGTTTTATTAAAAATAATGGCTATTTCAGCCGCGTTTATTCTGTATAGAAGTTTCTCTATTCTTCTTATTACTGAGTTTTCTTCTGTACTCAAATTTTCTACTAAAACGCCAAATGGGGGATTCATGTCAGAAATCACGTTTTTTGACACGAATCCCCCATTTGGCGTTTTAATAGCCAATTTGAGTACAGAAGAACAGTCAGTAATAAGAATAGAGAAACTTCTATACAGAACAAACGCGGCTGAAATAGCCATTATTTTCAATAAAACCTGAATTAATGAAGGTCTTCTTCCAGCACATACTAATAATAATAATAATAATAATAATAATAATAATAATAATAATAATAATAAGAAGAAGAAGAAGAAGAAGAAGAAGAAGAAGAAGAAGAAGAAATCTGTACAGATAGCTTTCCGAAATCTGTACAGATTTATCTTTAAATATATATAAATATGCATAAATGTGGGATTGTTTCTCCTTTTTAAGACTCATGCTACTATGGGTATTTTTATTAATAATAATAATAATAATAATAATAGCTTTTTCCCAATATACATCTTCCAATAACAATCACAAATATACACGGCGTTACACAATAAAATCACACAATGGTAACATTCCCAAGTCGTACTACATACAACAAGATCAGTAGATAAAACTAACGTCCGGTAAAATGCCGCCCAAAAGATATTAAAAAAAAAACTTCTTATCCAGTTTCTGCAATTTACGTGGAAACCTTATTACAAAGACATGGACCTCGAGGAAGAATAAGAAGAAGAAGAAGAAGACGAAGAAGAAGAAGAAACAAAAGGAAGACGGAGCAGAAGAGGAAGACCGGTGGGAAGTTCAGGAAGACTTTGAGGGAAAGACACTCTTCTAGAGTGTCTACAGTTCCGTGCAAACTGTACGGAAAATCCACAAGAATGGAAACGCCACGCCAAAGGTTATGGGTCACGATGAGGCCCTAGATCCAACGGATATAACAGAAAAAAAAATTGAATCTTTTTATCCAATAGCAATATTTTGTTACAGCTTGTTACATGTAACAAACTATCAGTTTTAACAAAAAAACTACTATTTGTTAAAAAAAAATTTCATTAGCTTTTTTTTTCCTAACATGGTATGAGTGTTAACAGTGAACTCTTT
>NC_087215.1:22813874-22816374 GCF_015104395.2 Macrobrachium nipponense | reverse complement strand
ACTTACTAAATTACATAATGCGAGAAATATGAAAAACTTTTTAAAAATATATCATTATGTAATACCAGAATAAAAACTTAATAAAAAAAAAAAAAAAAAAAACAAAGTCGACTTGAAAAAAAAAAAAAAAAAAAAAAAAAATGGAAAGGAGGGACAGAAAACTAGGTCATCAATATAGCAAGTATGTAGAAGTCGGTTGGTTAGTTCAGTTTATTTACCTGGGCGTTTCATTCATAAATCAGGCGGAGCAATATCTTACACACGGCCAGGCAGCACCGCCCCATAAAGATGACGAACGCCGCTGATAAACAAAAGTGTATCTGTTTTCCGACGGTTCTCTCTCTCGAATGGTGTTCTGTTCGCTCGTCCGTTCCTCTTCTGCCGCGCAGGGCAAAGCCGGTTAACATCCTAATGATGAAATAATGTAGAATAAATAGGTATTTATCGAGTGTTTCTTCATTTAATGAGTGTTGCACGAGGAATAAACAGTTTTACGTTTTCTTTAAACGAAAATGAAAACTCTTGATTATAAAAGAATGTAATATCGAGTGGGTATTTATTGAGTATTTCTTCATTTAATAATGAGGGT
Organism: Macrobrachium nipponense; assembly: GCF_015104395.2. Taxonomy (NCBI): domain Eukaryota; kingdom Metazoa; phylum Arthropoda; class Malacostraca; order Decapoda; family Palaemonidae; genus Macrobrachium; species Macrobrachium nipponense. The sequence continues at coordinate 22,815,785 of NC_087215.1, read as the reverse complement.
TGCACAAGTTTTCTTTAAAAGAAAACTCTTGAGAAGGCTTTTTGTCCGTCCGCCCTCAGATCTTAAAAACTACTGAGGCTAGAGATCTGAAAATTGATATGCTGATCATCCACCCTCCAGTCATCAACCACACCAAATTGCAGCCCTCTAGCCGCAGTAATTTTTTCTTATTTTATTTAAGGTTAAAGTTAGCCACAATCGCACTTCTGGCAGCGTTATAGGCACCAACGACATAGGCCACCACCGGACCGTGTCTGAGTTTCATGGGCCGTGGCTGAGGCCACTACAGCACAGAAAACTCGATTTTGCCGAAGAAACTTGGGAGCATTTTCTTCCTTCTCTTTCTCTCTCTCTCTCTCTCTCTCTCTCTCTCTCTCTCTGGCAAACAATATTAGGAGTGTTTTATTATTTTTGTTTGCACTCAACATGTGAATACCGATTACTGTCATAAAATTTTTGTTTTTGTTTGTTTGTTTGTTTTCAGTAACTTATTACATTTCTCATATAAGTTGCTCATCAATATTCAGATAATCCACCTTTGACAAACTTGATAAAATGTCGCTTTTCAAATCTAATTCAGACTGTAATAAAGGAGAGTAAATCTTTTGCCATCGTTCTAAATGATTCACTCTCAATTTACCAAATTGACAAAATTCGCAAGAAAGACGTATCGATCAAACAGATAAAAATCCCCTAAAGCACAATAATTAATAACGCAAAATAACAAACGAGAAATAAACAGAAAAGCAGACAAACAAATAAATAAATAGAACAGTCGCCCTTCCCAAGAACAACAGAGGCGACACGAGTTGATTGGAATGATAATCACGTAAAATAAGATCTACGAGCGGGAAGAGAAAGCCAATGCACTGCGGTACGACACCAGCGCCTCTAGCGGCAATTAAATGAACCGATAACGAGTAGCTCATAGCGTAATCCAAGGAAGGAATATCAATATCATCCAGTAATTAAATCTGGCTGCGACTCCCGGCAACTTTCTCGACAATCGATGTGCGGTGTTCTCTCTAAATCAGGGTTACGTGGAGGAGATGTTTACACGTGGCTGGCGTTTAGAGAAAAATGCTAATAATCGCCATTTATCTCTACGGCATTATTATTATTATTATTATTATTATTATTATTATTATTATTATTATTATTATTATTATTATTAAATATGGGGTCTTACAATGCGCTGCTTAAAACTTATAGGAGATCATTTCGAAAAAAATAATACTTGGAAATTTTCGGGAATATTTCCGGCATTTTCATTCTTGAATCAGGGTCTTCTACAAGTTGTTCATGATTATTTGGGGAATGATTTTTAAATTTTTCTTCAATAAAAGGCTTTATAGATTTTTAAAAAATACTCCAAAATTATCTATACCTCAAAGTAAGTTACCTAATTAGATACGCAAGGGTCATAGATAGTTTTTTTTTTTTTTTTTTTCAATATCATGTTGTGGAGCTTTTAAGGGATAAATTAGCAAAAAGCCGAAAAGGCAACAATCCATAACGGTCTGGTGCTAGCGGCAACGCGTACTAATGATGGCCAAAAACCAGCAGCTATTATGAAGAATAAAATCAGCTATTTATGGGACGGTCAGAGAAGAACGTTTGCACTTCTGTGCTGAGAGAGAGAGAGAGAGAGAGAGAGAGAGAGAGAGAGAGAGAGAGAGAGAGAGAACATTAATTAAATAAGCACACGATAAAGAGGCGCGGAGCAGACCTTCCTGCAGCGCTGATTTAGCGGTGGCTCGAGGAATTTTAGATTTAAGACAAATCGTCTCAAATACTTTTTGTTATGAGGGTTCGCATATTCACGCCGGTCCAAGCCATTGGATAAAAAAGAAGAAGGTCGACTGGCGTGGAGGGGTCTGGTGCTGGTGCAAACGAAAATGGGTCACAATG
>NC_087215.1:22793874-22806374 GCF_015104395.2 Macrobrachium nipponense | reverse complement strand
CTATTTAGATCCTACTAACCAATATAAAAAAGGTGTGTAGTTGAATGTATCCATACAATATTCATATAAACATTAAAAAATATATACTATATACATACATATATATATATATATATATATATATATATATATATATATATATATATATATATATATATATATGAATGTATGCATGGAGAGAGAGAGAGAGAGAGAGAGAGAGAGAGAGAGAGAGAGAGAGAGAGAGAGAGAGAGAGAGAGAGAGAGAGAGAGAGAGAGATAAAAGGGTCCATACAGATTACCCAGATCAGATAATTTTGTTACCACGTTTATCCTTCGTAATATCGGCTGCAGGTATTTACCGTCAGCGGAAAAATAGATAAATAAAAAATAAATAAATAGATAAATAAAAAATAAAAAACTATAAATTTCAAAAGTTTACCTCAAGAATTGGCGAAAGCAATATTCACTAGCCTGATCACCAGTGTGAGTCAAGTCATTAGGAAAGATAAGTAAAGATAAGTTCTAGAAGCTGTAAGATAATTAGCGAGAAACAAAGGCGAATGGAAAAGCATCAATATAAAAAGAAAAATTTGATTGTTTTGTCTGTCAGCCCTCACTTTTTCTGTCCGCCCTCAGATCTTTAGAACTGCTTAGGCTAGAGGGTTGCAAATTGTTATGTTGATTATTCACCCTTCAAACACCATACATACCAAATTGCAGCCCTCTAGCTAGGGACGTTTTGATTTTATTTAACTTTAAAGTTAGCCATTATCGTGAGTCTGGCAACCATATTGGACGGGCTATCATCGGGCTGTGCTTAAAGTTTCATGGACAGCTGCTCATGCAGCATTATACCGAGACCACCGAAAGGTAGATCTGTTTTCGGTAGCCTTACTTATACGCTCTACAGAAAACTCGATTGCGCCGAAGAAAGTTCGGAGCCATTTTTACTTGTTTATTTCTTTAAACATGTGTCTACGTTCACGTAGCAGGAATGGATCACTGGTTAATCTCTTATTCGTATTTCTGCCACACCTTCTCAAGAAAAATGTTCTTGCTAAAAAAAAAAAAAAAAAAAAAAAAAAAAACTGTACATCAGGTCGTCTGAAACGATCCAAACCGAGAAAGCTAGGTTAATAAGAAAAAATTATTTCTTTATTTTTTCTGTACTACAAAAGATATTTCCTTTATTATTATTCTGTAAGACAAGAGCTAAAACTTATATTTTTTTTCTATAAGACAAAAGGTAATTCCTTTATTTTGTCTTTAGGACAAAAGCTAATATTTATATTAGTTTTTTTTTTTGTAGGACAAAATTCTTTTTTTATTTTTTCTTTAAGGCAAAAGCTAAAATTTATATCATTTTCTATAATACAAAAGATACTTCCCTTATTGTTTTTTCTTTAAGACAAAAGCTACAATTTATATTATTTTTTTTCTGTAAGACAATGACTAATTCTTTCATATTTTTTTCTTTCTGGCAAAAGCAAATTCCTTTATTATTTCCTCAGTGTGGAGACAAGCCTCACTTTCTACATTTTCTGAAGGATGGTAACGAAGATCAATCATAAACACGGAAAGATTTTGACATCTCGAGACCAGGGAATATTATCGAAAGAAATGGACTCTCACCTCAAGTGACAGTGTGTTGACTTCCTACTAAAGGAATGTTTTCAGCAGAGAAACAGAGGTGAAAAGATGTAGTAGCAAGGTAAAAGTTAGTGTCCTACGAAAAAGCAACTTTATTAAGACACCTTCACGTGAAATGTTTTCGTCGTCAATCAATATTTTTTCATTCAAGTTAAGGAACCGAACGATACGCAAATCGGGGCCGAAAAGCGTTATAGAAAATGCGGAAAAATGGCAAAAGGAAGACAAAATTACGGTAAATTTTTAATCCGATCAAAAGGGAAATACGGAATCCGGCCAAATGTCATAACAGATTAAGCAGAGGGAAGGGTCTGAGTTTATTGCTGTATGTGTAACTGATGAATAGTAAGGAAGGTTAGGCGAGAAGTTGATTAACTCCCATTAACTCGTGATTTCAAGTGATTGAAGAAGGATGCCCTCCTGCCAACTATCATTTAATACTCTATGGGGATCAATAAAGGCCGAGGTGCTTCGTTCACGGATTTTTATTATCTTCTTATTTTCATTCTTCTTATTCTACTGCCATGGTATGGAATTCACTTCATTCTTCGGTTTTCCTATTTCCCAATCACTCCCAGCTACTAAAGGGAGGGATGAAGACCTACTCCTTTTCTCTCCCCATGTCTTTACTCTCTCTCTCTCTCTCTTCTCTCTCTCTCTCTCTCTCTCTCTCTCTCTCTCTCTCTCTTTGGGTAGGCTATACGAGCATATGCTAATAAACATAAACTAAACTTTCATTAAAGTATCTCAACTTTAAAGAGTCAAACTTTTAAAAGAAACTCCTAATTTTAAAAAATACTTTCTAATAAGCTCACTTAAAAGGTCAAAATTAGCCTAAAATATAAAATTTGTCTACTAAGGTGATCGCCAAGCTTAGGCTGTACCTCGGTTTAAAGACCCAACAGCCTCTGTGATTATGGCCCTTTCACTGAGGATTCCTCAGAAAAGGAAAAAAATATTTGAAAATCTCAGATAATTTGCCAAAGTACTAGTAGAACCCCCATGCTAAAATGCATCTCCTTCTGACGCTCAGCTGCAATTTATGTATATTTTGCATTTTTACTAATTTTCATTTTACTCAATTCAATAACTGTACGCAAAAATATCCGAAAAATTGATGCGGCCACTCGGCTTACCAAAGCCACGACAGGAGGTATATAAAGGCTGCCTTTATCTTGACGAAAAGCTTATATTAAACATTTTATGGTATACAAGTATGACAGTAAACATAAGCGACATATCTGCACATAATAATATTAATAACAACTGCGGTGTGTAGAGATTCAGGTTAAATGTTAACCGGTCAAACTGGTTTCACTGCCTCTTTTGACAAGATGTCAACAGACAGGCATAGTGTTTAGAGAGCTCTACGCTAATAAAAATAATAATGAGCACTTTAGCCTGATTTATATTACCGTTAGTTCCGAGGTCTCTGGGGGCTAGTTATTGATCTTCATCTTTTTTCACACAAGTATCATTAAACAAATAACAACGATACGTAAGTATTTACGTTCGACCAATCAACAGCAACCTTCTTGCCAACGTCACCTCCCAACACTCCTCAAACAAAATTGATAATAAAAACAGTTATTTCTAACCAGACACCTTTTCCTTCTTTGTTACTGTCGAGTATTAGAAAGATTAGGATATACAGCTACCCGTGCCATTGGCCTCTGAATTTAAAGGCCGAGTATAGAAAGTTAGGGTGCGATTAGGTGGAGAAGAATAGAGCCAGTTTCCAAGCAAAAAATCTGGAGGATTTGAGAGCCTTCATCTACCAAACCAACTTAACAGTGAACAGATGAACTAGTTACCATTCTTCAACTCATGTGAATGGACAATGTAAACGTAACCTGCGTTGTGATTTTACCTTTGAACTTTAGAGGCCAGCTTTTGCAACGTTGAGTAATAATTGAATTCATAATGTAAGTACACTAAGAAATCACAAAAGTAAGCCAAGTACTTTCGTGCATTTTTAACACATCTTCGGGGCACAAAGATGTGTTAAAAATACACGATAGTACAAGGCCCTCTGTCGTTTCATTTTGAAACTTTCCCATTGACTTCAGCTAATAATAATAGCTATATATCAGAATGATACCACAAAAATGCAACCGGAACTGAAGTATTTAAATGTCAAAAATTTGTGACCTCTGACTTGAGGAGCCAACTTGTTACCATTGCTATTAAGGTCCACCGTTATTACCGTCCGAAAATGTGTGACCTTCAGCTTTGACTATTATTTATAAGAAAGTAAACGAGGAAGTCGAAAGGCGGGGAACGTGAACGAAAAATAAATTAAAATGCCAAATGCCATGGTAATTACTTCAAAATTTACGGGAGAGATAGAGAGAGAGAGAGAGAGAGAGAGAGGTTGTTGAGTTGAATACAGAATTTAGGCCAAAGGCCAAGCACTGGGACCTACGAAGTCATTCAGCGCTGAAATGGAAATTGACAGTAAAAGGTTTGAAAGGTGTAACAGGAGGAAAACCTCGCAGTTGCACTATGAATCAAGTGTTAAGAGAGGGTGGAAAGTAAGAAGAAAGAGAATATGAAAGGAGGTACAGTAAAAGGGACGAAAGTGTTTGAAGCTAGGAGCCGAAGGCACGCTGCAAACAACCTTAATTAATGCCTACAGTGCACCGCATGAGGTCCACTGACGGCACTACCCCCCTACGAGAGAGAGAGAGAGAGAGAGAGAGAGAGAGAGAGTCGTCATTCAAAATATTTGCGGGAGGGAAAATGTAATTAGTGAAAATATTTTCGTACAATACAATTTAAATTAACTTTATACTTCATCAGATACAGTGCTCAAGCAGCTATAACTATAACTACTATTACTATTAATATTATAATTGGCTGTTATTAGTAAAATGAGCACTATACGTCGAAACAAAACCAGATAGAAACAAGGAAAGCCATGTTCCTAGACAACCAATAGATTCACCTAATAATTTAACATTATTACATTTATTATTAGAGGTTTTAAACTATTTCAAAATGGGTAAACTTACAAGTACAGATCACTAAACTGGAGCGAATATTGAAAAAATTCTAGTTAAAAACTCAACATCACTTAGTAGCAGTTTCACTTTTCTGTTAATCACAACTTAAAAGTCACAGTCAGCAAAAAGTGAGTTTGTTATAATAACAATATAAACTGCAAAATGGGACACCACTCAGAACCGGTTCAAAAACATTTCAAGGTCAAAAATATATCGAACAACCGAATTCCTGGAGAAGTATAAAAAAAAAAGGAGAAAGACCCCGACCACTTAACAGTGAAATAAAAAGATATGGCGCTAAACGACAACAAACCTGATATTTCTGTAGCTCGAATTGAGTAAGAAAAGTCCACGATGACTTTATAAAGAATCTACAAAATTGTATTAAGAGAATAAAGTCCACCGGAACGTTGTAATTATCATTCGAGATAAATGGCAAGTGGCAGAACATCTTTTTCTCCTTCCCCAAAAGGAGATCGGCAAGATTTATGTGCCGACGTGAAGGCTAAGTCAGGGTCTGTTACAAGGGTTCGAACGTGTTGTCCCTTCGGCAGTAGAGAGAGAGAGAGTTCTGTTCAAAATATTAAAATGGAATTTCATGAAGAAATTCACATGACACTAGCAACTAGCAACCATGATAGCTACACACACACACACAGAGGGCGAGAGAGTTCTGTTTAAAATATCAATATGGAATTTCATGAAGCATGACACAATCAACTAGCAACTATAGTAGATTCACATCAACCGTGCATTTGATGTCTAGACCAGTTCCTTACGACACTCCTGATTGGCTGTTGATGAGCCAATCACAGGGCTGGAAAGTCTCAGTCTCTCGAGAGAGTTCACATGGGTAGGATATATGTTCCACTTCTCCTGAGGGATACGTCTTTCAGGAGAGGTGAAACATACATCCTACCTATGTGAACTCTCGAGAGTGATTGGCTTATCAACAAAGGTACACACACACACATACAGAGAGAGAGAGAGAGAGAGAGAGAGAGAGAGAGAGAGAGAGAGAGAGAGAGAAATAACGTATCCATATACAAAGAACAGTACGAACTGTTGTGATAACATCTTTATGTCATGACCAAAAATGTCATGACTACCAACACAAACAGAGCGCTTCAGTTCCACGCTTCCTGATAATAAGTGAAGAGATATAGTCCTTTTTTATTTACATTTCATAAGATAATGGCACATCTTTTATTTATTTATTTATTTATTTATTTATTTTGTCTTTCACGATATGAAAAATCCCAGTAAGTTACCACTATCCCTTTCGGTCAATAGACCTACCCAAAGTTGCTAAACATAGCAACGGGATCATTATTGAAAGCTAATAATACCAAACCGTTGATTAAGTAATAATGCAGTCATTACTCATATATAAATATATGTATTATATATATATATATATATATATGTATATATTAAGTATTTTTAAGGTCAAATGACACTCGTTTAAACAAAATGAACCAAATAACTTACAGGTAACTTAATCTACCCTCGTTCCGTTGCATATCTCTCTTAGGAGTTGGCTGAAAGAACAGACTAGGCAAAAAATAAACTCCCGTAGTTACAAAAAATATACTTTTTATTTCCCAAAATTAGCTAACATTAAAATGGAATAAAATTAAATTAACCCTAATCCAAAAGAAACGTTAAACTGTCATATTCCTCTCAAAATCATATTCAAGTATGTACCCGCTCTTATCTCATTCTGTCCGACTAATCATAATCTTTCAATAAGTCAATACAAGTCTAGAGAAATCCATTTTTCTATATGGTGACTTCGAATCCATTTGAAATAAAGAGACCACAATTAGGACATCGCTTAACCATTACAGTTAGTCAAAAAGAATGTGTACCGCACCCCACTTTTCTTTCTCCAAACACAATAATTGTCACTTCAAAGGTTAACTTTTCTAAAGTTCTCTCTTACGTTACCTTGTCCGATGGCTCTTCCAGGCGTGTTCCACACTCTGTCAAACACAATCAGTGAATTCTCCCTTAGCACTTATTCCTCAGAATAAATGTCATTTTCTGTTCGTTAACAACACACACAGACACCCCCCCTTTTTCGCACACAATAAGCACGCATGCTTCATGCCCGAGGCTCGTGATCTTCGAGGCGTCATTGACCACAAAGTGCATTGGTAAGCTATCCTGTCTGTTTTTCATTTCAGCATCTTCGAGGAATCCAGCGTCTTGCGCTTGTCTCTAACAGGCAAAGGTTAAGATTAGCAATTCACTACCGTGCCTTTATATATATTATGATAATTATTATATATATAATATATAATATTATATCTATATATATATATAATATATATCTATAATTATATATTATATATATATATAATATATATATATAATCTATTATATATATTAATAATATATATATAGTTTTATATACACAATTTATTTCCTGAATAAAACTGTTTGGCGATATTTCGTCCTGAATCATATAATAAACAAGTGATATCACTTCGTCACTATACGTATGATTTTATGAAAGATATCTACAATTTTGAGATTTTAAACAATGAATAATGTGGATTAAAGCTGAATTCAGTTATTCTTATATTTTTCCCTTCGATTTTCATTTTTTTTCGATGATATTAAGATTGTACGTATGCGACTTAATGATATTTACGAATTAACCTGAAAATTAGTAGTACTATGCTAAACTTCTGTCAAAATAAACTTTAATTGAGTTTTTTTATTTTGTAGATTTTAAATTTCATGTATAATTTTGTAGATTTATACTTCATTTACATACAATTTTGTCGATTTTAAATTTCATTTACATATAATTTTGTCGATTTCAAACTTTAATTGTGTATAATTTTGCAGATTTTAAATTTAATTTACGAATAGTTTCGTAGATTTTAAATTTTATTTACGTATAATTTTGCAAATTTAAAATTCCTTTGCTTATAAATTTATAGATTTATAATTTAATTTACGTATAGCTTTGTATATTTGAAATTTCATTTACGTGTAATTCTATAGATTTTATATTTCATTTACATATGATTTTATAGGGTTTAAATTTCATTTACGTAAAATGCAATAATGATGCATATTTCTACTCTCAAGATCCGAAAGCCTATCGTGAGATCATTAGAATTCAGAAACTCACTATCTGACCCAGCTGACGTAATAGAAGGATGATATTCCTGTAGGAGTTCCTCAGATCGGGATAGAGGACAAACTACGTTGTTGTTGTTTTTGTTGTTGTTGTTGTTGTATGGGGGTGGTTAGGAAGGGTCTATGGAAGAGCCTAAAAAGGTGTGAAAAAGGAGTTTCGCGTTGAGTTAAAGATACAAGAATTTTATTTAGGATGGGATATTTATGATTTATTTATTAGAATGAAAATGTAAAACAAATAAAGTGCATGTTAAACAGTACAGCAAAATCAGTTCTAATAAAATATAGCTTATTTATTTTAGTTTTCGTGAAACAAGGCTCTATTTGACTGTAGATTTTAACACCTTTTAATTTACGTTAAAAGTTAGAAATATAATGTTTACAACTTATGCGTGAGGGGAAAATCTTGAACATGTCCCGAGTGAGCTGGAGGTCGGATCACGCCTTGTTTATGAATACTTCAACGCAAGCAATGAGATTTCCTTACGTCTTCTGTTTCTCTAAAGTCCTGTAACCTCTTTTCCTTCAAGATTTATTTGATCTTATATCATTATGGCAAGATTCTTATAGACAATCAGGCAAGATACAAATGATAATAATAATAATAATAATAATAATAATAATAATAATAATAATAATATAATAATAATGATAATAATAATCGGTTTAAAAATAATGCCAGCATCAATGGAATTGATTTTATATAAGATCTTTCCAATTTGTGCTTACTATTTTCAGAGCTGATATTTGCTATGAGCTGGCCTATGTACATAATAATAATATAATAATAATAATAATAATAATAATAATAATAATAATAAATAATAATAATAAAAATAAAATAATAATATAATAATAAATAATAATAATAATAATAATAATAATAATAATAATAATAATAATAATAATAATAATAATAATAATAATCGTTAAAATAATGCCAGCATCAATGAATTGATTTTATATAAGATCTTTCCTTCCATTGTGCTTACTATTTCAGAGCTGATATTTGCTATGAGCTGGCCTATGTACATAATAAGTAATAATAATAATAATATAATAATAAATAATAATAATAATAATAATAATAATAATAATAAAATAATAATAATAATAATAATAATAATGAATAATAATAATAATAATAATAATAATAATCATAATAATAAATAATAATAATAATAATAATAATAAAATGAATAATAATAATAATAATACTAATAATAAAACAATAATAATAACGGCCTCTAAATAAATAAATAATAAATAAATAAAATGAATAGATAAAAAAGTAAATGAAAATAAAAATAAATAAATAGAGATTCCTGTTTTGTCAACGAACCCTTGCAGTCTGCAAACCCCACTGAAAATGAACTTCAACTCTCTCGACTTTACAGAATGAATAATAAAAAGTCCTACCTCGAATAAAGTTTATATTCTGTTCGGGCTTGACTGTAAATGGACTCTGAACTTACGAAGAGACACTGTCCTACGTCAGGAGCTGTCAACCCTTAGCAGCAGGGTACGATAAGGTCAACCTCTTACGCTATATATATATACAACATCTGCAAGGAAGGTGGGAGGGGAGGGGGAGGCAGACAGGGTTGGTGGTGGCCTGGAGGTACAGGGGTGGTGGGAGTGGTACTGTGTCACTATAAACGATGTCACAGTTTCGCAATAAAGAGCTCGCAGCTGTAAATGACACTTGAAGGCGACTACTCACAAATGTACCTTGGGCACGAATAAAAAAAATAATAAAGAGAGAGAGAGAGAGAGAGAGAGAGAGAGAGAGAGAGAGAGAGACATAAATAATAATTAAGCGTCTCTCTCCACCTTTCCGTTTCTCATCCAGGTGAGAGAGAAAATTGACGATTTCATTTACCTGGTCATCATTGCGGACGATAATTAGCGTCTATTATGTTCTGAACGAAGAAGTACGGATTAATCACTAATCAGGCCAAAAAGCATAGAAATATGGGTCTCTTCAACTACACTGTATTACCAAACTTGGACAATTACAAAAGTAAGTAAATAAAGAAATAAGTTAATAAAAACCAGTTAAGAGAATCTACATCCGCCCTAGCACCAACAAATGACACTCGACAAGCATGCCGTGACGTCACAGAGGCCCCCGCAAACACGGAAATGTGACACCGTGCACGGCGGGCCATTTAGGTGTGACAAAGGCACCGAATAAATCTTGTGACAAAGCCGGAGATATAGTGGAGGAGCAGCGTAAGAGATCTCCATTCTGTTTTTCTTGCGCCTCTGAGGTATGGCCGATTCTCCTGTCAACCAATCGCCTTGTTTTGTTATTGTAGTTTAATTAAGAATTGTGCCAGCACGGGCTCTTGCCCAGTGTGCAGTCGGGTATTCTTACAAATTTCGCTGGGGAAAAAAAAAAAAAAATAGAGGACATACTCGAAACAGACGAATAAATGGAGAGCGTTCGTACTGTAGAAATGAATGCAAAGAGAACCGAAGAAAAAAAAATGGAAGACGAGGGAAAAATAAAAATCTGGGGGAAAATCAATCGTGGATGGCCTTTTCAAAAGAAAAGAAAGGACAAATGAGTAAATGGGAAAAAAGAGTAGAAAATCTAGTCATTATAAAAGACAAAGACGAAAATACAAGACGAAATACATATCGGAGGGACAAAGTAAAACAACAACATTTCGGTGGAGAAAAATAAAAGACGAACAACATATCGGAGGGACAAAATAAAAGACGAACAAAATATACAGAGACAAAATAAAAATAACACATATCGGAAGGATATAAACGAAAGACGACCAACATATCAAACAAGAGCTTTGAAGACAACGAGGACAACAACCGCCTTCAGATTTCTTAGGAATGACTCTAACCGTTCCATACTATAAATCAGAACTCTCCAAATGGACGAACTTCATTGAGGAAGAAGAATAATAAGAAGAAAAAAACAGACTAGAGTCACAGTTAACTTATAAATCATATTCCCGACGGTACGAAAATGAAAAGTATCTCAAGCGGATCAAGCATGAAATACACACACACACACTTATATATATATATATATATATATATATATATATATATATATATATATATATATGTATATACATATGTGTGTATATATATACATATACATGCATATCTCGCACTTGTACACCTTTTTATCACAAGACACATATGTACATTTCTATCATTAGAATGTTTTGTTCAGCTGTCAGCATACCGATTTTCAGCTATAGTAGATTCACATCAGCCGTGTATTTGATGTCTAGGCCAGTCCCTTACGACACTCCTTATTGGCTATTGATAAGCCAATGACAGGGCTGGAAACTCTCAGTCTCTCGGGAGTTCACATAGGCAGGATGTATGTTCCATCTCTCACGAGAGATACTTTTGAAAGACGTATCCCTCAGGAGAGGTGGAACATGCATCCTGCCTATGTGAATTCTCGAGAGAGACTGGGAGTTTCCAGCACAGTCAATGGCTTATCAACAGCCAATCAGGAGTGTCGTAAGGGACTGGCCTAGACATCAAATGCACGGCTGATGTGAATCTACTATAGTACGTTGGAGATAAAATTGATAAGCCAATGACAGAGTCACTGTCATATTCTTCTTGTTAAATGGTAAATAAAGAATGAGAAGAGCGAAAAAAAGTCCACAAGTTTGGACCCACTCTCTAGTGAATCAAATAATTAATCACACGCTCCCTTTAAGCACTATTTAACGGGTAATATTGAAAAATAGTAGAAAATGCGCAAACGAGTTTTCTATACAACGTATAATGTTGTATGAAACTCTCAGCGAGCCGAGGCGGCCTGTGTTGATGCGCCTTCAGACTCACGATCATGGCTAAATTGTACCTTAAACAAAATAAAAACTACTAAAGCTAGAGGGCTTTAATTTGACAAGTTTGATGATTAGAGGATGGATGATCAACATACCAATTTGCAGTCCTCTAGCCTTAGTAGTTTTTAAGATCTAGGGGCGGACAGAAAAAGTGCGGACGAACAAAGCCTTCACAATAGTTTTCTTTTACAGAAAACTAAAAGGCAATAGTGGATTATTTAAAATGAAAAATTACATGTTTCTGTCAATGTATTGCAGAATATGAACATTTTAAGGTAAATACTTGAATAGTACCGAAAAAAAAACCGCAATTTTTCTTTTCTCAATATAACTGAATTTTATTAAGGTTATGCACATTCCTGATGGTTGCTGAAATTTTACATCGTTCCATAAATAAGTGTTAAATTTTGAACCTATCGCAAAATATCTCAAAAGAGAATAATACAAATACCAACACACGCATAGTCATATGCACATATGCACGTATATTTTGGAGAGAGAGAGAGAGAGAGAGAGAGAGAGAGAGAGAGAGAGAGAGAGAGAGAGACTGGGTACACAAACGTAACTTGCTGAAGAGAAAAATACCTATCTTGAGATCGTATCCAGAAAGCTGTTGAGTTCCCGGTACGAAGAACGGCAAATGGGATTTTTAATCTGCACATTAAACATTCAGAGAGGCAGACAGACAGAATTATGACAGCGTGCTAAGGATATTTATCATCCTCATTCTCCCTTTTCTTTCTTGTGCGCTGGTGACATGCAACTCCGTTTCTTCAATATGCTTTTTCAACGTATTTTTAGAGGAGGCTCCAGCCAGTTTTTGTCATTACTGTCATAAATAATAATAATAATAATAATAATAATA
>NC_087215.1:22781374-22791374 GCF_015104395.2 Macrobrachium nipponense | reverse complement strand
ACATGCAGACATAACAACTATATGTATATATATATATATATATATATATATATATATATATATATATATATATATATATATATATATATTATTACATACACATTTCAAAATTTACATTTCTTAAATATCCGAAATATATGGTTGCAAGGTGTGATATATATATATATATGTGTATGTGTGTGTAAGTGTACATATACACAGTGTGTAATGCATAAACATCTATAAGCGCTTGTGATTTAGCGTGTTACGATGTCTTGTTCAACTGAATTGGTAACGTAAGCTACTGTGGCGGCGGCGAGAATGTCATGCACACATCCGCACTAGCGTCGATAGTAATGATTCATTGTCAAGATTAAGATCGCACTCGCCGTCTAAGTTTGCACATACCGCATTCTCCAAAACCGTAGCGACTGGCCGCGGCTTACGCTTGATGTCCTCCCTCGAGTTTCTTCTTTTCTCCCCGTTTCTGAAGTGGCAGTTCGTTGCCCTTCAGCAGAAACGAGAGATATTTCGAGAATTCCTGAGTCAAGGTTCATCAGTTCGGCAAATACACAACTTCTTGAGATGGAACATCTTTACCTAAAACAAGACATCTAAGTGCAGGGTAGAATGGAAACAGAACGGCAGTATGCGGCCTGTCAAGTAGTTGGGTCTGCCAGTTCTCTTATTATACAAGTCAATTTGCTCGTCTGTTACAAAGTCAGTCTAAGAACAATGTAACCTCAGAGACATGTCTGCTACCACGCAGCATTTTCCCTTTGCTTCAAGAGTTGATAAATAGTCTCTCTCTCTTTCTAGAGCGACAAAACTCATAACTACGCACTCGCTGGCATATCTTCCACGAAGACCATTTTGGCGGGAATCTACGGACTGTAAATTCTTTAACTAATTGCTTTCTGAACCTTAGCACAAGCACGCTGGATCCTTTTCCCCAAGAATACGCATCAAGAGCAATAACTGAAACGCCAGCGGGCATAATGGCGGCTTCAAGGTCAATTTTGTAATACATTTTGGTTAATGAATCTGGCCAAAGCTTCCGGCCATCTATTGCGAGCATCTCACAGAGCGACAATTGCCGGTTGTTATTTTTGGTTTCGTTCTTTTGTCTCTGCCGGTCGTTTCTCGCTGACGTTTCGAGTTACTCTGTATCAATCTCGAGTGGGGACATGCGGTAACTGCATATGTTAATATTAATCTTAATTATAGGTAGATTCAAACGAAACGGCTGAATTATGGAGGGTTACCCAGTAAAAACCTTTGGAGTGACCACAGTCGAGTTGCCAGCGAGGATATTTTCCGCCATTAAACTTCTGTCATCCGCACATTCGCTTTACAGACAGTGTCACTAGTTACCAGACGAAACAAAGCGAAGAAGTCAATCGAATACCAGCTGCAACACCGCATTGTGAATGCAATAAAGAGCAACATGCGAAACAGCAACAGTACCTTTGGCGAACGGCTACCCACATTAGGCCCATCCTTGAATATCTCAGGCCTTTTCGACGACGGAATAATAATAAGGCATTTACGATCCCTTAACCTGGCGTAGGAATGCTAAATTCAGAGAATAAACAATAATGATCCATAATGGAATCCCATAACAAACTCCGTATGTGATGAGACTAAATACAGAGCGTTAGCATACCTCTCAAAATCGGCGAAGACGACCAAGTGTTGTGTTTCTTGACCACAGTGACTTGAACAGTAGCTATGCGGGGCCTACCTTCTCCTCGCTAACCAACACCACCCCCTCCCCGCCCAACCACCTCTCTCTCTCTCTCTCTCTCTCTCTCTCTCTCTCTCTCTCTCTCTCTCATCTACTACGGAAATTCCGATAGAAATATTCGCAGTGTCGTCTGGGTTTTGCATAAGTCAGACACATACACATGTTCTAGCTGGGCATTTTTTACTTGACCCGCCTGGACCCCACTAGCGAATACAGTAGCCCGAGTAACTGAAGAAACACGATTAACAATTCCCAAGGCCTTCTTATTCCAGCGATGGACCGTACAAGTTTTTGTGTTTCGTACGTACAGGGGCTGGAATAACTTATTTTCTTTTTCTCTCTCTCGCTCTTTTTTTTATCTTTCGTCCGCGTGTGCGTATGTGCGTGTGCGATATTTTTTATCAGCCTTGCCTTACGAGGGTTGAGTCCTCCCCTTTCACTTAATTGCCAGACTTCAGAAAACACATTTTTGCAACGGGTACTTTACTTCGGACCGAGGAAGAGGAAGAAGAGGACGGGGGATTCTAACGAAAGTGAAAAAAGGTTTCGACGCTCGCTGCTGCTCTTTCTGTCATTGCTTATTTTCAAACAGAGCTTCGTGTCTGAAGAAGCGAAAGTTACAGAGAGCGACAGACTAAGAGACGGAAAAGACAATACTGGAGGAAGACAAAAACAAACCGATGGACAGACAAACACAAGAAACACCTTCTAAATCAACGCAGATGAACAGCAGCAGGAGGTTCACCACGAACAAAATTCACAGTCGAGGAGAGGTGAACTACGCCCGTAGAGATAGAAGAAATAGATTAGTCGGCGTAACCCAGCAATAATCATCATCATCATCGCAAACTATTTTCGCTCGAGGGGGAGGTACGCGCTGGTGCTGGTGGTACGCAGATGCGTACGGACCAGTGGCAAGTTTTACGTCAGAAACGAAAGCAAAAGGAAGATGGAGGAGGTTTTTTTTCTTCACTACAAGTTTTGTGTTCTCTTTATGGTGCAGTCTTCTCGCTTTCCTGCTTCTGCGGAGGGCTCTCTCTCTCTCTCTCTCTCTCTCTCTCTCTCTCTCTCTCTCTCTCTCTCTGTGTTTTAGGAATGTAGTATTAAAAAACTAAATCATGATACGTTATGGAGAAATACTTCATGGATTTTACCCAGATTTGACCTCCTATGTCTGGTATTTTTCTGGGTTTTCTGTTTATAAATCTCTCTCTCTCTCTCTCTCTCTCTCTCTCTCTCTCTCTCTCTCTCTCTCTCTCTCTCTCTCTCTCTGTGACTACGGACATTTCGTAGATTTCTAAGAGTTCCATAAAATACCCTTGTATGATTTGACATTTCCTCATATTCCACATCGCCCTCCTCATAACAGCTGTAATAACCAAATCAATATTAGTTCTTGATATCATTGGTCGACTCCTACCAGCCGATCCTGCCAAGACGGTTCATCCAGTATCACGCTACTAAATATAAAAGGTATGCACAGACAAAATGCTATGCCGGCGATCATATTTCCAAAAAAAAATTATGTATTTCATTACAGAAACTTTTCCAAATCATCTGGAGTCCTTGCACTGTTACAGAATTAAATCCCTGTAGCGTTAACGATGGTAAATGAAAACACTTACAACTTTCGCTCTAACTGCTCTTACCTTGAAAGCATTTATTATCTACTGATCACTTTTAATGGGATTGCATTTTGATTCCCATCTCTCAACCTTCCTTTTGCCTCTTTCCACAAGAGAACACCTCATTTTGTTGAAAACCGTTTTTAAAAAATAAAATATTTTTGATTCAGTCAGTAATGCCTAATCAAGTAAGGCCTGAGCTATTTGTTAAGTCTACCTGAACACTGATGATCCTTTTCCCACATATAGAAAATTTTTTATTCTGCATTATTAAAATTGACCTTGTTTGGTGCAGGATGATGCCTTTAATAGAAGACAGTGGAGGAGAAGGCGCATCGGGCAACCGACCCCTTCATGTAGGGATAACGGCGGGAAAGAAAAAGATTAAAATTGACCTTCACTATCGTCATTCTAACATTTGTAACTTGAGTGAAAATGAGACTACCTTCAATAACAACGGAGCACAACTGAACGAAAGAACCAAGGATGATAATGATGATGATGAAGCCTTTGATGAAGTTACCGCACAAGACAAGGGCGCATGCGTACGCGTCTCTTACAACGCGGCCGTTCAGAGAAGCCCGGGGATGCAGAACAGCAAACAGGGTACGGCACATGGCGTTGTCATGGACGCACGGGTCTTCTTTCAATTGTTTTCGAGAGCGTAACACTACGTGGATGAGGGAAGCGCAACTGGCTGCAGAAGTGTTACGTGCTCGTCTTTCTGTGAACAAAAGTGCGAGTAACGCTTTGTCAAAACTGCAGCCGCTAAGCGGGAGCTGCGTTCGAATTCCTACAGCTCAGTGCGCGTAACACATAGCTTTATAATTCAATATATATATATATATATATAGATATATATATATATATATATATATATATATATATATATATATATATATATATATATATATATATATATTGTTGGTGATATAATTTTTGTAATTATTGTGGTTCATTATTATTAAAGAGTTTGCGTATTTTGGCGCTGCTACCATTTAACAGTTAAAGATACTGGAACTATATCGTTATTATTGTTAAAAAAAAACTTACGTTGATTGTGATAATTTGTTTAACATTAACATGAGTAATTACATTACAAAAATATGATCGTACAGAAAATTCTCTCTCTCTCTCTCTCTCGTAGTAGCCTCGTAGTAGCCATCTTGCTTGATGAGACGTTCCCGCGTGAAATCAGATTAATCAACAGATATCACAAGTTTAACATACGACTAGAATTTGAGAAATATCTAGAAGTGTTCGTGAACTATCGGTGATAAGATTAGTGTGAAAATAGTAGGATAAAGCGTCTTCTAAGTTAGTTTATCAAGTGTAATACTGTAAATCAGAACAAGATGGCAGTAAGTTCCAACTGCGGGAAGAGATGGCGTAATTTAGCGTGTTTAGCAGATTCGCAATACGATGAGGTAGCAGGAAGGGAACTGGCATTTCTCATCTATGAAATCAGCAACAGTCCTAACCAAAAAGATACAAAAGCATTCATAGATATATTAGAAGGATATAATCCTTCAAACTGGAAAAAATCTAATGAAAACATCTTGAAAATAATTGAAGAAGTTCCAAATAAAATCCAAGTGGTCAAGAGACTCATAAAGAAAATATACATAAACCAACATATTCCGACAAAGAAAATGAATAAGGTGAATCTTGTGAATATCCTAATTGACGCATTAGGAAAAAGAATGCCAAAAGCATGCAAACTGTGTAAGGTTTGGTATAGCATAGTCAATCCACAAAACCTAATCAGAAAATGTGCTGCATGCAACATTCCGACCCATCCACAGTGTGCTGAGGTAATACAAGATATGAGAAAAGATACAAGAATTTTTTGTTCAACATGTCTATCATGGATAGACAATGTTATTAAATCAAGATTGAATGTACAAATAGTTGAGGATGAAGAAGAAGAGGAAGAGGAAGAAGAAGAAGAAGAAGAAGAAGAAGAAGAGGAAAACGGAAGAGAAGTAAACAAAAATGAAATGACAGAAAAAAATAAGGAAAACAAAGAACAAGATAAAAGTATGGATGCAGAGATACTCATTGAATACTACATATGAGGCAATAAAGCAGCATACCTACGAAGAAATAAATTACGATATGGCAACAGAAAAGCAAATCCCGAAGAGGCTCTACCCAGATCTACACAATGACGGGAAAGAGGAAAAAATAGACAAGAAAGACAAAATCTGCAACCTTTTGAAAAGAGGGAATTGCAGATTTGGAGAAAGATGTTACTACAAACATCCTAAGGTATGTCACAACTATGAAATATATGGTAAATGTGCATACCTAGATGGATATGGGGATGATTGCAGAGATCTGCATCCAAAAATATGCAAAAACCTAAAAGAAGGAAAAGGATGTAAGTTCGACAAAAATGCAAATATATGCACCCTGTAGCCATGAATCATAATCAAATAAATAACCAACCAAGTAATAAGAAAATCCAAAATAAGAAAGAAACAAATAAAGAGAGAAATCAAGAATATCAGGTAAAAGAGAAAAGCAAACCACCAATGAGATATGCAGAGATGTCAGCAAAAAAATTTCAATGCATCAGCTCCAAAATTCTACTCAAGGGATAATAACTGTATTTATTATGCAAGAGGATATTGCAGAAACGGAGAAAATTGCAGATTCAGACACAAAATGAATAATTATGATGAAGGAAGATCAATATTATGGAAAAGTTGGATTTTTTAATGTCAGAATTTCTGGAAATGAAAAAAGAACAACATACCAGAACAGGAAAGAGACATGGGAAAATCCTTATTACTACCAATATTAAATGAAGGAGAAAACACGCAAACCATCATAGTGATGAATGCGCAGGGTTTTAGTTACGAGTAACTCAAAAAGAAAAATAGAGTACTTAGAAGAACTAACCCAAATTGAAAAGAAAATAGATATAATGAATATAAGTGAAACCTGGTATTCCCAAGAGACTGGGAATGATGATCAAATAAAAGGGTTCCAAACTTATAGATCAGATAGAAAAAATAGGAATCAAGGGGAACCGCAATATATGGGAAAGACAAAAAACAAGGAAAAATATATGAGAAATATAGTAAACTCAGAATGTGAACTAATAGCGGTAGAATTTGAATCTGAAAAATTAATCAGAACATAGCTAATATATAGACCTCCTAATACTAAAGAGTTTGACTTAATAATTGCAAAAAATTAGATGATATATGTAGAAATCACAAGGACTGGACTATTCTCCTATCTGGTGACTTCAACTTTCCTTTCGTAGAATGGAAAGAACGAATAGGAGATTGTGGTTGTACTTATACATATAAAAAGAGAGTAATAGTAGTGCAGAAGATGAGGCAATTCGAAAAGCTATTAGATATGCTACTAGAATACAACATTCAACAAATAAATCACCTGCCAACAAGAAAGGAAAATACTTTAGACCTAGTATTTGTGAACGAGGTGAATTATGTTAAAGAAATAATAGTTTATAATGCGAGTATATTTCAGACCATAATGTCATAGAATTAACAGTTCATTCCAAAGCAAGTGAAAACAGAGATAAGCAAGAAATGAAAAAGTGGGAAGGATATGGAAAATACAACTTCTACAGTAAAAATATAAAATGGTCAGAATAAATGAAGAATTAAACAAAGATTGGGATAACATTTTCGTAAGCGATGACATAAGGGTAAATACGGAGATATTATATATTAGAGAAAATAGTGGATAAATATATACCGAAGAAGAAAAGTAAACATCATTCATGCATACCAAGAGACAGAAGGATCTTGTTCCAGAAAATCAGAAAGTGGAAAAAAAGGTCTTGCAAAAGAAAAAAATGCATGGAAAGTTATAGAACTAAAAAGTAAGATAGAAAATGCAGAACAAAAGATTATACAATCAAAAGAAAATGAAAAACGGGAATTGGAAGAAAAAACCCTATTAAATATCAAGCAAAACCCCAAACTATTATACTCATATGCGAAGAAGATGAATAAAAGAAGAATAGAAATAGGCCCTCTGAGAATTGAAGGGAGATTAACGAATGAAAAAAAAGGAAATTTGCAACATACTGGCAGACGATATAAGAGAGAATTCACCCCTTGAATAGATAATGAAGATAATGATATAGAAGTAAGGGACGAAAATAGTGATATCTAGCTGACATAGAAATTAATGAAGCTGATATTGTGCAGGCAATTAATGAAATTAAAAGTGGAGCTGCTGCAGGGCCTGATGGAATCCCTGCTATTTTGTTAAAGAAAGTAGTTCATTCTATCGCAAAGCCACTTGCAATATTATTAAGACAAAGTGTAGATACAGGCAAGATTTATGATGAGCACAAATTAGCATATATCACCCCTACTTTCAAAAGTGGATCAAGACTTGAGGCAAGTAATTATAGGCCTGTGAGTCTAACATCACATATTATGAAAGTGTATGAAAGGGTAATGAAGAAAAATATTATGAAACATTTAATAAAAAATAATTTGTTTAATATAGGACAACACGGTTTCGTACCCGGAAAAAGTACACAAACCCAACTGTTAGTCCACCGTGAGAACATATTCAAAAATATGAAAAGCGGAAATGAAACAGATGTGGTTTATCTAGACTTTGCAAAAGCTTTTGACAAAGTAGACCATAATATTAGCAAAGAAAATGAGAAAACACAATATCGTAGATAAAATAGGAAGATGGTTAAAAGAATTTTTACACAACAGAAAACAGATAGTTATTGCAAACGATGAGAAATCGGATGAAACCAAGGTAATATCCGGTGTGACACAAGGTACGGTGTTAGCTGCAATACTGTTTGTTATTATGATTGAAGACATAGACAGTAATGTTAAGGATTCGGTAGTGAGTAGTTTCGCTGATGACACAAGAATAAGTAGAGAAATTACTTTGTGATGAAGATAGGAACGCTCTACAAAGAGACCTTAACAAAGTATATGATTGGGCAGAGGAAAATAGGATGGTATTTAACTCTGATAAATTTGAATCAATAAATTATGGAGACAGAGAAGGAAAGCTATATGCATATAGGGGACCTAATAATGAGACAATCACAAATAAGGAAGCAGTTAAAGACATTGGTGTGATGATGAATAGGAACATGTTATGCAATGATCAAATAGCAATTCTTTTGGCAAAATGTAAAGCAAAAATGGGAATGTTGTTACGGCACTTCAAAACAAGAAAAGCTGAACACATGATTATGCTTTATAAGACATATGTTCGTAGTCCACTTGAATATTGCAATATGATATGGTACCCACACTATCAAAAGGATATTGCACAAATAGAGAGTGTACAAAGGTCCTTTACAGCTAGAATAGAAGAAGTTAAGGACCTTGACTACTGGGAAAGACTACAATCATTAAAATTATATAGTCTAGAAAGGAGAAGAGAACGCTACATGATAATTCAGGCATGGAAACAGATAGAAGGAATAACAGAAAATATCATGGAACTAAAAATATCAGAAAGAGCAAGCAGAGGTAGATTAATAGTGCCCAAAACAATACCAGGAAAAATAAGGAAAGCACACAGGACATTAATCCACTACGCACCAGCATCGATAATGCAGCGTCTATTCAATGCGTTGCCAGCTCATCTGAGGAATATATCAGGAGTGAGCGTAGATGTGTTTAAGAATAAGCTCGACAAATATCTAAACTGCATCCCAGACCATCCAAGATTGGAAGATGCAAAATATACCGGAAGATGTACTAGCAACTCTCTGGTAGACATTAGAGGTGCCTCACACTGAGGGACCTGGGGCAACCCGAACGAACTGTAAGGTCTGTAAGGTCTCTCTCATACGCGCGGGCACACCCATATACACAAACACACATACACAATGATTTCGAAAAGGGTGTCTGTAAGTTGCGTGAATATGCTTTAATTGATTGTTTACCCGAGTACTTTGACTTTTAGTCATTTAACTAATTTTATTTCTGTTTAGGTTGTTCTCCTTTTCAAAATGTTTGCTTCCCCTTTGTCTTTCAAAATGATAACTGTAATAATCATCAATCTGGTTAACCTCTGTAATGATATGGAATAAGATAAGCATTTTATGAAAAAGAATAATTTATTTCCCTTACTGACAAACCTCAATTTACCAGTTGGTTTGCTTAAGTTTTTAACCTTAGAATATGTGTGATTTACTTGTAACGATATGTATATATATATATATATATATATATATATATATATATATATTAATATATATATATTAACCATCAGTTTAATGGGCACAACTCTTTTCTGTAAAATTATACATATATATAGATATTATATATAGTATATATATATATATATATATATATATATATTATGTATAATTTTACAGAAAAGAGTTGTGCCCATTATATATATATATATATATATATATATATATATATATATATAATATATATATATCGTTACAAGATAATCACACATATTCTAAGGTTAAAAACTTAAGCAAACCAACTGGTAAATTGAGGTTTGTCAGTAAGGGAAATAAATTATTCTTTTTCATAAAATGCTTATCTTATTCCATATCATTACAGAGGTTAACCAGATTGATGATTATTACAGTTATCATTTTGAAAGACAAAGGGGAAGCAAACATTTTGAAAAGGAGAACAACCTAAACAGA